>NC_081555.1:57793782-58107001 GCF_963082655.1 Stomoxys calcitrans | reverse complement strand
ATGGGCCCACCTTCGTCTTCCTCGTGAACTGGCATATGTCAGTCTTCTCTGGGTTAACATTAAGACCTCTGGGTCTTGCCCAGTCATATGCCATATGCAAGACCCTTTCGGCTCTTCTGAATAGCTCGTTCGGATCCTTACCCCTTAGAAATATTATAACATCGTCTTTGTCAATACGGCTTCAAATGCCTCCTCAGTCAGCATCTGTAATAGGTCATTTATGGTGGTCACCTACAGGAGTGGCGATAAAAAGATCGCCTGTGGCGCGCCCTGTGCCACTTTTTCCCTTATATTTATGCCATGGGATACACAATTTATGCACCTGTTCCTTAGCATATGGTTTATCCAGTCTCAAGAGCGGGTCGACCCGGTACTGGTCTAAGGATTGGATCAGTGTGTCGGTCCGCACATTATTAAAAGCCCCCTCGATGTCAATGCATACCTCCAGTGTGTACGTTTTGGCATCGAAGGATTCTTCAATTTTATGCACAACCTCGTTCAGGGCATTCTCCATGGACCTTCCCTTGACATAGGCATGCTGTTTGTATTTGAGCAGTTCGCTGGATGTCATACTCTTTATCATGGTGTCCACAATACGTTCCATGGTTTTGAGTAGAAAGGACGTAAGGCTTATGGGTCTGTAGGCCTTTGGTGTCGCATAACTTGCCTTGCCGGGCTTGGGTATAAACACTACCCTTGCCTGTTGACAGGCTTTCGGAGTATATGAAAGTCTTAGGCACGCTGTGAAAATTTTGGCCAGACGAGACGCCAGATAGTCTTCCTCTTTCTGTAGTAACGCCGGAAAATTTCAATCAGGTCTGGGCCATAAATTCCTTTACTATAAACCTTCGATCAACGTCATTATTCCAAGATTCCGGTGTCTTCCTTCGTGTCTTGTGAAAAATGGGTTTTCATCAAAAGCCTCAACATGTCCTTCGTTGTCTCTGCTCTCACTCCCATGTCGTCTACTAAATTTTCAGTTTGGTCATGGGTTTTTGAGAGAAACTTTTTTATCTTGGCGACGTCATTAACGCTATCGACCTGTTCGCAGAAAAGCTTCCACTAGGCACGTTTTGCCGCTCTGGTAATCTTATTGTTTTCTTTGAGCCGTGTGTTATACACTTCCCATTACACTTCCTCCTTTTTACGACGTGCTCTGTTAAAAAGTCTGCGGATCTCTTTCCCAATATTCGTCAGAGAAATGTGTGTTCCATGGAGACCCTCCAATCCTGAACCTCATCGATTAGATTTTCCGAACATATCGTCACATCTAATTCCTCCTCCCTAATCCTATTAACAAATGTAGCGGTGTACCAATATTAAATGTTATTAGGTCGTTAGTATTCAAAAACTCTGCCAGGGCTTGGCCCAGCTTTTTAGTGTTGGTACTACCATCTTTCTCAACAGGTCGAGCTATGCACCCTCCCAGGGAGCGTGAATACCGCTGACGAGCTGTTTGACGGTATCAATACATTCCGCCAACGCAAAACGCATCATGAAGATGTCCCCACTAAACTCGCAGCTCATCATTTGTATGGGTGGACCTTCTTCAGAGTTCCACACATGTTCAAAAATCCGATCGTTAACCAGATCCTCTTCTTGGGACCGATAATCTGGTGGAATCCTACCGGATGCACAGCCGATATTAATGACTGCATAAGTCAGCTCATCTCTGCTGTGCTTCCTTGCCACTCTGCCGTAAGAGGGCGGCTCCTTATCATTCTCAGCGATCATCTTCTCCTTTCGTGATGGCTGTGGCCTCCTATTGGAAGTCACAGTCCTCCAGGAAGACTCAGGGGCCGTGCGCTCTTTCTTCGTTCCTGTTCTGACTTTGTCTACCTCCGCAGGACACTGTCTGGAGTCTCCATTGCGAGATGGCTGGCTAGGGTTTCACAGAGTACTCGAAAGCGGGGAGCTCTTTTTCTTCTTCAGCATTTTAGCAGTGTTATGCTCTTCGGGAGATCTGATTCTTTTACCAGCTTCCGTAGAATTGCTTGGAATATCAGTTTTATCCCTACCAGCATCGTGCACTTTCGCCCGATTACGCTGCCGGTACATACTCCTCTGTCTCCTTCGTCGTGCTCAGGATTGCTTTGTCTGTCTGCTTGTGAGCTTAGCAAAGTCATCGCTCAGTTCTGCTGTCATCTCGATGCTCTCATCTCTCGATTCGGCTGCGATGACTGTTTCATTGACACAGTCGCTGTCTGAATCCGAGTCAGAAACACCACCTTTACTAGAAGGCTGGGGAAGAACTGTGCATTTATCCGTTTATCCGTCTCTTTCTAATTAATTAGTCTGACGACTAGTTGTGCGTTTATTATTTATGCATCCACAAACACTTAATTTTTTTTCCACCCAGCGTAAAAACAAGTGGGCAACATCACTAACACTAACAAACACTCAGTTACTATTAGAAATTTGGCGATCGCGTTTATTTTGCATAGCGACTGCTCGGAATGGGCTTCCCGAAATGTAAATTTTCCCTAGATGAAGAAACAAGTTATGACGAAACGAACACATTTCGGCGAATTTTCCCGTTTGTTTTTTTATATGGAGTTTCAACGCGAAAACCGAATATATTTACAGCTCTGCAGTGAGCTGTATGGACCCCTCAACATCTGCGTATGGACCAGATCTGTATGCTGTTGCCACATAGCCTTGTTTTCCTATTGAAGGCATTGAACGCACAAAAGCCGCATTTTTTACCCGGAAGAGATCCCTTAACCTTCGTACCAATTACAGTCAATATCAGAACTTTTCGTAATTTTCCTGAAATTTAAGCAGTAAGACCCCTGGGTATTTGGCCCATATACATTCATGGGACTATTCTGCATTCTTAACGAACAAACAGAAATGGCGGGGAGTTAAATAATTTAGAGTTATTTATATGTTGGAAACCCTACCAAAAATTGAGGTCAGCCTACCAACCTACCAAGAGAATAAAAATCTACCAATTTTGGTAGGAACGTACCAAAAACGGCTACATTGCGCACTGAAGTTGTTCTTAGTCTCTTCTTCGATGTCCTCTCAACTTCTGCAAAAGTCGATGCTGGCAACCTTCAGTCTGTCAGCATGGTTTCCGATTAGACAGTGACCTGTCATGACGGACACAATAACTGAGAAGTCTGACAGCTAAACGGTAGACCTCTTCAAGTATAGATTGTGAACATCTGTCATTCGTTGTCCTTTGGGACTGGTCATGAAAGTATTAGAATTCCCTAGGATATCTCTGCGACCTGGCAACCAGAACAGGCTAATTTTGAACTGTTCAGCCATCTCGTTGAGAGATCTGCGACAGTGGAGCCCGGTTTTGGTGTTCAGAAATACGTTCTCCAGGGATTTAATGGCTGCCTGGCCTGCCTGAGAAGATATGTATGCAAATCGTCGTAATGACATTATATCTTAGCCGTTCCATAATTTCCTTAATTGCAAGGATCTCCGCTTGATACACACTGCAGTGGTCGGGTAACCTTTTCGATATGACCAGTTCTAGATCTTTAAGGTACACCCCAAAGTTCACCTGGTCGTTTAGTTTGGAACCATCCGTTTAGAAGTCTATATAACTTCTGTTACCAGGGATATCGTAGTTCCAATCGGTACTATCAGGAATAGTGGTACCGTACTTTTTATCAAAAAGCGGCTCAGATAGGGTGTAATCCACACTGCCTGGAACATCGGATACTGTATTGTTAGAAAATAAAATAAAGAGTGAAAAACGCGGAACCTTTTTATTTTAATTAATCTTTATTAACTCTAAGCAAAAATCAAACACGTGTAACTATGTTAACTTAGGAGAAAAAAAAAGAAGTAGCAGAAAAAATATGAAAGGTAGAGTTGGCAAACGTCAGTGCAGCACAGCGGTGAGTAAATGTGCACACTGAACGAAGAAAAACGTAAAGGCAGGGTTTGGGTTAGTGCGAAATGATGCCATACAGAAACTAATTAACCTCGTCCAGTGCGACGAAACAGAGACCACCCAACGTAAGCTACCGCAATGAGTTCTCGACCGGTAGAACCACAAGTTTAGAGATGGCCCGCTTGAAAGTAGTGTTTTTGGTACGAATAGTCGCTACATGGACATGGTTGTCATCACCCATATGGACTTTCAAGACTCGGCCCAGTTGCCATTGAGCTGATGGTTCACGTTCATCACGCAGCAGTACAAGGTCGCCAACTTTGAGTTCAGTGCAAGTTTGTTGCCACTCAGCCGTACTTGCAGTTTTTTGGAAGCAGCGACTGTTAGCTGCTCCATCTTCGCCTAAAGTGTTGTTGCATTTGTTGTATAAACTTCAGATTTTAGAAAGACGCTTTGGTTTCTAGCAAACTTGGGGTAGGTGGTGCAATCAGAGGACCACCAACCAAAATATGTGCTGGCGTGATAGATGCCAAGTCATCGGGGTCATCTGACAAAGCCGCCAACGGCCTTGAATTTATCACTGCTACAACTTCTTTTAGGACAATGTAAAATTCCTCAAAAGTTAGCGTAGATACGCCAAGGACACGTTTTAGATGGTGCTTCATGCTTTTGATACCCGCTTTCCAAATTCCGCCGACTTTAGGGAATCCCGGTGGAATAAAGTGCCAAGTCACGACGTGTATAGTGCCATATCGTGCTCCCGCCTCTAATTGGTTACGATATTCCTTAACATATTATTTAGGCATTCCATGAGCGCTTAGTGGCACAATCGCAGTACATTCCTGTACAGTAGCCACGAGTTGCGAAAAATAAGCGAAGCGCAAGCAAAAATGTGCTTATAGTCATGTCGCTTACGAGCTCGATATGTATATCCCGTGTATTGAAGCATACAAATAAAGCAACGTATGCATTGTAATACTGGTGGCCTCTTGCATTGTATTTACGTACCTTAAAGGGACCACCATAATCAATGCCGCAATGAGTAAACGGCTTGCTAGATGTGCATCTTGCCGCTGGTAAGAAAGAATTTGAAAGTCTGCCTTTCATTCGCAGTACACCCTCAGCGTCAAGATGTGGATTTAGTTAACGTAGCTTACTTTTGCATGGTAATGTTTTACCACGACAAAGGCTATCGATGTCGTCGGAAAAGTGATAACGTTGTACGTACCTGGACCAAAAGTTGAGTGTCGACGCTCTCTCTTTTGCTGTACACCATGGCTTAGTGTGGACGCCAAAGTTGTACCCGTTGTCGTTACAAGAGTTGGTTGAGGTGACTAGTCACGCCCATTCAGGTGTAACAAACTAGGACCTGACTACCATTTATCGTAGTTGATGATTTCGGATGGCAATATTCCTCTTGAAGCGACATCCGCTGGGTTGCATGTTGTTGAAACATATTTCCAAATGTCGACTGGAGTCATCTGCTAAATTTTAGTAATGCGGTTTGCGATGTATTGTCGATGCTTACTAGGATTTGAACGTATTCAGCTTAGCACAGTTTTTGAGTCAGACCAACTATGGATATCCACATTGTCGATTTTGAGCGCATGGATCATTTTAACAGCCAATGTAGCACCCAACAGTGCAGCATTTAGTTCAAGGCAGGGTACTGTGATCTTCTTCAGGGGCGCGACTTTGATTTAGCTATTAAAATCGATGTTGTGATGCAGTCGTTCCGATCAACAACTCGCAAGTAGCAGACAGACTGCGGAGATATGTAGACCCATCGATGAATTTTAATATTCTCCATACGATGTGAGTGTAATCTTGTATCCAATAGTGTCAGATGAATAATTCATTATATGCCGAGGGCCTTAGCTTCACGATTCAATGTGATATCGCCATAGATTTCAATACGAGTGTTGACCTTGGCACCAATTGTTTGTAAAAACTCGATCGAATTCGAATTCCACTTACGAAGTAGAAAACAGCCACGCTGCAATAACGTGTCGCTCCCATTTGATCTCAAGTGTCTCAGATACTGAATCAGCATCATGTAAACAATCGTCCATATAAAATGCTTCTTGCGGTATTTTCGCGGCTCGATGGAAATGTGATTCTTCTTCTTTTGAAAGCGTTCGTAGTGCTTTTATTGTTAGGTACGGCGAGCAGTTTAGCCCTTATGTAACAGTGAGTAGTTTAAATGGCTGCGTCTTACCTTATCTTCGTCGTGAACTCGAATTTGTCGAAAGCACTTCTCTATGTCGGCTATAAAAGCGTTGCGATGTAAACGCTAGCTCAAAAGCAGGTCGGCTAGATCATTTTGCAGTTTTGGTCCGGGATGAAAACAGTCATTGAGTGACACACCCGAACTGTATTTTGGCGCTGCGTTGAAATGTATTCAGCCATGAACTGTTCATAGAGCGCCTTTATGTTGGGTTTACGTTGAAAATTAAATAGCTTTAAGGAATCCGCTTTAGATTCTGTCAGCCCAGAAAAGTTGGCAGGAAATTTTAACGGATAGTGAACGAAGAAACGCCCTGTATCGTCACGTGTTGTCGTTCGTTCAAAATACTCCTCGCAATACAGCTCGTCCATTGTCATCGTGAATGATTAGACTATGTCGTCTTGCTGATTAAATGTCCACATTTGTTGAACTAAAGCGTTTTAATTGAAGTGTAATGGTGGCACAAAAGGTTACGCCTAAATTTTTAATATGTTTGCAGGTATAAGCCCGTACACAACCCAGCCCAGATGGTTTTTTTGTGCGACAGGGCCACACCATTTGGTCGTTGTTGTTACCTTAGTTGGCGGAGCAGCTGCCTCAAGGCCTTGAACTCGACGTTGTAGGTATTTATTTAAGTCATACGTAGGGACGGTGGCAGTATCGCTTAATGAAATCTCCCAGCCTTTTACCGTCTTTGAGTCCAACTTTTCGTTGATATGAAACACAAACCAGTCGTCCCAATGATTTGTAGGTCGACCAAGCTGTGTAAGTGCTCGAAAAGTTTCATTAGTTGTGTCTACGTCGCACGTAGATGTGACTTTATAAGTTGTCGCGTGCAATCATAACGTTGAGTCAACAATTCCCATGCGATGGTGAAGCTATGTTCCGTCACGGAAATATTGCGCAGTAAATGTTCGGCGTCTCCATGTTAGCACGCATTAAGGTAGTGTAAGGCCACGTGTCGAAGATGCCCTTAAAATTGAGCCACTTTTCAAGTGGCCGTACACTCCCGCCTGAGTGTACGTGTTCGTCATCCACACGCTTCTGGTCCGTGCCGGGATTGAAAAGAACCCCGAACGCTGGTTCTGTTTGGTTTTCCAGAACCGCCTTCATCATCGGTCGATGTCGGTGAGGTGTAACCGGTACATGGAGTAGGTGCATTTCCTTCCTTGCTCTGGCCTTATTTCGCTATGGTCCCACTGAATATGTTGCAAGGTGCTGTGCGAACATAGACATCAGTGGGTGACAGGCGTCGTCGTCGTCGCCGCCTGCGTCCTTGTCGTCGAACTATGTGACCCCTCCGACCTGTCCCGTACGGCAATATACGCAATAGCACACCAGCCCCAATATTGCCGGGAAGTGTATAATTTTTGCAACTCAACTGTAATAATCTGCGAGACTGGGTCGACCAAATGGTAAATATTGGTTGCGGCGATCTAGGAGACAAAGCTGACCAACACCTACAGCATGCACAGTTGTCACAGATACAATGTGCTACGTAAGGATCTCTTAGGGAATGGAGTTGGGGGATTGACCTTCGTGATGCAGCATTCCGTACAGTATACAACCATCTCGCCTACGCCTGGCGCTAGTGACCCCTACACGGAGTGCATAGGGATAGCTGTCAGGTCCGGTACTGCCGAGATAGAGCTATACAACGTGTTCATACCGCCGGTTATTAGTTGTGACCCAGTTAACGGCCAAGCTTACAAGCCAGACAGAGGTGGGCTACTGTCTGTCCTTAATCGCCTGGGTCTAAGAGGCTTTAATGCGAATCACACTTCACGGCATTCTCCCCTTGGTAACGACCAGCGTGGCATAGCTTTGGCAGGACCGATTGAAGGCTCCACGTTTTGCACGGTGGATTAGGAAGCCTCTACTAGGATTATGAGGATGTGCAGCACCACGCCAGACATTTTCGTTGCATCCCTTATCTCTTTAGTGACGTAACCGGTAAAGCCGTCATTTCTTTGAGATCAGTTCACCTTCCCATAATTCTCACCATCGACAGACCACCGAACTTCATAAACTCTGAGCGCCGGAAGTTTATCAATCAGAATAATAACCGTTGGGTCGGCTTCAGAGAGTACGCCAATCACCGCTTCTGTGAACTGACACCCCCCACAAATGTGGTAGTTACCGAGAGGAAATTCCGAGACATCATTATCACAGCAGCCGCTCGCTTTATACCAGCCGATCGAACACTGCAAGTGCGGCCCAATTTCCTGCCTAGCGAAGGCAGCAGTACTTGCAGACGAGCGTGATAGGATTCTTTGCCCGGCACGGGCAATTTTTTATATCCAAAAAATCAAACGAAAAATGTGAAACACAAATTTTGTAAATTCAAAATATTTAAAAAAATTTCTACCTCAATATAAATTCTCTAAGTTATGGACTTAAGGGGCGATTTTTTTTCAAGCTATTGTAAAGTTAAAAAAACACATAAAATTTAGAAAAATGCATTAAATCTTTATTTGAATCGATAGTACGGTCCATATAAATTAATGAATAGAATATTACAAATATGAAATTTCGTCATTTAAAAAAATTTACTGAAATCTTTTTTTTAAATAAATTAATTTAAAATGTTTTCTTTAGATTTTTCTTATAATTATTTTGGTGAGGGCTCGGGTATCGGTCAGGGATGGAAATAACAAATTTTAAAATGGTACTAAAAAGGCACTTTTTGGACCGAAAGAGTACATTTATGTTTTGTATAAATGTTTCAAGAATATTGCATTGCAGATATACAAAATATTGGGTTGCCCTAAAAGTAATAGCGGATTTTTCATATAGTCGGCGTTGACAAATTTTTTCAATCTGTAATTGCATTCTTTCTTCTGTCAGTTATCAGATGTTACTTTTAGCTTGCTTTAGAAAAAAAGTGTAAAAAAGTATATTTGATTAAAGTTCATTCTAAGTTTTATTAAAAATGCATTTACTTTCTTTTAAAAAATCCGCAATTACTTATTGGGCAACCCAATAAGTAATTGCAGATGGGTGGGCCAAGGCATTTAGTACGGCCGGGCTGAACTTTGGAAACCCACCAATTCGGGTATATATTTATGTTAACCACCTTTCGCCATAATCTTTTGTAAACTTCACACATATCAATGAGTGGAGGCCGATTCAAGTTTAAGCTCAATGGTAAGGGGCCTCCTTTTTATAGCCGAGTCCGAACGGCGTGCCGCTGTGCGACACCTCTTTGGAGAGAAGTTTTGCATGGTATAGTATCTCACGAATGTTGCCAGCATTAGGAGGGGAAAACCACCGTTGAAAATTTTTTTTGATGGTATCGCCAGGATTTCAGCGTCATAGGCGGATATGCAAACCTCTGCGCTACGGATTTTTCTAATTTTCAAAAACGCCATATCTCAAAGATGGGTGGGCCAAGGCATTTAGTACGGCCGGGCTGAACTTTGGAAACCCACCAATTCGGGTATATATTTATGTTAACCACCTTTCGCCATAATCTTTTGTAAACTTCACACATATCAATGAATGGAGGCCGATTCAAGTTTAAGCTCAATGGTAAGGGGCCTCCTTTTTATAGCCGAGTCCGAACGGCGTGCCGCTGTGCGACACCTCTTTGGAGAGAAGTTTTGCATGGTATAGTATCTCACAAATGTTGCCAGCATTAGGAGGGGAAAACCACCGTTGAAATTTTTTTTTGATGGTATCGCCAGGATCGATTTAGATATAGCTCCCATATATATCTTTCATCCGATATAGCTTTTTAAGGCTGTAGAAGCCACAATTTTCGTCCGATCTTTACAAAATTTGGCATTGGGTATTTTATTTGAGTTTTACATATGTGTGCAAAATTTCATAAAAATAGGTTCAGATTTAGATATAGCTCCGATATATATCTTTCATCCGATATGGACTTTTAAAGCTGTAGAAGCCACAGTTTTAGTCCGATCTTTAAAATATTTTGCGCGAGGTGTTTTATTTGACGTCCTAATATGTGTGGAAAATTTCATGAAAATCGGTCCAAATTTAGATATAGCTCCCATATATATCTTTCATCCGATATGGCCGTTTAAGGCTGGAGAAGCCACAATTTTTTACCGATCCAAACCAAAATTTAGCATGGAGTGTTCTATTCCACGTCTCCATATGTGTGCAAAATTTCCTAAAAATCGTTCCAGATTTAGATATAGCTCCCATTTATATGTATCGCCCGATTTGCACATATTTTCAACCGATCTGCACGAAATTTGGCACGGACTGTTTTGTTACTGATCTTAACACATCTGGAAAATTTCATTAAAATCGGTTCAGATGTAGATATAGCTCCCATATATATCTTTCATCCGATTTGAACTATTAAGGCTGTAGAAGCCACAATTTTGGTCCGATCTTCACCAAATTTGGCGTGGAGTCGTTTTTGTGAAGTCGCAATGCATGTGCAAAATTTCATAAAAATCGTTTCAGATTAAGATATAGCTCCTATATATATCTTTCATCCAATTGGCCTTTTAAGGCTGTAGAAGCCACAATTTTGGTCAGATCTATACAAAATTTTGCATGAGGTGCTTTATTTCACGTCTTCATATGTGTGCAAAATTAAAAATCAGTTTACATTTTGATATAGCTCCCATATATGTCGTTCATCCGATATGGCCTTTTAAGGCTGTAGAATCCACAATATTCGTGCGATTTTGCATGAGATGTTTAAATTGACGTTCCAATACGTGCGCAAAATTTCATTAAAATCAGTCCTAATTTATATATAGCTGCAATGTGTATATTTCATCCGATATGGACTTTTAAGGCAGTAAAATTCACAATTTTGGTCACATCTCTACAATATAGGGCGTGAGATGTTCTATTTTATGCCCTAATATGTGTCATTAAAATTGGCACAGGTTACGATATAACTCCCATATAATCTTTTATCCGATATGGCCTTTTAAAGATGTGGAAATCCAAATCTTTTGTCCTATGGTAGGAAAATCTTACAAAGTTCTAAATTGCTATTTCAATTGGTATCCAAATTAAAGTCTGACTTAATTTCGAGATAAGTTCTACATATAACAAGTACTACATGCACGAGGTGGTGTAGGGTATTATATAGTCGGCCATCCCGACTTTTGCCTTTCCTTACTGGTTTCTATCTACCCCTTTATTTCGCAACAGCAATCATTCAACAACCCGTTCGTCTTTAGCAAAGTTCACCTACTTTATACCTTTTTGTGATAGTTTTTGGTATCTAAATGTCCAAAAGTCCAAAAACTCATTTGGCCTCTCAGTTAAATTTGCCATAGTGTATCTAAATACCACATTTCAAAACTCTGGCTTCATTACTAACAAATTTACCAAAAGGTACCAATTACGTTGCTAAACGTACGATTTTTGGGATTTTTTGGTCATCAAATCTTAGTTTTTTGAAACGCTCTTTAATTTGAGCACAAAATCATAATTTAAGCCCTCTTTGTTCGTGCTGGGCAAATATTCACATTTTCGTACTTTTTTGTACTTTTGGGTACCTTAACGTGTGAATACCAAAAAATCCCGTTTTATCACGCGCCTACAACCCAAGACCCACATACGTGCCAAATTTCTTGACTCTAACTTTTGCCGTGTGGGCTGGGCGTTGATCAGTCAGCCAATCAGTCACTGAGCTCTTTTATATAAATAGACTAGCATCCCTGCGGTCCGCTTCGCTACCCCCGTTTTTAATATCTCCTTTTTAGTGTAGTGCTTCCGAAAACCTAGGTAGTTACTCAGTTTTTAAATTTCCGTAAAGAAAGTGGTACTTGACAATACATCGGAAAAATTACTAAGTCACTCAATATATATTGTCATGGTAAAACTGAATCCCAATTTTGAGTGTTTTAGCTCAATTCGCTAAGAAAGTGGCATTTTGTATGTGTAAGTACCAAAATGTTCGATTTTGAAAAAAAAACTCCTTTTGTCGCCCAAAATTTATCGTCAAGATGTAGCTGTATACCAATTTTTAGAGCTTTTTACAGTGTGACCACACTGTAAAAAAGTTGTCATATTGTAAGTTTTAGTACCTAAAGGTTCGAATAAAAATTCCATCTAGTCACCCACTATTTACTTTCAAGGTTTACCTCAATTAATACGTTTGCATGTTTGTCAATTTGCGATAGTGTTTGTCAAATTGCTTTTCTCCAGCTGTCCCTGTAGGCGAATTTAGCTATTTCGTACTATTTTACACTTTTTGTTACCAAAATGTACGAATTTTGAATAGATCATTTCGTCACCCATTTTATATTTCGTAATTGTATCCACATACCAAATTTCAGACCTCTAGTTTCATTTATGAAGGAAGTGCCAAATGGTACCAAAATGTTCGAATTCTTCGTGCCAAATTTCAGACCTCTAGCTCCATCTGAAGAAACAGATTTTGGTACCAAAATGTACGAATTCTGAATAAATCATTTATATATTTCTTAGTTGTACCTACATGCCAAATTTCAGACATCTAGCTCTATCTGTAAAGAAAGTACCAATTCCTGTACTAAACGTACTATTTCTCCTACTTCTGGTACGAGTTTCCAAATTTTTTTTCTTAAAGACTTACTTTTTCGAGACACTTTTTAATTTGAGCCCAAAGAAATTCTCCTAGACCAATATGTTTGCCTCGGGCAAATAGTACCCATTTTCGTACTATTTAGTACCTTAACGTATGAATATGGCCAAACCCGGCCTTACCTCGCGCCTCCGACCCAAGACCAATATTCGAGCAAAATTTCATGGTTTTAGCTTCTGCCGTTTGGGCTGGGTAGTGATCAGTCAGTCATCAATTAATCAATCACGCGACTCTTTTATATATAGAGATCTGTATAAGATAGCTACGAGTATGATTATTATGTTTAAAATAGTTACGTTTTACATTGTTCTTTGGGTTTGTGTAAGTTAAGTTTGTTATTATGATAACTATTCCTGCATTTTCTACTCTTAATTGCGAATTAGCTCCTAGTCTTTTTTTATTATTTTGTTCGAATTGTACCTTATATGGACTAAGTCTCCTTTATAAAATTTACTTCTATTTGTGTTCTTATCATAAATTTGTTTTGACTTATTCTTAGCTATGTCTATTAACTTTCTAGCGTTTTCTAATGATTTTCTTAATTTTAATTTGATTTCGTAAAGTAATTTTCTATGTCATAACATTCACTTGTGTCTTGTTTTTTTATCTGTCGGTTAAGTATTTAATTTTCCTTATTTTAATTTTTTTTTCGTGCGGTGAATTCGTGAATTAATTCGTGCGGTTAATAGCTTGTGTCAACGTGTTGTACGCGAATATGTAATAAGGTATCCATTTGTCGCATTCATAATCGTCAACAAAATTTAATAAATATTAAGAGTATTATGGTTTCGTTCAACCGAGCAACTGGACTGATGAAATGGAGCTGAAGACGTTTGTTTTATGCTGAGTAGACTACAAGCTTCTTTTAATAATTCATTGTTAAACTCAGTACCTTTGTCTGATTTAAAATTTTAAACATCCGTGCTTTAAAATAAATCGTTCAAATTAGGTTTGGCAATACTTTTTGCTTCTATTAGTTAATTTGCACAGTATAGTTATATCTGTAACCTTTAGATATTCTTAAAGGATCTGCAGAATCTATGTCAACAGTTTCAAAACTAGTGCAAGGACTTTCTGTTATAATCATTTTCTCTTTTACATATTTTGTTTGCTTATTTCTCAAACATTTATCACATTTGCTAATGTAAACTCTAACTATCTTTCTCATATTTTGCCAAACGTAACGTTGTTTTAGTTTTAGTACTGTCTTCCTAATGCCAAAATGTCCTGACAGTGGTGAATTGTGGATTTTTTAATATCTATAGGAAAGTTAAAAAAAACTGTTTTTTAATGCGTCAATTGAAGCGAGCTTGTCTGTATAGACATGAGCTTTAACATAGCCCCACAAAAAATAGTCTAAAGGAGTTAAATCGCAGGATCTAAGCGGCCAATTGACCAGTCCCGAACGTGAAATAAAATTTTCACCGAACTCGCTCTTCAATAAGTCCATTGTTACGCGTGTTGTGTGGCTTTTCAGAATGCATTGGTAGTTCTTGCAATGCTTCTGGCTTATCTTAACTACAAAATCGACAATACTGCTTCTTTACGTACCCATTGAGCCAAAAATGAGTTTCGTCGCTGAACACAATTTTTCGAAAAAAAGTGGATATTCAGCCAACTTTCCAAGAGCCCATTCATTAAAAATTCTGCGTTGCGGTAGGTCGTTCGTCTTCAATTCTTGCACCAGCTGTATTTTGAAAAGCTTTACACCTAAATTCTTCCCCAAAATTTTCCACGTTGTTGAGTAACAGATGCCCAATTGCTGTGAACGGTGATGAATCGATAATTGGTGGTCAGAATTAACACTGACCGATACAGCTGCGATATTTTCTTTAGTTCGCACTCTCCGTAAGCGTGTTGGTGATTTAATGTCCAACAATGTAAATTTGGAGCGAATTTAAGTCATAATAGCCCGAATAGTCGCTTCAGTGAGTCGATTTAACTGACTTTAAAGTGGAAGAAGCGAGCGATGAAATTTCTAAACAGAGCACTCATTTTGATAATAAAATTCAATAATTTGCAAGCGTTGTTCGTTTGTTTGATTCATTGTTAAATTATAGATCAAACTGAAGATACTTGACAGTGAAACAAAACGTGCGTGAGCTGTTTGAGCCAATGTTACCAAAAAGATAATAGCTAAAAAATCACCCTTTATTTATTATTCTGCATTCAGCATTCACAAAATTATATAAAGCGGTTTCGTTTTTCATGATTTTGTTCTAACAATTTTTTTTTGTTTGTTTATTGAGTGGAACATCAGCACAACAAGATTATATCTTTTATGTTTGTGTGCTGATTCGCAATAGAGTACATAATACATTGAGTTCTATCTTAAATGTAATGTTAATTAATAAAATATTAAAAAAAAAATAGTCGCGCTTTGATGCAACATGTATTGATGCTTGCGCGGCTGATTATACCGATTAAAATGTCCGCAGGATCTGATGGAATTCGGTTAATTCTCATTTTTCACTCTCCAGTTGTTGTTATTAATTTTGCTGCATAAAACTAAGTTATTTTCCCACAGCTTGGAAACAAGCCGAGGTTGTCCCCATTCTGAAACGGGACAAACCAATTAATTCTGTCGATAGCTACAGACCGATAAGTCTGTTAAACACCATTGGTAAAATTTTTGAGAAAGTTATTAAAGGCAAATTGCAATCCTTTGTCTATAGCCACAACATTGTCTCGAACGAGCAATTTGGTTTTCAAAGCATTCACAGTACGTGTCACCAAGTCAAAAGAATTTGTAATTTCATAACAACAAGGATGGTGCTTTTGGATGTCGAAACAGCGTTCGATTCCGTGTGACACGAAACACTTATTTTCATATTAATTAAATTCAATTTTACTTTGATACTGGTCAAACTAGTAGAGGGATTCCTAAGTGATCGCAGATCAGTGTGAATAATACTTTCTCACGTGAGTTTTCAATTCCCCTGTTTATATAATTTGTTGTTCTGATTTCCCCAGATTTTCTGATTGTGTTATGGCTTTATATACTGATGACGTTGCAATTTTCTTCTCTCACAATGATCCCAGGGTGATTACGACTCGATTGCATGATGCTGTCCAACATGTGAGTGATTATTTGTGTAAATGGAGAATTAAGTTGAAGATTGGTAAGATCCAGGTCATCTTTTTCACCAGAAAAAGAAAATTCTGCAATCTGCCAAGTTCATGTCTAAAAGTTTCTGGTTATGACATCCCTTGGCCAACCAAAGTAAAGTACCTGGGTATAAGCTTGGACACAAGACTTACTTTTGGGGATCACATTTATTCTGCAAAAAATAAATTTAGCATTATCCTAAGAATGTTATATCTACTTTCGGCGGGAAAACAAAGTTTTGTTGTGTAAGACAACTTTGCAATCCATTATTCTATATGGCTCTACCGTGTGGGGATCGTGCGCTAGGACGCATATAAAAAGTTTACAGATTTGTCAGAACAAACTTTTACTTATGATGCTCAAGTTGCCTTGGGATTATTCCACCCAGAGGCTTCATATTTTATCTGGTATTAATTTAATTGATTACGAATTGCAACCTCCTTGACAGCACTTTGTCCTAATTACAATTATTTGTCAGGATTATTATTATCACCCTTTATGATTTGCATTTGTGAATATTTGTTATATATGTGTTGCAAAGGCTTATATAATATTATATTTAATTCAATATTTCTGTATTTCTTCGACGTCAATATTTTCTGGTATACAGATTGATACGATTTGAGCTTAAATATACTATCTTCCTACGATCTTCATTAACATCCATTACAAAGCTATTTCCTTAATTTTCAAAGGTAATTTTTATACCTATTTTAATAGTATTAAATATCAATTCATGAATGCTCTTGATATCTTGTAACGCTGTACATTCCAACATATGGTTGTTATAAACAATTTCAAGTCCTACAAATCTATCTATCATAGTCCTACAAATCTATCCGTATCAGAGTCAATTTGGATGATGGACTTTTGTGAGAGAAAAGTGAAACGAGGGGTCTGTGATTAGTCACGACAATAAATTTTCTACCGTGTAGGTAAGGTCCAAAAAATTCAATGTCCCAATGGATTGTGAGTAGTTCCTTTTCCATCACTGGTTTTTTTAAATCATGTTTCAACAGTTCAAAAGCCTGTTGAACATTCCTCAGTCCATTGAAATTCCTTTCCTTTTTAGTCTGATCGTTTAAACATTTTGTGATTTCCGCAAAGTTCCATATGAAACGTCGGTAATAATTACAGAATGCTATGCAACTTTTGACCTCGTCTTTGTCTTTTGGAACTGGGTATCGTTCTATAGCTTTATGTTTTAAGGGATCTATCCGTATACCATCTCTTGTTATCTGATATCCTTTATAAATTAACTCCAGTTTAAGAAATACACTTTTTGTCGCATTTAATTTCAAATTATGCCTGGATAAACGTTCAAATACTCTTACCAAATTTTGGTTATGATGTTTTAAACTACATCCAAACACAATTATCGTCAACATATAAAAATGCTTTGGAATCTAAGCCACTAATTGCTATCGTTAATATCCTTTGAAATCTATTGGAAGAAAAGATACGAAGAATCTTTCTCTCAAATACTCCAAGCACTGCCTCATCTGCTTTCACAAGTACCGATGCCTCAGAACCATTTAACAACACGGAAAGTATCAGTGTCTTGTATAATGTAATCTTCGTCTGTCGAGAGGTGGCATCTGTTTACCAGTATTATTCTTTGCTTAACACTGTCTCCTTGTCTGAAACCTCGTTTGGTATTAAATGGTTCGGAAAGATTCTTTCCTATTCTTACTGAGGAACGCGTATCAGCAAGTGTCATCCTGCAGAGTCTTATTAATTTTGGAGGGATACCAAACTCAGACATGGCTTGAAATACCTTTGAACGTAAAGGGGTATCGAAAGCGGCTTTGTAGTCAACAATGAGATGTAGGTGTTGATTTGTCCTTCTCGGGTCTTTCCCAGGATTTGGCGCAGTGTGAATATCTGGTCCAGAGTGGATTTACCAGGTATAAAGCCGCATTAATAGGGACCTTTATCTCTCGAGAGTATCTTGTATGCGATGGGGAAAAGACTTATTCCTCTGTAATTAGCACATTCCGTCTTGTCTCCTTTCTTGGGTACGGGACATAGTATGCTGAGGTTCTAATCATCGGTTTGCGTAGATTGTGCAGATAAACTGATACATACGCCTTATCAGCGTGTCGCCACCTGTCTTAAATAGTTCAGCGGGTAACCCGTCGGCTCCTGCTGCAACTTGGACCCCATTCTGACTAGGAGGAGAATGTTTATACCATAATCATTGATTGGTTCTGCGGTATCCTCTTCGCCGCCAACGTCGGACACTAGCAGTTGGGTAAAATGTTCTTTCCGTATCCTCAGCATGCTATCTGTGTCAGTTACCAGATTTCCTTCTTTGTCTCTGCACCAAAGCCATCGGTTTAATGTTTAATTCTTTGGTAGAATTTCCGGACTTCATTCTGACTCCTGTACATCTCAATTCGCCCACACTCACATCTTTCTGTTTCCTTTTTCTTTCTGCGAAATAGACGTTTCTCCTCTCTCCTTTTCTCCCGATACCTCTCCATCATCTGGTGGCTCTATATGCCAGATTCTTGGCTTCGGCAGCATCTCGACACTCTTAGTCGTATCATGGGTTTCTTGGAGGAGCCTTCCGGTACCCAAGTACGGATTTCACGTCATTTTCCATGGAGTGGGCAATGGTTTGCCACTGCGCCATTATATCATCGGAACAAGGAGTGCCTTCATCAAGCGGTTGGGTCAGTCGAGTGGAGTGTGCCGCTGGCATCTGTTGTATTTGCAACTTTTCAATATCCAGCTTCCGTGCAGTGGCAGATCGTACTTTCCTCGCCATGTTCAAACGGGTGCGAACCTTTGGTGCAACAAGGTAATGATCAGTATCTATATTCGCTCCACGGATCGATCGTACATCTAACACCTTGGATGAATGCCTTCCATCTATCACGTGTGGCTTTGTGAATATTTTTATGTTGAAATCTGGTGCTACTAACTACCATGTTTTTTGCCGCGGCGAAATCTATCAGCCTCAACCCTTTACTGGACGTTAGCCCGTGGAGGCTAAACTTTCCGACTGTTGGACCAAAAATTTCTTCCTTCCCTATATTCGCATTAAAATCTCCCAGAACAATTTTAATATCATGGGCGGGGCAGCGGTCATATTCTCGTAGAAAGCGCTCGTAGAAAATATCCTTGGTCTGCTCGGCCTTGTCTTTCGTCAGGGCATTTTATTTTTTGGCGTTTATGCGGATTGTGACTAGCCTCTCATTCACCGGAGTAAAGCTGCAGACAAGGTGTTTCAGTCAGTCTCCGACTAACCACAAATCCACAGCCAAATTCATGCCTCGTGTTGTGGCAGCAATAGTATAGTTCGTAAACGTTTGGTGTTGTAGTGACGCCATTCCCAGTCCATCGCACTTCCTGTAAGGCGGAAATATCTCCCTTGTACTTCTCTAATACATCCGCCATCGCATATACTGCACCTCTTCTATAAAGGTTGCAAACATTCCAGGTGCAGTTCCGCAAATTATGGTCCTTTTTTCGTTTGCGTGGGTTGTCAACATTGGGGGGTCCGTTTTTACTATAACTTTGTATCTCATAGTAGTTCTCATAGTTTTCCTTACTGGGTTACTGGCTCAGCCCTACAATCGCATGGGTTTTGTGGGATTGCACATGTATCACTCGTTGTGGCAAGCCGCTTGCTCCGAGATCCGACGCTTGCCTCCAGCCGCCCCTAACCTGCGAACAGATGGCCATTGGTTATTTGAAGGCGCCTTGTCATCTCGAGTATCATTGGCACTCAGTATTTAATTAAGAGCCAGTGCCACCTGACTCCTCACTGAGACTCTCCTCTCAAAAATAATGACCATTACTAGTTGAAAATTCGGTTAATTGTCTTGAATCGTCTTCCAAATTTATTTGATTTAATGAACATATCCAAAGTTGAAAAATATTTCGTTCTTCCTAGACGATCCAGCCTAGTTAATGGAAATTTATCATTAACTATCCTCTTGTTGAGTTGTCGGAAATCTACTACCAATCTCCATTCAACTTTTCCATCCCCTTATTTCTTTGGTACTAATAATAGAGGAGAATTGTATGTGCTTTTTATGGCTCGATGCTATCGTCATCCAATAACTTTTGAACCTGGTTATTGATCTCGTCTTGTTGTGTATGAAGTAATCTATAATTACTTATGTATACTGGAGAACTGTCTGAAACTAACTCTGATTTAGCCTTCTCATCTTTTACGTTAAACTTCGTAATAGCTAATAATAATAGTAGACAAAGTCGGAACAGGAACGAAGGAAGCGCGCACGGCCCCTGAGTCTTCTTGGAGGACTGTGACATCCAAAAGGAGGCCACAGCCATCACGGAAGGGGAAGATGGTCGCTGAGAATGGTAAGGAGCCGCCCTCTTACGCCAGAGTGGCAAGGAAGTACAACAGAGATGAGCTGACTTATGCAGTCATCAAAATCAGCTGTGCATCCGGTAGGATTCCACCAGATCATCGGTCCCAAGTGGAGGATCTGGTTAACGATCGGATTTTCGAACATGTGTGGAACTCTGTAAAGGGTCCACCCATACAAATTATGAGCTGCGAGTTTAGAGGGGACATCTTTACGCTGCGTATTGCGTCGCCGGAATGTATTGATACCGTTAAACCGTTCGTCAGAGGTATTCACGCTCCCTGCGAGATATCTCCCAGCTCACAAAGGTTACGGTCTTCATCAAGGGATAGGGCAGTAAATTTGCGACGGAACGCATGTTGGGATTCTTGGGCAAGCAAAACCAAGGTTTGGTCGCAGAGAAGTGGGAGATCTTCCACAGGGAAGAGAAGGAGGAAGAAACTCTCTTTGTGGTTGGCATTGATCAAGTCGCCGTGACAAGTTTGGCTAACACTAATAGGATAGGCAGAAATTTTCATTTTGCGACATCAGGTCGTGCAGTGGCAGGTGACTCAACACCGCCCAACAAGGGGGCCGACGACAAGACAATCACTGCATCTCTCAATATTGGAAAGACTAGAAGAAGCAAAGATCCTAATACTAAAATATCGGGCCGTGCAGTGGCGAGAAACCCAACACAGCCTAACAAAAAGGAACCCGACGACGGACCCCTCACCGACTTAAAGATTACTGGGATAGGTAAAGATCCTAATATTGAAACATTAGGCAGGACGGCAACAGGAGTCTCAATGCAACCCAAGAAGCCCATTGACTTAACATTTGGAAGGCTAAGTAAGGCAGAGATCCTAGTATTGAGACATCAGGCAGTACAGGGAATAGAAACTCAAAAAGGGAAAAGAAACTATAAAGATTCGGAAGACTTCGATAGGCAAATAATCTAATGCGATGACATCAGGCAGTGCAGTGACAAGAAAGTCAATGCAGTCTAAAGAACAGGGAGCAGACGATGAGGTCATCACCAACACCAAGATGCAAATCTCCTGGAGGACCAATGACTGAGGTAATACAGGTATACCGCCACCGGAGCGAAACTGCTACACATCAGCAAGGGCAATATTCATATTGCCTTAATTCATGAGCCATGGACGACCCGCAACAATGATTCTGGACTGATCCATATTAACTACCAATGGTTCTATGCTAACACTGGTGCTCGGCCGAGGACCTGTGTTATTTGTCATAAAATTTGAAACATATATTTTCCTCAGAATTGTCAACGAGTGATGCCACAGTGATGAGGCAGGGAGACGGTGGAGCATACCTAGCACCACTTTATCTGCCTTTCGACTCTCCGGCACCGCCACCCATGTCGGAGCTGCAACGGCTGGTGAGGAAAGGAAAACAGACAAAAACGAGATACTAATAGGGGGCGATGCGAACTCTCACCACATTTCGTGGGGTAGTACCAACACTAATAAGCGGGGCAAAGCTCTGGCAGAGTTCTTAAATACTAACGACCTAATAACACTTAATATTGGTAACACCGCTACCTTTGTTAATAGGATTTGGGAGGAGGTATTAGATGTGACGATATGTTCGCAAAATCTAATCGATGAGGTTCAGGATTGGAGGGTCTCTATGGAACACTCTTTCTCAGACCATCGCTACAATAGGTCTAGAGTAGTACGGCTAGCGCCGAATCCGATAAGCTTCCAGAGTAAGTTGAAAACTGGACAAATTCGGAAGGCTACTCAGAAGAAGAGTTGGGCAAGATAATTTAGATTGTCCAAGCATAGAAGACATTGACGAAAATGTCAACAGGATTATGACTGCACTGATGGGGTCCTTCGAAGATAGTTATCCTCTTCGGATAAGGAAATGAGCCCAAGAAAAAACCTGGATGACCGGGGAGATTCGCAATATTGCGAAAGAGGTCCGCAGACTTTTTAACAGAGCACGTCGTAAAAAAGCGGAGGTTTATTGGGGTGTCCATTACACACTGCTCAAGGAATACAATAAGATTACCAGAGCGGCAAAACGTGCCTCCTGGAAGCTTTTCTGCGAACAGGTCGATAGCGTTAATGACGCCGTCAAGATAAAAAAGTTTCTCTCAAAAAACCATGTCCAAACTGAAACTGTAGTAGACGACATGGGAGTGAGAGCAGAGACAACGGAGGACATGTTGAGGGTTTTGATGAAAACCTATTTTCCCATAGGATACGAAAGGACTCACGGAGACACCGGAATCTTGGAATAATGACGTTGATCGAAGGTTTATAATTACGGAATTTATGGTGAAGGAATCCTTGAGGAGCTTCAAACCATTTAAGTCACCCGGACCTGATGGAATATATCCGGCGTTACTCGAGAAAGAGGCAGACTATCTGCCGTCTCATCTGGCCAAAAATTTTACAGCGTGGGTAGGACTTGCATATACTCCGATAGCCTGGCAGGAAGCAAGGGTGGTGTCTATGCCCAAGCCCGGCAAGACATGTTATGCGACACCAAAGGCCTACAGACCCATAAGCCTTACGTCCTTTCTACTCAAAACCATGGAACGTATTGTGGACACCATGATAAAGAGTATGACATCCAGCGAACTGCTCAAATACAAACAGCATGCCTATGTCAAGGGAAGGTCGGTGGAGACCGCCCTGCACGAGGTTGTGCATAAAATAGAAGAATCCTTCGATGCCAAAACGTACATACTGGCGGTATGCATTGACATTGTGGGGGCTTTTAACAATGTGCGGACCGACACATTGATCCAATCCTTAGACAAGTACGGGGTGGTCCCGGTCCTTAGAGACTGGATAAACCATATGCTAAGGAACAGGTGGATAAAATCTGTGTCCCATGGCATAAATATAAGAGAGAAAGTGGCACAGGGCACGCCACAGGAGGGCATTTTATCGCCACTCCTATGGGTGACCACCATAAATTAACTATTACAGATGCTGACTGAGGAGGTATTTGAACCCGTCTTGACGAAGACGATGTTATAATATTTCTAAGGGGTAAGGATCTGAACGAGCTATACAGAAGGGCCGAAAGGGTCTTGCATATGGCATATGACTGGGTTAGACCCAGAGGTCTCATTTTTAACCCAGAGAAGACTGACATATGCCTGTTCACGAGGAAGACGAAGGTGGGCCCATTTAACGCACCACGTTTCCTCAATAAGACAAATAGTTAGGTGTGATCTTGGACAGGAAACTAAATTGGAAGTGTCACATTCAGGAGCGTACCGAGTAGGCTCACAGATGTGGGGCACTATGTAGACGGGCCGTTATCTCGAAATGGGGCCTGAATCCGAGGGTAGTTCACTGGCTCCACAGGAGCGTGATTAGATCAATACTTACTTACGCCTCAGTAGTTTGGTGGACGGCTATGGAGAAAAAGTGCAAGATAAGGACCATACAACAGGTTCAGAGAACATGTTATCTTGGCATAGACTGGAGACTATTCTATATATCCGATCCATTGACATACAGATTGAGGCAGCCACTGCGGCTATGAGACTTAAGGTGATGGGAGAATGGATTGAGGATGGGAGCAGCTCATACCATCGCGATATAATCGAGGCGACGATAGAAGGCCTGGAAGGAAGGGAAGAGGTTCGGATACCTGAGATGAACCTTGAAGTCGAGTGCGAGGCACTGCTGCCACCAGCACAGTTTTGGATTGACGGAACCCTAATATTGCCATCTGGAAGATCATATTACACGGATGGATCAAAGCTAAAGGACAGAGTGGAGTGGGGGTGAACATCCTTACGGACAGTAAAATGGTCATAAGGGCAATAACAACCAGCACGGTAAGGTCACAAACAGTCTTGGAGTGTAAGATGGCATCGTTCGGGTGCTGAGGGAATGAAAGAGCAGACGATTTGGAAGTGAAGGCCAGAAAACTTCCGTTGATAAACTTGGTTAACCCGCATGTGACACTGTAGAACAGCGAAACGGTCGGTAGGACGACGAAAATCCTATGGGGTGATCAGGAGAGCACGAGGCTATTACTGAAAGGAAGTAAGAAGGAGGTCAGTATAGCTTTTGGTGTTATAACGGGACACATTGGACTACGAGCTCACTTATGCAAAATCGGCGCGGCTTTGGTTCTTAGGTGGGGACACGATACCAGACATGAACCAACTTAGGGGTGCGGAATGGAAAACAATTAAGGTTTTTTGTCAGTAGCAGGGAATTTCTAACTTAAAATTCTCTTTTTCGAGGTTAGTAGTAGAGCGCACAACAAAACCACTACTGGCTTAGGTGTATGTCTATAGTGACATGGGACGGATTAATATCTTCACCCTCTTTTCAACCTAACCTATCATTGAGCTTAAACTTGAATCGGACTAAAGGCATTGAGAAGTTTTCCCCTGTTCCTTAATGGAATGTTCGTGGGCAAATTAGCAATATGGAGTTTAAAAGTGAAAAGGGAAAATTTAGAAGGTAACCAATATGTCTTTTAAACGCGAAATGGGGAAATTTAGAAGTGTATTAAGAACGAGTGTCCGCAGGATCGCCATGTATGGTATGTAGAGAAATGTGGGGGTGCTTTGTATTCCGATATAGTATTTTATGGTATCTGCACTGGATGCAGATTAATTAATTCGTTGATAGGTCTAGTTTTAAATTTTAACATTTCCAATTGCTCCTAACCTTATGATAGAAATGCTGTATGAGTGGAAATTGAAAATGCGTCGATAGCGACATTGTATTTTTGGGTCTATTGAGTAATTGCCCAAAAATGCAAGCGTTGCTCAAATGTCTTTGGTGGCTTCGATTATTGCCAGCAAATGTGTTGCTATCCACAATGTTTACACACACACACATGGTATGCTCATGGTTTCATATTTTTTGTGAGTTCCAATTGCACTTTGAATGTTTCCATTCTACTAGAACGTCATAACAAAAGGGAACCCGGAACGGGATAATGTGAGCACCACACAAGCGATTGTAGAACATTGAAGTCCGATTTGTGTGGTGTTCATTGCTGTCATGAAAAGCTTAGCTTCGAGCTAACAGGCGCGTCCACAGGTTGCAGATAGTGGAATGGTCCATCCGGAGTAGCTCTAACCGCAGTCGCGGACAATCACCGGCTCTTGTACAAATATTGAGCGCCTATGATGTTCAATATGACAAGGTGAGTTATTGGCGCCTTTAAATAACCAATGGTCACCCTTTTCCCGCGGCAAACGGTCCTTTGGACCGGAACGAGCTTGCTCACCTACAGGGGCTTGGCGAGGATCGCCAACTCCATATGAAATTGCGGTTACAACAACAACAAAAGGGAAAACGCCTTAAAAATCATGAGTGCTTTGGCTTGTATTTTTGTAAACATGGGAAAACACGCTACAATATTATGGGTTGGAAATCAGAAAACGTAACTACAGCCTTTGAAAAGATCGAATAATGCTCAATGAAATGGGGTCTGACAGTAAATGAAGATAAGACACCTGAGAGACCAATAGATTTTGGACACCAACCTAACCGAAACGAAAGACACTAACTTTGAAATAAAACAGAGAATAATATTGGCTAACAGATCCGACTTTGGATTAAGAAAGCAGTTCTGGAACAAAGCCACACACCTCTTCACAGATGAAAATTATCCATGTGTTATATGGGTAATTGTTGAAGATGACTTGGTAATACTTGTGTTTGAGATAAATATTATTTGTACAATTTTTGGACCAGACTGCATTGATGGATAATAGCTGTATGGCGACTTTAGCAAAAATACAATCATTACGTTGGCTAGGTCATGTTGCCAGAACGAATGAAGATGCTCCAGCGAAGAAGTCATTTGAAGGTAAAGATTTGGATGTACCAGCAAAAGGGGAATACCAAAACGAATGTCACGGCAGCCTGTGGCATTCGCTAGTGGCTAGCTGAACAAATGTTCTGCCAAGGCCAATTTAGTAAGTTTGTATGGCATAACTGGCAAGATCTCATTATATGCAGAGGATAGTATTATATATGATACCACATATAGATGGCGGGTGCGACAGGGACAGATCATTTGAACATTTTATAAAATATGTTTCGTTATCCAAATATACCATTTGTGCAGTATCATTTATTGGTAGATTTACATTTAAATAACGACTCTAAAGTAATCATTAAATAAAGAAGCTTCATTCTTTCTTGTTTCAGTATTGTTTCCGTCAAAAAATGGTGCAAAGTCCATAGTCAAGGATGATACTAACGATTTGAATTTTACTTATATATATATTGCACATCCTCGTGCAGTTACTAACATAATATGGCGAAAAACTAGCAAATATATGCCGAAGGGATCAGTTTCGAATATGATTGTAACATCCTGTCTTGATAATATATGCCGGGTTTGGATAGAAACTGTTTTGCCCGATGATGGATTGATAAACATGTCCCAATTTGACCCTCTGGCGATTCAAAATCCGAAATTTAGAACTCACCGACATAAACATCGTTTTATGCAAAGGTTGAAACACATGAAAACTTGCTTTCACATACGTCGACATGCGAAAAATGGAACAAACGTTGCTGTTGGTAGCGGTGATTTTATGACAAACAATTATCCGGGGCCAATTCCCTCGTTGCCATCATCGTGCAGTGTTCACGATTTTCATTCATATGGGTTCCATGGTAATGGTATATCCCAAGGTATGCACTTCCATTTGGCAGCTTCAATCAATGCGGAAACAGACATTCCTTTGGTTCCTTCAATGCAGTCAACTTCCGATTCGTCGAATCAAAACAATTTTGTTCTTCATTGGTTGAACAACAAGGAAATGGATTTTACCATTCAGGCTGAAGCTATTCTTCAAGAGCTAACAAAGAAGGTCATTCACGAGGAAAATATCAATGCTGGCGTTGTAAATGCGTCGGAACATATCGATAACCTTTCAAATGGGGGCGCTTCAAAAAAAAAGTATATGAAGACTACATCGAAATCAGTTTCGGTCGATGACAACAGTACAGTGGGCGATGAAAGTAAAGCTTCTAATTTTCAAAACTATCAAACTGGTTTGCAAAATGTCAATTCGATGTCGAATACTACATCGTTAAATTCCCTAAACAACGATAGTTCTGTCGTTAACCAATTGACGGATTCACTGGATATAAAAATTGACTGTTTACTTCGTGACTGGCACCAGAGTCCTGATTTGCTATTTGCCATTCACCCTGTAGATGGCAGTTTCTTAATTTGGGTTGTGGAATGGTTGGACGACTTCTATCCTGGCTCTTTTCGTCAAGCACAGGTTTCATTTTCAACGCGAATTCCCAATGCATTTCCTCTCGGCGATTCAATGTCAATGTCAACCATGGTTAGTTTGTACAATACTGGGACGCATCCCTTGATATTCCGAGAAATAGCAAACAATGTAAAGAGTAAAGACCATGATATTCTAAGCGAAGAAGAGGATATGTCTATCAAAGATGAATCTATTGCAGAGGAAAATGAAGAAAATTCCAGTGATGACAAAGAAATGAAAGCTAGCAATGGGCACGACAGTGACAATTGTGAAAAGTTCGATGAAAAAGTGAAAAGTTCGACTATTGCCACTACTATCTCCCCCTCTGTCTCCATGGTTACCAAACATTCAAACGGAACCTTAAATTTGTGGCAGTTGTCCTTCGCCTACAAAACAAGGTTTACGCAGGTTCTAAGCATTGGTCATGTAAGTCGAGTCTCTGGTCACCGGTTCCGGGTAAATGATATCAACTGTCACCCGGTTTTGCCACTGCTCGTGTCGACGTCGCATCATAATTTATCAGAATTTGACAACAAGCCAACGGCAAATACATCCAACTTAGACCCAAATGGCGTAGAAAACGTCTTTACAACATCTGGATTCTGTTCTGAGCTAATTCTGTGGAGGGTGGACTCGGTTGGCCCATTGTGCCACTCTGGTGGCGTTAGTGAACTTGCTCGCATAAATTCTCCCGAGATCTCGGCATTCAGTAATGTCGCCTGGATCCCCACGTTGTTGCCCAGCACTACACTAGGTGGCTACAGCAATTCTCCGTCAGCATGTTTTGTAGCAAGCGATGGCGAACATTTACGGGTATATCAAGCTGTAATCGATGCTCGAACACTGCTCGCAGAAATTTCTTCGTCCGAAAGTATTACAAAGCTACAAAAATCTACATCTTTATCTTCGCTGTATTCAAATGCATCATCGACTATAAAGGGGGTAAAATTTTCCCTGCACGACAAACTTAAAGTAGTTTCGCAACAATCTACCGCTCGTCCCGGTTGCATAATTCAACTTGACCCAATTTCCGATGCTAAACATGATTGGCAGAACACACAGTTCTTACACGTGTTTCAAGCGCAACTGATAACGGGTGGTGACATACCCAAGTCAGAAAACTGCAAACCAACTAATCGTGCCAACAAGAGTGACATGGATGCTATAGTAGACTTGCAACAAAATGCAGAATTTGAAGAACCTTTTTATATTGTTATAATTGAAAAAACTCTCAAGGGCAGCACAATTCACATGTGGCGTATTGTGATTTCATCGAAAGAGCAAAAGGTACTACTACCCGAGACTGCGATGTATGTGCCTGATAGTAATCTTACACAGGAAGCGGAAGATATCGATGCGTATCGGAAAATGTCAGAAATAAACGTCGATTTGAACAACCAGAAGAAACCAACCGAGCCAACTATAGAACCTCCTCATATAGTAATAACAACACAAAAGGTTTGTACCCAAGAGTTTCCGCTTCCCGAGGGGGTAGATGTTATACACGCTTCGCCGGCTGCGGGCCACTTAAGTTCATCCTCAATATACCCTGCGTGTTATGCGCCTTATATAATTGTGACAGCTTGTTCCGACTCAATATCGAGGTTCTGGAAATGCGAGGCGATTTCTAAGCACAAACGTGGTCTTACTGATACAAGCAATCAATATGTATGGTCAGAATGGAAGATGTTTAGTAAAAAACAAGATTCTGCTATAGATATTCCAGGCCAACCATTGAATATAAGCGCAGCCTATTCGGGGAGAATTGCCTGTGCCTACAAATACGGCAAGAGTTTTACACGTCCCAGTAAAAGTGGGGATCCTGACTCTAGATATATAAATCTGTGTGTCGGAATTTTCGAATGTGAAAGTTCGGGAGGTAGTGAATGGGTACTCGAAGATACTATTCATCTTAAAAACATTCACTTGCCGCGGATCAACATTGATCATGGCATAGATTTAAGTTACTTGCATGACAACCGCATTTTGCAAAAGAAACAGCGCTTAAATCAGGTATTGCACAATTTCACGACCCACGACGAAACACGGTCGCCCCGAAGTGGAGACTCCACACCAGAAACAAATGTAAAAAACCATACCAGTCTTCTTGCTGTACCCAGTTTCAGTACATTACAGTCTCTTAGAAAAAGTATTGCTGAAAATGGAAATACCTGTCCTCTTACACAAAAGCACTTAGTTCAACTTGATTGGGTTTCTAAAGAAGACGGTTCCCATATCCTAACCGTGGCAGTTGGTAGTAAAATTCTTTTGTATACACCAGTGTCATCAGATATAGCCCAGGCAAATATAAAAGCAATGAAGGAATCACGATCGGCGAATCGTCCAATTTTACGCAAGGCCAGTTCTTTAGCTCAGCCACATTTCAATGATGAAATTCGTTGGATGAAATTAAGGCAAATCGATTTGCAAACTGCAGATGGCCTGCCTCCCCTGCCAATGCAGATTTCCTGGGTTCGTGACGGCATATTGGTAGTTGCTATGGATTCTGAAATGCATGTATATTCGCAGTGGAAACCCAGGTTTTGCCAACAGCATAGCGTCGAAGACGTTCTCGACAACAGAAACTTAAGGGATGAAGACCTGCGATCAATTGCAAATGAGTCGTCCAAACTTCGCATTAAGAGTGCTGCGTCGATGCCGCTTATGAGTAAAGTAAGCACGGCCAACTTGCAGTTGCTTTCCAAAGAATCCAAAAAGAAGGTGACGGGAACGAGTTCCAATAACGTCCAAAATTCGTCCGATGCTGCACCCATAAATGAAGACTATATGACAGACTTTGGCTTATTTCAAGCCTCCCGCATTGCATGTCCGGTTTTACCCCAATACCATCCCAAACAGTTGATGGAACTGCTGAATTGTGGTAAAATACGTTGGGTAAAAGCAATTCTTGCTCATTTAGTTCGTTGTTTAAGCGTTCCAAGTCTTAAAGGCAATAATGACAACGATGATGCATCAACAACACAGGTAAGTTTGTAACCTGGAGTAGATTTTATATATATATATATGTATGTTATGCAATAGCAAATCGTTCCCCTACAGCTGAAAAGTTGTAAGTTAGAAAGTAATATTTTACAGAAAAAATTTTTTCAATTTATTTTATTTATTTATTTCCAATATCTTACAGAGATAAATTTGTAAAATAGAAGATAGGAGCCGGGTAACTCGACCATATGCGCACGACAAATAAACTACTAATAATTAATAAAGTTGAGAAATGAAATATATGCAAGAATAGGTTAGGTTTAAGTGGCAGGCTGTCATCAGACTCAGAAGAAGGAAGATGCGTTCTATTATAGTTCCTACTGTTGAACCATCCAGATCGCTTTAAAAAATCCAATAAATTGCGAATGTTCACATCAGACAGGTTCTCAAAAAAATGAGAACCTAAAGTGAAACTGACTGCTGGTGCGCGACACACACACAGAAGGTGTTCTATAATCTCTTCTTCCTCGATGTCCTCACAGCTTCTACAAAAGTCGTTGCTGGTAACCTTCTAGACTATGACCTGTCATGATGGACACAATGACTGAGACGTCTGTTCTAGCCAATGACAGCAAACCAGTACACTTCTTCAAGTCTAGGTTAGGTCACATAGTTTTGGAATGCTTACAGCCCACTCTTTGTGACCATCTATCATAAGTTGTCCTTCGGGCCTGGTCCTAAAAACTTTGGCTTACATGTCGCTAGAGGCATACCCACAGGTTCCAGTATACCTGGAATGTGTAGGGTAGTTCCTAGTCTCGCAAGCTCGTCTGCTTTAGATTTCCCTGGGATATCTCTGTGGCCCAGAATCCAGAACAGGTGAATTTTGAACTGTTCAGCCATCTTGTTGAGAGATATGCGACATTCGAGGGCTGTTTTTGTGTTTAGAAATATGTTATCCAGGGATTTAATGGCTGTCTGAGAAGATATTTATGCCAATCGTCGTTATGAAAGTATATCCTAACCATTCCATCACTTCCTTAATTGCAAGGCTCTCTGCTTGATACACACTGCAGTGGTCGGGTAACCTTTTCGATATGACCAGTTCTAGATCTTTAAGGTACACCCCAAAGTTCACCTGGTCGTTTAGTTTGGAACCATCCGTTTAGAAGTCTATATAACTTCTGTTACCAGGGATATCGTAGTTCCAATCGGTTATATAAGCAATAGTGGTACAGTAATTTTTATCAAAAAGCGGCTCAGGTAGGGGGTAATTTACACTCCCTGAAACATCGGATATTGTATTAAGGATAACACAGTGTCCGTAGCCGCAACATGACCAAAGAGAAAGATCCCTCAGCCACACACGGTATCATTAGGTGTAAAATTAAATTCAGTACATCAGATGGTGTCGTCCTCAGTGCGGCTGTGATGCACAAACGATCCATTTGGATCCGGTTGAGTATTGAAAAGTAGGTGGACTTTTGAAGCGCCGTCCACCACAACAATATATAGCATGATAGGTCTGACAACTGCAGTATATATCCAATGCATGACACGCGGTAAAACCCCAACTTTTGCCAATGGCTTTCTTGCAGGTGTATGGAGCAAGATTTGCTTTTCTGGCCCCTTCAAAATGTTTGGTTTGAAGTTCAATTTCCTGTCCAGCATAATACCCCGGTATTCTGCGCGTCGAGTAAATGGAATATTCCCTCTCCCCAAGGAGACAGGGCCACTGTAGGTAAATTGTATCTCCTGTTGAAGAGAATTACCTCTTCTTGCACGGGTTACTCCTAGACCACTTTCGGTAGCCCACTTTGCTGTGGCAGGTAAAGCTTCCTGAAGTATATCTCTTTAAAGTGCTAGGAAACTTTCCCCTAACCGCAATAGCCACGTCATCAGCATACGTGAACACTTTTACAACTTTTTCTTTTAGGGACAATGAATTATTTTTTATGCCTATGTTCCTCTGCTAACCCATCTTTTTAGATCTACAGATCCCAAACCTGCTTCTATCAACCCCTCAAGAGTCTTCAGGAGGAAGGATAACAGACTAATAGAGCGAAAATCTTTCGCTTTCATATGGTACGGTTTTCCTTGGAATGAAAATGACCTTTCTGTCCCTCCAACCCCACAGGTATAAATAACATGCTGATAAAAGCAGAGTATATCTCCCTGGGCCAAGGAGCCAGTCTGTCTTTTTATCGCGCATCGGATTTTCGGCTCAGACACAATTTCCATAATAACCTCCGACGAAGGATATCACTGACAACCTCTTCTAGAGCCACCTTGTTCGCTGGAAATGTGTGTCAACGAGTAGTTCTAGTGTTCCCTCCCTAGACATTGTCCATGCATCTTCTTCACGGAGCTTTGAAATTCCACCCAGGATTTGTTCTAAGCCTTTCTCAGTTCGCCGTTGTATTTTCTTAGCTCAGCCTTATAGACGTCCCAATCGTATTGTGCCCTTGTGGCTTTCGTTCTGTTGGGAAGTTTTCTGCAGTCCTTCCATAGACCAACCAGTTCTGGGGTCCACAATGGCGGTCGTTGTTTGCACCTTGGGTTGGCACCAGGAAATACTGACACATGGGGGTCATTCAGGGCCTTCGCGACCCCTCACCCCTCCCGTATGGCAATATATGCAACAGCAGCATCCCAACCCCAATATTGCCAGGCCAGTGCCGGGAAAAGTATCGTTTTTGTAACTAAACTGTAACAGACTCCGTGGCAAGATCGATGAAATTGTGGATTTCATGAGTCGGAAAGATAAATTGGTCGCAGCGATCCAGGAGACAAAGCTGACCAACACCTGCGGTTGCACAGTTGTCACGGATACAATGTGCTACGTAAGGATCGCTCAAGGAATGGAGGTGGGGGATTGGCCGTCGTGATACACCATTCCATGCAATATTGACCTATCTCGCCTGTGCCTGGCACTAGTAACTTCTACATTAAGTGCATGGGGATAGCAGTCAGGTCCGGTACTGCCGAGATAGAGCTGTACAACGTGTACATACCGCCGGTTGGTAGCTGTGTCCCGATTAATGGCCAAGCTTACAACCCTGATATAAGTGGGTTACTATCTGGCCATAATCGTCTGGTTCTAGGGGACTTTAATGCGCATCACACTTCATGGCATTCTCCCCTAGGTAACGACCAGAGTGACATAGCTTTGGCAGAGCAGATTAAAAGCTCCACGTTTTGCATGGTGAATTAGGATGCCCCACCAGGATTATGAGGAGGTGCAGCAGCTCGCCAGACATTTCCATTGCATCCCTTGATCTCCTGAGTGACGTATTCTGGCAAGCCATCATCTCTTTGGGGTCAGACCATCTCCCCATAATTCTCACCATCGACCGACCACCCGATTTCATAACCTCTGAGCGCCGGACATTTACTAATCAGAAGAAGGCCGACTGGGCTGGCTTCAAAGATTATACCAATCAACGCTTCAGTGAACTGCCACCCCCCTCGGATGTGCTAGTGGCCGATGGGAAATTCCGAGACATTATTAACGCAGCAGCCGCTCGCTTAGGCCGCATTTGGGGTCCCGGCGCAAGCAGTGGTACTCGCAGACGAGTATGGTGGGATTTGTGGTATGAACCCCACTAACCACAGGGTAAACGAGCTGAATCTGGAAATAAACAGGGTAGTCAACAAACATAAGCGGAATTTTTGGCTGGAATACCTGGAGCAATGTAACTTAGGCACCTGTGTAGGCAAGCTGTGGTCTACTATGAAGTCACTCTCGAACCCCGGTAGACGGGATGACAGGACCTCAGTCACTTTTGTCGAAATAATCGTGACTGATCCGAAGAGATGCGCCAGGTTGTTCAACCGTCAATTTATTGTGCATCGCGAGAGAGACAGGGCAAGGAGGAGAGCCATTCGCCGTATTCGTGGTCTCCGAGCCGATGAACAGCCATCGCAATTTACCGTGGGCGAAGTTACGCCAAATCATCTAAGGCGTTGGGTCCCGACGGTATCTCTACATTGATGAAAAATCTGGATTCACCTGGAGTTAAGTACCTTACTACTGTCCTCAATCTGTCTTTGAACACTCGTATAGCTCCCGATGTCTGGCAAATCGGCAGAGCGATCTCACTCCTCTCACCAGTGCCAAAGACTCTTGAGGCATTACTCCTCCCGAGCCTCGTAGGAGAATTTCCATTCGCCGAGCATCAACATGGATTTTGAAGACTGCATAGCGCAACAACAGCTTTGCATGCCATCACCGCACACATCTGCCGTGGCTTTAATCAGCCCAGGCCATGTGATAGGACGGTCCTCTTGGCACTGGACCTATCGAAGACATTCGACACGGTCAGCCGTGCCAAATTATTTGAGGACTTCGCCTCCAGCCAGGCCTGAAACGATGGGTTGCGAATTATCTGTGTGGTCGCCAGTCATTTGTGGAATTTAGGGATAAGAAATCGAAGCACCGTAGAGTTCCCCAAGGTGGGGTGATATCTCCGACAATGTTTAATCTCTATCTATTCTCCATTCCACCCCCTTCAGACGGCATAGAAATCTTTAGCCACATTGTTCGCTACAAATACGCGTGAGGTGAATACCGAGCTGACTGTGATGGTCGATGGAACAATGATTCCGACCATCAAGTGTTCTAAAATACTTGGCGTCACATTTCACAGCTCTTACACATTCTCCCCACATGCCACAGCAATCTGCGATAAAGTCTGTAACGACAGGTTTCCCCTTGTGTGCTGGGGTATAACTCGCGGGGGAAGGGTCCGTCACAGAAATTTATATTTACCGAGACTAGAGTAGAGAACACGGAGTTTGTTTGGGATTCCACAATCTGTTTATTTGAATTTGGGCTATAACAATAGTTAGTATATAAAGGCGAATACTAAACGCCGAGACCTGGGACGGTACTCGGAAATGCGGGCCAAAATGGGTAGTGGTTGGTTAATGTCGGTGGAGACCTGGAACAGTCCTCCAATCTCCGAGATGTGTTAGCCCACAGCTACACCGTGTGGGTGAAGACCTAGGACGGTACTTTCCGAACAAAGACGCTCCGTTCACGGCTGGGACTTGGCTGGGCGGCGGTTATTGCCTGCGGTAGGGTATCACAGTAGAATTCGGGAATGGCACTCACGGGGCGGTGATTTGGGCAGCAGCGCAGGTCGATGCTGAGTAGTGCAGGAGGACGAAGTGGAAGACCTGGTACAGTACTTCCTACACGGATGCTAGGTTGAGCTCAACGGCCAGTGGTTTGGTTACGGGCAGCCGGAGTCAGCACTTCCAGGCGGAACGGTGGCGTTGCGGGGTTCGTCAGGGTTATCCGTCGAGAAAGTCGGGGTCAGGTTCCGTCGGTTGTTGAGTCAGAGTACGAACGGTCGAGAGCTGTCTTGGGTGGTTATGGTGCACGAATAGCGGGGCGAAGTGTAACGTAGTTTTTACGGTGCAGTACCACGAAAGTTCACCGTGTACGGGGCTCAAACGGCAAAGTTTAGCGAAGCTTTTACGGTGCAGTGACCACGAAAGTTCACTGTTTACGGGGCTCATACGGCAAAGTTTAACAAAGCATTTACGTTGCAGTCACCACGAAAGTTCACTGTTTACGGGGATCAAACGGCAAAGTTTATCAAGGCATTTACGTTGCAGTGACCGCAAAAGTTCACTGTGTACGGGGCCCACACGGCAAAGTTTAACAAAGCTTTTACGCTGCAGTGACCACGAAAGTTCACTGTTCAAACGGCAGACGGCTCAAAAGGCAAGGTTTGACAAGCATTCACGTTGCAGTGACCACGAAAGTTCACTGTTCAAACGGCAAAGTTTAACAAGCATTTACGTTGCAGTGACCACGAAAGTTCACTGTTTGCGGGGTTCGAACGGCCAAGTTTAACGAATATCACACGGCGCGCGATCACTGTCACTTTTGTCTTTGTCTATGGCACTAAGCACTTGTTCACTCTACTCACTGATATTTCCTTGGCTTGCCAAGTCGAAGCGACTTGGCTTCGCTTCCGATGCTTGACTTCTGATCCCCTTTGCCCTCCTTTTATATGCTCATACTCATCGCAACATATTTTCCAATTCACCAAGGCAGCGCTAGTCCAACACAGAATATTCTCTCTTGCAGCATACCCGCAGATGTGCGCATATTCGCTGCTGCTGCCGGCTGACTACCGCACAAGCGTAGCCCTTGTACGTACCATTAAGGTATGTACGTTTGTTTGGCTATCGTAAGTGGAGTCGTTGAGTCTGACTGCTGTGTATATCACTGCATTTGGCTGTGATATTTGTTGGTGGCCCTACGGTAACTTGTTTTGATCACTTTTGAAAAGAATTGTAAACAACTATGAGGGCCATTCACTTTTTCGGGAAATCACTGCCTGCTTCTATAAAGTCTAATTAAGGAACATGGTAAAATTAACTATATAGATATATACGTTCTAAGATCGGTTGGGACGTGCACTTAGAGAAAAATAGAAGTAATTGAAATGACATGGTACACTGTGAAAAATAATTCCGTTGCAGTTAAAAACATACACTGTGAAAAAAATAATTCACTACTTTGAAATAAGTACCTACACTGCGAAAATTAATTGACATTAAATGAGTACACTGAGCGAAATTATAATTCATTAATTAATAGTTAAACTAGTTCATTCATTTAACAATCCAAAATTCATTAACAATTCATTGCAAATTAAAAACAAATTGGGACAACACTAGTTTTACACAAATGGGACATCACAGAGTGTGGACGGAAACGAGCCAGCGACTTCCGTCGTCACAAGTCAAAAGTAGAAACAAGGTCCTCAAGACACTTGCCGGAAGCACTTGGGGTGCTGACAAAGGAACATTGTTGACCACGTACAAAGCAATTGGCTGGTCTGTGGTAAGTTATGCAGCGCCAGTGTGGTCTCGGCAGCTTTGTGACGTGCAGTGGAATAATATTCAGATCTGTCAGAATGCCGCCCTCCGAACTGCGACGGGCTGTCTTCTCAGTTCTCATGTGGACCACCTCCATCAGGAGACAAAGATCTTACCAGTGCGAAGACATAACTACATGCTGTCTAAGCAATACCTTTTGGGCTGTTATCGCAGAGACCATTTAAATCATCATCTTGTGGATAGATATTCACCGCCAAGAAGCCTTAAAGTAGATCTACGTGATCTAGAGACTATAATATATTGTTAATGGCTATATTCCAAAGTAGAGGGGACAGTACACCTCCTTTAGGTGTTTCTCTGCTGATCCATGCTGACCCATCTTTTATAATCCTCTGATCCCAAACCTGCCGTAATGCGTCATTAGTTAGGTATTGATAAACTTTCTTACGGTAGAGTTGATGCCTAAAAACTCCAAATCCTTCATGATTGACATCGGTTTTACATTATTGAAAGCACCTTCAATGTCAAGAGGTGTTACTATTGTATATTCCTTGATAGCGAGAGAACCCTCTATGTAGACTTGCCCTTACTATATGCATGCTGCTGCCGCGACATGCGATCTCCAAGGATCTTTGCCCTAAGATATGTTTCTATCTACCTCTCAAGAGTCTTCAGCATAAAGGATGACAGACTAATAGGACGAAAATCTTTGGCCTTCGTATGGTAAGCTTTTCCTGCTTTCGGAATGAAAATTACCTTCGTGTCCCTCCATCCCATAGGTATATATTACATGCTGATACAAGCAGAGTATATCTTCCTCCTTAGCCAAGGAACCAGTCTATCAGACACAGCTTGTAATTCGAACCAAGGACGTGCAGAATTAGTGCCGAAAGTTATCCCAATCCGCTTTTCTTTTGTTTAACCGAGGGACCACTTCTGCAGTATTTTTTCCAAGGCTGACACTAATATAACGATGATCAGAGAATGTGTGGTCATTCAACACTACCCAGTCGCATATTCTTCCACTTATACCTTCCGATACAAAGGTAGTATCTAGTACCTCTTGCCTGTTTCTGTTAATAAAGGTCGGTTTATCCCCTTTATTACAAATCGCCAGATTAAAACTTTTTATATATTCGATAAGCAGCTCACTTCTTTCGTTGATATCCGAACTTCCCCATATCTGGTGAAGTGCATTATCATCTCTTCCTACAATGAGGCTTTTCTTCCCTACAGAAGCGGCTTCAGCCAGCGACTTAAGGTTTGAAAGCGGCATCTCTAGGGAAGCCAGCCAGTAATAAGACTTGTTTATTTCAAGGCTGGGAAATACTAAATCTAGACTACTCTTTGCAAGAATACAGGTACGCATCCAAGGACAGTTGGAAAAAGCAGTGAATCACTCTTTCTCAGGACACTGGACACTTGCGGTGTGGACGATTCCTCATTAGATGCTTCACTAGCTGCTGCTGTCGAAGTACTTATTTAGTTCCGTTCTTCCTCGCTGGGGAACACCTTGAGCCCAGTCCAACCAGATGACCCACCCACACAGGGCTTGTCGTTTCCAGTTTCGATGCCTTCCCCTCCTGTCTCGATTGTGGCAGGGGGATTTTCAGTCTCCTGCAATCCGGCAGACTTTAGCCATGTGGTCGATAGTCGCTCAGGCAAGTGTTCAGCAACAACTGCTGATTCCCCAACCCCACCGCTTCAATAGACCTTCAGTTTCAACTTGTTGAATCCGTAGGATAGAACTCCTTCAGAATTGCTGAGGTCTGCGAGACGGCCGAAGTTTAGTACGAATACTGCATGTCTCCGTTCATCACCAGCCTCATCCAATCTACCAATCCTCCAGTCGGTGATTGAAAGATTGGTATTACATTCCCTTAGTCTTCCAAGTATGGATTCAGGATCTGAGGGAAACTTGGTATCCAAGCATGCGCCATTGGTCGAGTAGGAATATCTTCCTTCTTGACTAAATCTAGCGCTGCATCTGCCCAGATCTCACCAATATTTTTTAGCGCGCAACAATACATTTCAATTGAGCGTTGATCCCCGAAGGCAATTAGTCTGAATCGACCCCAATACTAGCCTGCATCGTCACAAACTCGAGGAAACCCAGGAAATTCAGCAAGAATATCGGAGTATACCGATCACAGTTTATTGACTATCCAACTCCAATTATTTCTAGGTATGCAGCCGTGTTCTTACCTGTCCCTAGCGACATTAGCAAAGGTTCTTGGACCCATCTTACTATTGTTGGCCCTAGTTCTTTTTTGCATCAGTTGCCCTCCAGGTGACCGCAGCCCTTTGGCTGACTGCGGTGCAGTTTCCGAATCCAGACGTGTAGTCTTTGAGGTAGTCTGTGCAGCGAATCTCCGAGACCAATTTAGGGAGTCTCTCTCTCTCTATAAGTGAGAGTCTTATCATGCGCACCTAGCCTCTCAATGCGTCTTCTATTATTCCAACCTCTTAAAGAAAGTCCGGCATGTACAACCAAATATCTTATCAATGGTCATATCAATTTTGAAAAGTGGACAACAGGCCAGTATATGTGAAATAGAAAGAGGTTCGCCGCAAAGTCATCATCTAGCAGGGTCCGTGCTCTGGTTGTTGTTGTAGCAGTGTGTTGTCTTCTATATTTCGTCTGTATGATTCTGTCGGGTGTTCAGATCCTGGAACCCTGCGACTTAGATGGTATGCGTCCAGAGGGATCTGGGTCTGAGACAAGTGGGTCTGGCTGGGCATTTAAACAGGTGACATGTGTCGTGTGGTCTCTGGTCTCAATTTGGGCATGCATTCTGGACGGCTGTATCTGCCGTATCGGAATTGAGCCAAAACTACTCTGGTTTGCGGTGGGAGGTCAATTTCTGCAGGTGCAATGGCAGACGGTCGTTCTCCAAAGACCACATTCACCCTATAGCTATTCACCCCATCTGCTACCGTGTCTGCATGAATGTTGTCTAGGCCCGCTTGATTCTGAATATTATGGCACTTCGTGTCACAAAGCTGACGAGACCACACTGGCGCTGCACAACTTACCACAAACCGGCCAATTGCTTTGTACGTTGTCAACAAGTTTTATTTGTCTGCACCCCAAGTGCTGGCGGCAGTTGACTTGAGGGCCTTGTTTTTACTTTTGACTTTATCGCAAATTGCTATGGCATGTGGGGAGAACTTGTGAGAGCTGTCAAATGTGACACCAAGTATTTTGGGACACTTGATGGTCGGAATTGTCACTCCGTCGACCATCACATCCCTACGCCCCTTATGCGTGTATGTTTTAAACAATGTGGCTGAAGATTTGTTGGCAGATATCTTAAAATTTCTTGCAGCTAAATAAGAGGCAAGTTCGTTGAGGTAGATGTGTAACCTATTGCAGATGTCATTAATGGGTGGGGACCTGATGCCCTACGCACCCCATGGGTATATGTAGTGAATAATGTGGCTGAAGATTTAGTGGCAGATATCTTCAAATTTCAGGCCTGGCGATGTCCATGGCCTGAGCTGGTTGAAGCCACGCCTAATGTGTGCGGTTGTGGCATGAAGAGCAGTTGTTGTGCTATGCAGTCTTCGTTGCGAATGGATATTCTGCAACGAGGCTCGGGAGAACTAGTCCCTCAAACGTCTTGGCTACTGGTGATATAAGGTAGATCGGTCTGTACGACTCCCCAAACTTGGATCCTTCCCAGGCTTCAAAAGCGGGATCGCTCTGCATATTTTCCACACATCGGGAACCATAAGAGTGTTCAAAGACAGGTGGATGACAGTAGTAAGGTACTCAACTCCAGGTAAATCTAGATTCTTCAGCATCAGTGTAGAGATTCCATCGGGGCCTAACACCTTGGATGACTTGGCGCCACGGATGACATTCGTAACTTCGTGCACGGCAAATTATGATGGCTGCTCTTCGGCTCGGAGACCATTGCTACGGCGAATGGCTCTCCTCCTAGCCCTGTCTCTCTCGGGATGCGCAGTAAATTGACGGTTGAACAAACTGATGCATCTCTTCGGATCAGTCAAGGTTACGTTCTAAAGTGACTGAGGTTCTGTCGTTCCGTCTACTGGGACTCGAGAGTGACTTAACAGTAGACCACAACTTGGCTAAACCGGTACCTAAGGTACATTACTCCAAATTCCAGTTCCAGCCACAAATTCCGTTTATGTTTGTTGACTACCGCGATAATTTTGAGATTCAGCTCGCTGATTCTGGGGTTAGTGGGGTCCGTGCAACGAATCCCATCACGCTCGTCTGCGAGTACCACTGCCTTCGCCGGGAAATTGGGCCGCACTTGGGGTATTCGACCGGCTGCTGCGTTAACGATGTCTCGGAATTTCCTCACTGCAACTAGCACATCAGAAGAGGGTGCTGTTCACTGAAGCGGCGATTGGTGTACGCTCTAAAGTCGACCCATCGGCCTTCTGGTTTTTTGTTATTATTATTCATAAGGGTATAGATACATATATCCTTACAGATTAATATAAATATACATTTATACAAAAGACATTGATATTTAACTAAGATTTAAGTATAGTATAATTTTTCTTTTTAATGAGTATCTATCCTCAGTAAGATCAAAAAGATGATAATATATATTAAAATCTAAACAAACAGTATTTGCAAAATCGCTTTGATGATATTGAATGTTAAGCAGTTGAAAACATTTTCCTGCGGCTACTGAGAGTAGGGAGCTTAATAAAATTTAATCTAAACGTATAGGAAGGAAGTGTTTGATAATTCCAACCAGGATTACGAAGATAAAATAGTTGAAATTGTTTCTGTACTGACTCAATTTTATTTCTGTGAATAGTGTAAAGCGGATGCCAAATAACGGATCCATATTCAAGTGTACTTCGTACAAGAGAAATATATAAGTTCTTAGTAACTGAAGGATCATCAAATTTTTTACTCCATCTTTTCATAAATCCAAGAGAACTAAAAGATTTATTCACCATAACAGAAATATGTTGCCTAAAATTTAATTTACAATCTGAGAGGATGTCAAGATTTAGAAAAGTTTCTTCTATGTCAATTTCACGACCGCTAAGATGATAATTTTTTGACAAGTGTTACGTTCTATAGAAAGACATTAATTTACGTTTCGAAATATTTAGTTTTATTAAATTTACATTACCCCACAAACAGAAGTTACCAAAATCGAGTTGTAACAAATCCTGCTCAGAAAGAACACAGAAGGATTGGAAAATTTTGACGTCATCAGATTAGACAGATTAAAAAGAATTGGACCTAGATGACTGCCCTGTGGAACAACGGATTTCACAATAATTGACTTTCAAAAAAAGAATCGCCAAAGTGTACATTCTGCACACGTCCAGATAAGTAAGAACTAACCCAATTTAATAATACTGGAGAAAACCCGATTTTACCGAGCTTAAACAAAATTAGGTCATGATTGACTTTATCGAACGCCTTACTAAAGTCGGTTTATATAACATCAGTCTGTTTCCTCTGCCTAAATTCATCATTGACAAGAGTTACTAACTTTAAAACATATTTGCGCATCTGAATAAATTGAAGAAACTTGATGGGAGATGTTATCAGTCATATTCTTTTCAAGAAGTTTTGGTATTGCACTTAACTTTGCAATTTCTCTATAATTGGATACATTGAACCTACTTCCAGATTTGAATAGGGGAATACTATAGGATTTCTTCCATAGTTCTGGTATAAGGCCTAATTTTATAGATCTATTGAAAATCACGATTAGAGGAAATTTAAGGTGATCAGCGCAAAATTTAAGCACACTAGCGGGTTTAAAAGAGCATTTCAAGATTTCAAGTTCCTAGAAACGGTATCAATATTAATTCGGGGCATACTTATTAAAGGATTGAAGAATCTCGCACGGATATTCAGAGTTGATATCACACATTTTATCAGAATATGTCGAGGAAAAAAGTTTCCTTCGGCGATTAGTGAACCATTTTTAAGGGTGTTAGGAAAGTGCAACATCATCGCTTCGAATTAACAAATTTATAAATTTTTTTTGGATCTGATTTTATTCGTTGCTTCATGGAGAATAATTAATTACGGTAGGCAAATGTCGGTATTATATTCCGACCTAGAAATTGAATACATGAAAAAATTGGTGGAAGAACCAGACATTTTATATTTCTTAAATAAATTGTTTTTCCTATTCTAAAGTTTGGCAAGTTTACGAGGAGGACTAGTCAAAATCCGTTTTGAAATTTTGGGAACAGAACTAGAAAAATATGTAAATAGTGTATCATAAAAATTACGCAACACCTCATTAAGATTATTAGATTTTAATACATCCTCCCAAACGATATTGGATAAAAGACTATTCAATTTTACATAGGTTTATGAAGAGACGAAATAAATATTTTTGTATAAATAGTTGGGTGAAACTTGTCTTCTGGTAACATTAGAAGATTACAAGATTTTATGCAAACATCGTTTGGCTGATTAACGAAAATGAGATCACTTGAAACATACCATAAATAAGCAAAGGTTCAATTTTATCACTTCTAACAACATTAGCAAAAACAGGTATGAAAACATTGCTGTCAATCTGTTGATTCCACGAAATTGATGGTAAATTGAAGTCGCCAAATGCAAATAAGAAATCAGAGTGTTTAGGTAACTTAAAAACAGATATCATAGCAGGTAAATGACTACCATAAATAGTAGCAGAAGAATTTGGTGGGATGTAGGGGCATGCAACAAATAAAAAGGGATTCTTTATACGTATTTTCACTGCTCAAAATTTAATATTATCAATATTAGGTAAGTGAATTATTTCAGAAGTAAATTCTAAAGAAATTGCAATCAAAACTCCTCCATCTTTTTTGACTTACTATTACGTTCACATCGAAACATATACATAAAATTTCAAAGTTGTTAATATTATTTGTAGGCACAGGCAATTCTCCCCGAATAGGCTGCGCTTATATTCAATGGTTGGCCTGGAATATCTATAGCTGAATCTTGTTTTTTACTAAACATCTTCCATTCTGACCATACATATTGATTGCTTGTATCAGTAAGACCACGTTTGTGCTTAGAAATCGCCTCGCATTTCCAGAACCTCGATATTGAGTCGGAACAAGCTGTCACAATTATATAAGGCGCATAACACGCAGGGTATATTGAGGATGAACTTAAGTGGCCCGCAGCCGGCGAAGCGTGTATAACATCTACCCCCTCGGGAAGCGGAAACTCTTGGGTACAAACCTTTTGTGTTGTTTATGCATGTTTAGCATCGGAAATTGGGTCAAGTTGAATTATGCAACCGGGACGAGCGGTAGATTGTTGCGAAACTACTTTAAGTTTGTCGTGCAGGGAAAATTTTACCCCCTTTATAGTCGATGATGCATTTGAATACAGCGAAGATAAAGATGTAGATTTTTGTAGCTTTGTAATACTTTCGGACGAAGAAATTTCTGCGAGCAGTGTTCGAGCATCGATTACAGCTTGATATACCCGTAAATGTTCGCCATCGCTTGCTACAAAACATGCTGACGGAGAATTGCTGTAGCCACCTAGTGTAGTGCTGGGCAACAACGTGGGGATCCAGGCGACATTACTGAATGCCGAGATCTCGGGAGAATTTATGCGAGCAAGTTCACTAACGCCACCAGAGTGGCACAATGGGCCAACCGAGTCCACCCTCCACAGAATTAGCTCAGAACAGAATCCAGATGTTGTAAAGACGTTTTCTACGCCATTTGGGTCTAAGTTGGATGTATTTGCCGTTGGCTTGTTGTCAAATTCTGATAAATTATGATGCGACGTCGACACGAGCAGTGGCAAAACCGGGTGACAGTTGATATCATTTACCCGGAACCGGTGACCAGAGACTCGGCTTACATGACCAATGCTTAGAACCTGCGTAAACCTTGTTTTGTAGGCGAAGGACAACTGCCACAAATTTAAGGTTCCGTTTGAATGTTTGGTAACCATGGAGACAGAGGGGGAGATAGTAGTGGCAATAGTCGAACTTTTCACATTTTCATCGAACTTTTCACAATTGTCACTGTCGTGCCCCTTGCTAGCTTTCATTTCTTTGTCATCACTGGAATTTTCTTCATTTTCCTCTGCAATAGATTCATCTTTGATAGACATATCCTCTTCTTCGCTTAGAATATCATGGTCTTTACTCTTTACATTGTTTGCTATTTCTCGGAATATCAAGGGATGTGTCCCAGTATTGTACAAACTAACCATGGTTGACATTGACATTGAATCGCCGAGAGGAAATGCATTGGGAATTCGCGTTGAAAATGAAACCTGTGCTTGACGAAAAGAGCCAGGATAGAAGTCGTACAACCATTCCACAACCCAAATTAAGAAACTGCCATCTACAGGGTGAATGGCAAATAGCAAATCAGGACTCTGGTGTCAGTCACGAAGTAAACAGTCAATTTTTATATCCAGTGAATCCGTCAACTGGTTAACGACAGAACTATCGTTGTTTAGGGAATTTAACGATGTAGTATTCGACATCGAATTGACATTTTGCAAACCAGTTTGATAGTTTTGAAAATTAGAAGCTTTACTTTCATCGCCCACTGTACTGTTGTCATCGACCGAAACTGATTTCGATGTAGTCTTCATATACTTTTTTTTTTGAAGCGCCCCCATTTGAAAGGTTATAGATATGTTCCGACGCATTTACAACGCCAGCATTGATATTTTCCTCGTGAATGACCTTCTTTGTTAGCTCTTGAAGAATAGCTTCAGCCTGAATGGTAAAATCCATTTCCTTGTTGTTCAACCAATGAAGAACAAAATTGTTTTGATTCGACGAATCGGAAGTTGACTGCATTGAAGGAACCAAAGGAATGTCTGTTTCCGCATTGATTGAAGCTGCCAAATGGAAGTGCATACCTTGGGATATACCATTACCATGGAACCCATATGAATGAAAATCGTGAACACTGCACGATGATGGCAACGAGGGAATTGGCCCCGGATAATTGTTTGTCATAAAATCACCGCTACCAACAGCAACGTTTGTTCCATTTTTCGCATGTCGACGTATGTGAAAGCAAGTTTTCATGTGTTTCAACCTTTGCATAAAACGATGTTTATGTCGGTGAGTTCTAAATTTCGGATTTTGAATCGCCAGAGGGTCAAATTGGGACATGTTTATCAATCCATCATCGGGCAAAACAGTTTCTATCCAAACCCGGCATATATTATCAAGACAGGATGTTACAATCATATTCGAAACTGATCCCTTCGGCATATATTTGCTAGTTTTTCGCCATATTATGTTAGTAACTGCACGAGGATGTGCAATATATATATACAGCGGTCAAAAAAAGTATTCATCATTAGCAAAATTGATAATAAATTCACTTATTTTGGGTAATTGAAGAAAATTTAAAGTAAACAAATAATGCAGTTTTATGCAATAGTTTATTTTTCGTAATATGTTTTAAAATAAATTCAAAAAATAAATTTAATTAGCGCAAAAAATGCAATTTTATATAATAACACCAAAAACAGAACAAAAAAAGTATTCATCATTGATGTGCTATCATCAAAGTCAAATTCAAATATTATTTGGGAATCCCCCTTTTCTGTTTTATTTAGTAAAGGAGGCTTTGCCCTTGACAGCAAATATTTAATTTCATTGAAAATATAGTTTTTGTCAAAATGGGTCGTAAGCAAAACGAGGTTTCTGATGAGGTAAAAGTTTTGATAATAAAACACCACAGGAATGGTTTAACTCAAAAAACTATCAGTGAAATATTAAATAGACCACGATCTACTATACAATCCATCATCAGAAAGTGGACAGAAACGAAAACTGTTGACAATAAACCAAGATCTGGTCGACCAAAAGGACTTTCAGTTGGAGATGTGCGTTGGCTAGTGCGGCAAGTTCAGAAAACTCCGAAGACAAATGCGACCATTCTTCGTAAAAACACTATGGAATATTTAGGGAAGGAAGTTACTACACAAACAATTCGAAATACACTCAAAAGGCATAGTTACAGAGGAAGAACTGCACGTAAGATGCCCTTTATAAATAAAATAAACCGAGTGAAAAGGCTAAACTTCGCAAAAATGTATGTAAAACAGCCCGAATCATTTTGGAAAACAGTCATTTTTGCAGACGAGAGCAAGTTTAATCTTTTTGGGTGCGATGGAAAGGTCATAGTGTACAGAAAACCAAATACAGAGCTTGAAGAACGAAACACAGTTGCTACTGTAAAACATGGTGGAGGTGGTGTAATGGTTTGGGGGTGTATGGCGGCTTCAGGAGCGGGAAATCTTGAAATTATTAATGGAGTAATGGATCATAAGTATTACATTGACATTTTAAAGAGGAATTTAAAAGATAGTGCTGTAAAACTTGGGCTTGGTAATAACTTTCAATATTATCAAGATAATGACCCCAAACATTCTGCTTTAAATACCAAGATGTGGATGCTGTATAACTGCCCCAAAGTCATTAAAACTCCTTCTCAAAGTCCCGACTTGAACCCAATTGAACATCTTTGGGAACATCTCGAACGCAAATTGAGAACGCGCAATTTTTCGAGCAAGAGTCAAATGCAACAGGTGATAATGGAGGAATGGACTAATATAGACCAAAATATAACCGCTAAATTAGTCCAATCGATGTCAAACCGTTTAAAAGAAGTTATAAGACGCGGTGGTCGAATAACAAAGTATTAATTTTTTTAAATTATGTTATTTATTTTTTTGTTTTTTTGCAATGATGAATACTTTTTTTGTTTAATTTTTTGTGTTCAGCTGTAAAATGGCCCTTTTTGTTCCAATAAATACTATTTTTTTCTTTAAAAACAATGAAATTGTGTACATATATATCACACAAGCACTACTGCATCATTAGTTTAATATGTTTTTATTCCAATTGTCTTTTGTAGACTTATTAAAAAAAAAACATTGAATGATGAATACTTTTTTTGACCGCTGTAAGTAAAATTCAAATCGTTAGTATCATCCTTGACTATGGACTTTGCACCATTTTTTGACGGAAACAATACTGAAACAAGAAAGAATGAAGCTTCTTTATTTAATGATTACTTTAGAGTCGTTATTTAAATGTAAATCTACCAATAAATGATACTGCACAAATGGTGTATTTGGATAACGAAACATATTTTATAAAATGTTCAAATGATCTGTCCCTGTCGCACCCGCCATCTATATGTGGTATCATATATAATACTATCCTCTGCATATAATGAGATCTTGCCAGTTATGCCATACAAACTTACTAAATTGGCCTTGGCAGAACATTTGTTCAGCTAGCCACTAGCGAATGCCACAGGCTGCCGTGACATTCGTTTTGGTATTCCCCTTTTGCTGGTACATCCAAATCTTTACCTTCAAATGACTTCTTCGCTGGAGCATCTTCATTCGTTTTGGCAACATGACCTAGCCAACGTAATGATTGTATTTTTGCTAAAGTCGCCATACAGCTATTATCCATCAATGCAGTCTGGTCCAAAAATTGTACAAATAATATTTATCTCAAACACAAGTATTACCAAGTCATCTTCAACAATTACCCATATAACACATGGATAATTTTCATCTGTGAAGAGGTGTGTGGCTTTGTTCCAGAACTGCTTTCTTAATCCAAAGTCGGATCTGTTAGCCAATATTATTCTCTGTTTTATTTCAAAGTTAGTGTCTTTCGTTTCGGTTAGGTTGGTGTCCAAAATCTATTGGTCTCTCAGGTGTCTTATCTTCATTTACTGTCAGACCCCATTTCATTGAGCATTATTCGATCTTTTCAAAGGCTGTAGTTACGTTTTCTGATTTCCAACCCATAATATTGTAGCGTGTTTTCCCATGTTTACAAAAATACAAGCCAAAGCACTCATGATTTTTAAGGCGTTTTCCCTTTTGTTGTTGTTGTAACCGCAATTTCATATGGAGTTGGCGATCCTCGCCAAGCCCCTGTAGGTGAGCAAGCTCGTTCCGGTCCAAAGGACCGTTTGCCGCGGGAAAAGGGTGACCATTGGTTATTTAAAGGCGCCAATAACTCACCTTGTCATATTGAACATCATAGGCGCTCAATATTTGTACAAGAGCCGGTGATTGTCCGCGACTGCGGTTAGAGCTACTCCGGATGGACCATTCCACTATCTGCAACCTGTGGACGCGCCTGTTAGCTCGAAGCTAAGCTTTTCATGACAGCAATGAACACCACACAAATCGGACTTCAATGTTCTACAATCGCTTGTGTGGTGCTCACATTATCCCGTTCCGGGTTCCCTTTTGTTATGACGTTCTAGTAGAATGGAAACATTCAAAGTGCAATTGGAACTCACAAAAAATATGAAACCATGAGCATACCATGTGTGTGTGTGTAAACATTGTGGATAGCAACACATTTGCTGGCAATAATCGAAGCCACCAAAGACATTTGAGCAACGCTTGCATTTTTGGGCAATTACTCAATAGACCCAAAAATACAATGTCGCTATCGACGCATTTTCAATTTCCACTCACACAGCATTTCTATCATAAGGTTAGGAGCAATTGGAAATGTTAAAATTTAAAACTAGACCTATCAACGAATTGATTAATCTGCATCCAGTGCAGATACCATAAAATACTATATCGGAATACAAAGCACCCCCACATTTCTCTACATACCATACATGGCGATCCTGCGGACACTCGTTCTTAATACACTTCTAAATTTCCCCATTTCGCGTTTAAAAGACATATTGGTTACCTTCTAAATTTTCCCTTTTCACTTTTAAACTCCATATTGCTAATTTGCCCACGAACATTCCATTAAGGAACAGGGGAAAACTTCTCAATGCCTTTAGTCCGATTCAAGTTTAAGCTCAATGATAGGTTAGGTTGAAAAGAGGGTGAAGATATTAATCCGTCCCATGTCACTATAGACATACACCTAAGCCAGCAGTGGTTTTGTTGTGCGCTCTAAATACTAACCTCGAAAAAGAGAATTTTAAGTTAGAAATTCCCTGCTACTGACAAAAAACCTTAATTGTTTTCCATTCCGCACCCCTAAGTTGGTTCATGGCTGGTATCGTGTCCCCACCTAAGAACCAAAGCCGCACCGATTTTGCATAAGTGAGCTCGTAGTCCAATGTATCCCGTTATAACACCAAAAGCTATACTGACCTCCTTCTTACTTCCTTTCAGTAATAGCCTCGTGCTCTCCTGATCACCCCATAGGATTTTCGTCGTCCTACCGACCGTTTCGCTGTTCTACAGTGTCACATGCGGGTTAACCAAGTTTATCAACGGAAGTTTTCTGGCCTTCACTTCCAAATCGTCTGCTCTTTCATTCCCTCAGCACCCGAACGATGCCATCTTACACTCCAAGACTGTTTGTGACCTTACCGTGCTGGTTGTTATTGCCCTTATGACCATTTTACTGTCCGTAAGGATGTTCACCCCCACTCCACTCTGTCCTTTAGCTTTGATCCATCCGTGTAATATGATCTTCCAGATGGCAATATTAGGGTTCCGTCAATCCAAAACTGTGCTGGTGGCAGCAGTGCCTCGCACTCGACTTCAAGGTTCATCTCAGGTATCCGAACCTCTTCCCTTCCTTCCAGGCCTTCTATCGTCGCCTCGATTATATCGCGATGGTATGAGCTGCTCCCATCCTCAATCCATTCTCCCATCACCTTAAGTCTCATAGCCGCAGTGGCTGCCTCAATCTGTATGTCAATGGATCGGATATATAGAATAGTCTCCAGTCTATGCCAAGATAACATGTTCTCTGAACCTGTTGTATGGTCCTTATCTTGCACTTCTTCTCCATAGCCGTCCACCAAACTACTGAGGCGTAAGTAAGTATTGATCTAATCACGCTCCTGTGGAGCCAGTGAACTACCCTCGGATTCAGGCCCCATTTCGAGATAACGGCCCGTCTACATAGTGCCCCACATCTGTGAGCCTACTCGGTACGCTCCTGAATGTGACACTTCCAATTTAGTTTCCTGTCCAAGATCACACCTAACTATTTGTCTTATTGAGGAAACGTGGTGCGTTAAATGGGCCCACCTTCGTCTTCCTCGAAGGTGGAACAGGAACGAAGGAAGAGCGCACGGCCTCTGAGTCTTCCTGGAGGACTGTGCCTTCCAATAGGAGGCCACATCCATCACGGAAGGGGAAGACGGTCGCTGAGAACGGTAAGGAGCTGCCCTCTTACGCCAGAGTGGCAAGGAAGCACAACAGAGATGAGCTGACTTATGCAGTCATTACTATCGGCTGTGCATCTGGCAGGATTCCACCAGATCATCGGTCCCAAGTGAAGGATCTGGTTAACGATCGGTTTTTTGAAAATGTGTGGAACTCTGTAGAGGGTGCACCAATACAAATGATGAGCTGCGAGTGTAGAGAGGACATCTTTACGCTGCGTTTTTCGTCGGCGGAATGTATTGATACCGTCAAACAGCTCGTCAAAGGAATTCACGCTCCCTGGGAGGGCGCAAAGCTCGACCTGGTGAAAAAGATGGATATCCCCCAGCTCACAAAGGCTACGGTCTTCATCAAGAGATGGGGCAGTAAATTTGCGACAGAACGCATGTTAGGATTCTTGGGCAAGCAAAATCAAGGTTTGGTCGCAGATATGTGGGAGGTTTTTCACAAGGAGGAGAAGGAGGAAGGAACTCTTCTTGTGGTTGGCATTGGTCAAATCTCCGTGACGAGTTTGGCTAAGACTAAAGGTAGACGCACTACGGGAGTAAAGCTGTCTCTTTCAAGATTGGGAAGACTAGGATAGACAGAAATTCTCATTTTGAGACATCGGGCCGTGCAGTAGCAGCTGACTCAATAGCACTCGACGAACAGGGGGCTGACAACGAGACACTCACGGCCTCTCTCAAAATTGGGAAGACTAAAATATCAGGCAGTGCAGTGGCGAGAAACCCAACACAGTCTAACAAACAGGGACCCGACGGCGGACCCATCAAAGATGGTAAAGATTCTAATCGTGGACGACCCGGAACAAGTTTTCTGGACTGAACCATATCAACTTCCATTTATTCTATGCTAACACTGGTACTCGGCCGAGGACCTGGTTTATTTGTCATACAAATTTTAATTATACATTTTCCCCAGAGTTATCTAATCGATGAGGTTCAGGATTGGAGGGTCTCAATGGAACACTCTTTCTCAGACCATCGCTACATTAGGTTTAGAATATCACGGCCAGCCGATAAGCCGGCTGATAAGCTACCGCCATAAAGTGAAAACCAACTGGACAAAATTCGGAAGGCTGCTCAGAAGAAGAGTTGGGCAAGATAATTTAGATTGTTTAAGCATAGAAGACATTGACGCAAATGTCAACAGGATTATGACTGCACTGTTGGGGTCCTTCGAAGATAGTTGTCCTCTTCGGATAAGGAAATGAGCCCAAGAAAACCCTGGATGACCGGGGAGATTCACAATATTGGGAAAGAGGTCCGCAGACTTTTCAACAGAGCACGTCGTAAAAAAGCGGAGGTTTATTGGTATGTGCATTACACACGGCTCAAGGAATACAATAAGATTACCAGAGCGGCAAGCGGCAAGTGTTTCCTGGAAGTTTTTCTGCGAATAGGTCGATAGCGTTAATGAGATAAAAAATATAAAAAAGTCTCTCTTAAAAACCCATGTCCAAACTGAAACTGTAGTAGACGACATGGGAGTGAGAGCAGCGACAACGGAGGACATGTTTTGGGTTTTGACGAAAACCCATTTTCTCACAGGATACAACGGGACTCTCGGAGACACCGGAATCTTGGAATAATGATGTTGATTGAAGGCTTATCATTACTGAATTTATGGTAAAGGAATCCTTGAGGATAAAACCATTCAAAAATTCCCGGACCTGATGGAATATTTCCGGCGTTACTCCAGAAAGCGGCAGACTATCTGAAGCCCCAACTGGCCAATATTTTCACAGCATGCTTTGGACTTCCATATTTTATCGCCACTCCTATGGGTGACCAACATAATTGATCTATTACGGATGCTGACTGAGGAGAGAAGACTGAAACCATTTTAACGCACCACGTTTTCTCAATAAGACGATTTCGATATCTGACAATGTCAAATACTTAAGTGTGATCTTGGACAGGAAACTGAATTGGAAGTGTCACATTCAGGAGCGTACTGAGAAGGCTCACAGATGTTGGGCACTATATAGACGGGCCGTAGGCTCGAAATGGGGCCTGAATCCGAGGATAGTCCACTGGCTCTACCGTAGCGTGATTAGACCAATACTTACTTACGCCTCAGTAGTTTGGTGGACTGCTTGGAGAAAAAGTGCAACATAAAGACCAGAAGGTTCAGAGAACATGTTGTCTTGGCGTAGGCGGAGCGATGAGGACCACGCCCACTGGAGACTATTCTAGATATTCGACCCATTGGCCATAAAGTCAAGAGAATTGCTTTATTGTAAAATGTTCTTCTATTTTGATGAGAAAATAAAGCATAGGACTTTGAACCAAAATTATGAAATGTTTTTTAAAACTGACTTATTTCCTTCCCACCTCTTATAATGAGTGCAGGGTTTTGATGCCGCGGATAAACGATTTTGCAAATAATTTACACAAGTGACAGCTTCTCCCCAATATGTTTTAGGTAATATAACTTCCAGCAAATATCGAGCAATTTTTACCAAGTACCGAATTTTTCTCTCAGACACACATTCTGTACGGTGATGTCGAATTTAATGCCATACCGTTGCAATAATTCCAGACTTTTTTTTCGTTTTATATTCTCCGCCATGTCGGATCTTAATCGCTTGGGAACCTTGCCGATTTTATTTAAACATGCAACAAATCTACTTCTGTGTATCTGCTAACATCATTTATGAACGTTAAAAATACTTTTTTTCTGGGTGTAATAGTTTGCATTGGACCGCAGATATCCGTGTGCACTATTTCTAAAATTTCCTCTGTTTCCGTAAGTGAGATTTTGGGAAATGGCTTTTTGGTTAGTTTGCATTTTACACTAACATCACATGTTTTCTTTACGCCACAATCAATGATTTTAAAATATTTGGTGATATTTGATATCTAAGATTGATAGAAACAAATCTTAGGGCAAAGATCACTGGAAATTGCCTATCGCGGCAGCAGCATGCATATAGTAAAAGCAAATCCACTGAAACAGCCCTTTACGACCTAGTCGGCTACATAGAGGGTTCTCTCGCTGTCAAGGAATATACAAGGGCAGCATTTCTTGACATAGCAGGTGCTTTCAATAATGTAAAACCGACGTCAATCAAGAAGGAGTTGGAGTTTCTAGGCATCAACTCTACCGTAAGAAAGTTTATTAATAACTTACTAAAAGATGCGTTATGGCAGGCTTGAGATCTGTGGATCTAAAAAGATGGGCCAGCAGAGGAACACGTCAAAGAGGTGTACTGTCTTCTCTACTTTGGAATATAGCCTTTAACAATATATTATTGTCTCTGGAATAAAAAGCTGTAAAAGTGGTCGCGTATGCTGATGACGTGGCAATTCCGCTTGGGGAAAAGTTTCCTAGCACTCTAAGCGATATACTTCAGGAAGCTCTATTTGCAGCAGCAAAGTGGGCTACCGTAAGTGATCTAGGTATAATTCCGTGCAAAACAGAAGTAGTTCTTTTCAGCAGGAGATACAAGTTGCCTATAATGGAACCTGTCTCCTTTGGTGGAGAGAATGTTCCATTTACAGAAAGCGAAACATACCTGGGTGTGTGGCTGAACGGGAAATTGAACTAGAAATCCAAAATTTTGGAAACGGCAAGAAAAGTAACCCTTGCCCTATACACCTGCAAGAGAGCCATTGACAAAAGTGTGAGATTTAGACCGCGTGTCGTGCATTGGTTATATAGTGCTGTTGTCAGACCTATTATGCTATATGGTGTTGTCTGGTGGACGGCGCTTCAAAAGTCCACCTACTGCTCAATACTTAACCCGATTCAAAGGATGGCTTGTTTGTGCATCACAGTCGCACTGAGGACGACACCATCTGATGCACTGAATATAATGCTACATCTTAAGTCTCTGAACATTGTAGCTAGGCAAATTGCAGTGACCACTGTTAAGTTAAGGGAGCTTTCTCATTGGTCATGTGGCGGCTACGTACACTGTGTTATCCTTGATACAATATCCGATGTTCTAGGCAGTGTAGATTTCACCCTACCAGAGCTGCTTTTTTAAAAAAGTACTGTACCACTATTCCTGATAGAACCGATTGGAACTATATACGGATAGTTCCAAACTAGACGGCCTGGTGGGCTTTGGGGTGTGCTATAAAGATCTAGAACTGGTCATATCGAAAAGATAACCCGACCACTGCAGTGTGTATCAATCGGAGATCCTTGCAATTAAGTAAGTGGTGGTATGGCTAAGATATAAAGTCATTACGACGATTGGCATAAACATCTCCTCAAGCAGCCAGGCAGCCATTAAATCCCTAGAGAACATATTTCTGAACACAAAAACCGCCCTCGATTGTCGCAGATACCTGAACATTGTAAAGCGGACGAGCTTACGAGACTAGGAACTACCTTACACACTCCAGGGGTACAGGAATTTGTGGGTATGTCTCTACCGATATGTAAGCTTAGTTTTAAGGACCAGGCCCGAAGGACAACGAATGATAGATGGTCACAAAGAGTGGGCTGTGAGCATTCCAAAACTGTGGCCTAATCTAGGCTTGAAGGGGTATACCGCTTTGCTGTCACTGGCTAGACGTCCCAGTCGTTGTGTCCGTCATGACAGGTCAGTAACTAGAAGGGATCTTCCTTCTTCTGTTCCTGTGGTATCACAATTGACGAAAACGTCTAAGTGAGTCTGATGACTGACTGCTACTTAAATATAACCTAACCTTAAATATTTGCTCAACTTTCCCACTCTGCATTCTTTTAATAATGTTCATACCTCTGTCTCCAAATAGTTTTTGATAGTAATGCTGGCTTCAGTTCATGTTACATATCGAAATTTTAAATTGTCGACTTCTTCGTAGTTTACAAATATCCCTTCCAGATGAAAAAAACCCATTTCAATGAACACATCTTTCTCTATACATATATTGGAGATGGCTCCTGAATTCACGACCCAATCTTCTCGACATCAAAACAAAACAATAGGTTTCATCATCTTTTTTTTCTTCTACGAATTTTGCTATATGCTCGTTTGATTTATATTTTAGCTTCCAACAATCTTTACAGATATGTCCAACCCCTTGGCAATGGTAACAAATTAGTCGTTGTTGTTCTTGTACATCGAGGCGGCATCCCTTGCCGATGAAGGATTTCATCGGGTCAATCCGGTACGTACAACCGGCTGCCATGGGATTGTAAGTAATTAGTTTCTTGGATTAGTTGATGGCCTTCCGCTTTGATAGCTTTTTAAACCCCTCCAAGAGTTTTGTCTTTACCATAGTAAGAGTTAGTTCAGATTCATCTCTTACCTTTAATGCTATTATGAGAATATCATAATTTGGTGGCAGACTACTTAGCAACATCGAAATTAGCCATGACTCTGACATTTTTTCTCCCAAGACTGCAATTTCGAAAATAACATTTTTGATGGTATAGCTGGGGAACATTCCAAGCATCAAAATAGACCCGTAGCTGTTATGAAGCATTTATTCAAGGTAACATCCAACATGTCGACATTCCTCTTGGACGTCATCCCATTAACGGTTATACCATGGACAATGGTTTCAAGATCATGAGCGCGGCATATTTCAATGAATGAATCGATGTGCGGCCCCTTAGTCCTTGTCCGCTTTTGAAGCTGAACGCCTGAGTTCGAGTCCTCCGGGCGAGTAGTTATCCCCTCCTAGTGCTGGCGACATTTGTGAGTTACTATACCAAACATAAACTTCTCCCAAAAAAGAGTCGGCTTAAAAATGAAGTCTCTCATCATGGAGCTGTTCCTAAATGACATGTTAATGGGCAATTTTGCAAACTCATCCTCAGCAACTTAAAATCCTCATTCCAAATTCTTAGCGAAAGTGATACCCAAGATTATTACAATTCTCTTTTTCCTACAAACATTGCGCACCTAAATCTTGCTAGTTGGCATCACCGCGCCCTCAGGATACCCACGCCTGCACCGCAAAGTTAAAGCATCTAAAATCCTCTCAACAAGCTCAGAAAAAAAACTGAGTAGTTTTTGACTGAATATCGATTGATATTTTTCCGAAGGATACTATCGGAAAAGTTTTTTTTTTTTGCAAAATTAAACAAAAATAAGCGATCCGACACTGAACGTATCCCTTAAGATACGTTGCGCCTATAGATTCATGACTTTCAACTGACTTTATTAATCATTTTATTTATAGCCTTAAGCATTCCTTATCATGCAAAATTGTAGTATAAATTTATGTTTGTGGACAGCAAACGCTTTTTCTGATGCGTTGCATTTGAAATGAACGTAGGGTTAGGTTAGGTTACGATTAATCACCACTAGATAATCTTTCCTGCGATTGTCTTCAATTTTTTTCAAAATAACATGGACAAACGCGTTTTAACTATTTATGTTTTTGGGCCTTGCAAATATAACATTAAAGGGTCTTGATGGTTTTAATTACTACATCCGCAATCGTTGAATGGATAGGTACTTTATAAGTCGTTTTTATAGTCATTAAAGTATTGCCATAGTGTGGGGAACCATTACTTATTTGGGTACTTAGGATTTTTTTCTGACATCCAAGTTAAACGCGACAGCATATAAGGGGGTTCTAGATAGTTTCGGAGACTTGGAAGTTTCAGCACGAAAATGCTTCTTTGCCTATGGCATTAGTAGTCAAATCTTGGATTTACCACCAAAATGTTGAGGTCCTGAAGTGACCACCAAATTTTCCGGATTAAAATAGTATTGGGATTGTTGGAATGGAATGTTCAGCGGTGGTTATCCGCACTTAATGCTGGCGTCATTTGTGAGGTATTATACCAATTAGTATGACAGCCATGTAGTAACTTCTCCACAAAAATGTGTCGAACTGCGGCACGTCGTTCGGACTCTGCTATAAAAAGGAGGCCCCTATCACTGAGCTTAAACTTGAATCGGATAGCACTCATGGATATGTGAGAAGGATACCCCTGTGCTTTAGCGGAATATTCATGGGCAAATTTTCATACGGATTGTTGGCACATACATTTTCAAAGTCGCAAAAACTGACTATGTGTGTACTTTATAAAAATAATTAAGATTAGAGTATTAATTGGGTATGTGCTATTCATATAGGTGGAAGTGTATGTTGTACAGAATAATAAAAAGCGAAGGCACACCATTTTCACCAAAGGCAGAGTCCTGGAAAAATACCCATCAACCCTCACAAGAAACCACCGGTCGGATAAAGATACTATAAAATAAAGGATCTGTCCAGGAATACCCCAAAATATTAAGATCAGCTATTCAGTTTGTCCACAAAACAAGGTCCAAAGCCTTTTCCTAATTCCTAGAAAGGACTAGACCTTTTTTTTTTATTGTACATACATTAGTCTTTGAGCTTTTGTACGCCAGGTTTCAAAATTTCAGCATTAACTACTTAAAATAAAAATAAAATAAAATAAAATAAATATAATAATATATTGTGTGTTGTTTGGTCAAATTTTTTTATGCAAGAAAAATTAAATTTATCTTTCTAAGCGAATTATTTTTTTTTGTATAACTAACGTTCAATAAAAAAGCCGAAATACATCGAAATACCAAATTTTGCTCAAAGCTCTCTTTAAAAAAATTAGAGGCATGCAATGAAATAAGTTGTTTTTTTAAAAGGACTTTTATGAATCTTTTGAAAAACGGGCAACTAATTTGATTTATGTTCTTTTGTCATATGCAATTTAAACAAGTAAAAGCGTTCTAAGTTCGCCCAGGACGAATCTTATGTATCCTCCACCATGGATCACATTTGTCAAGTTCTCTGCCCGGTTCCTCTTTATAGGTAAACAAAAGGATGATGGATAAAAATTGCTATGCTATATCAGTTTATGTTTATATTGACGTAAATTATGGCGTAATACATGATACAATTAAGAGGTAGCGTCATTAGAACAACAACAAAAATGTATCCTAAACGAAACTACCTTGATTTACAAGTGCAAGTGCCATAAATATCATTTAGAAATAAACTTTGTTTTAACACTTATCATCTTCAAATGTGTTTTATATTTGTATTTTCATCATTATAAAACTGTTTTGTTATTTATGTGCAGAATATCGGATCAAATAAAACATCGTTTTAAGATTTTAGAAAAAACATCAAGCACTTGACATCTAGATTTATTGCATAATCAAAACAAAAATGAACAAATTCTACTTAGCTGTTCGCATGACCTCAACTTATAAGTGCATGACCTCAATTTCTAAGTGCATCCTGACCTCAACTTATAAGTGACTCTAGAGACTTAAGGACGAGGCTAATCCTTTTTTATCTTCGCATGCCTATAATTTGCCAACCTTCTCTGGCAAACCAATACGCTCTTTAATAGGTTGGAATAATAAGAGGCGCATCGATTTGTGCAAATGATCCTATGAATCTCACCGATAAGGAGAGAGACTCCCTTAATGGGGCTCGGAGATTCGCTGAATGGTCTATACCAAAGGCTACACGGCTAGAATCGGAAACGGCACCGCAGTCAGCCAAAAGGCTGCCGTTTCCTGGGGGGCATCCCATGCCCAAAAGAACTAAGGCGAACAATAGTAATATAAGTCCAAGGACCTTTGTTAATGACTCAAAAGACATCTTGGTGATGGTAGTTGTCGCCAAGGGAGAAGAACAGGGCTGTATACCTAGGGAAATTGGAGTGGGATAGTCAATGGACTGTCATCTGTATACTACGATATTCTTGCGGAATTACCTGGGCCTTCTCCAGTCTATGACGATGCAGGTTGGTATCGGGGTCGATACATATTAATAGTCTTCGAAGATCAACGCTCAATTGAGATGTATCATTGCGTACTAAAGAAGATTGTCGAGATCTGGGCAGCACTGGATTTAGTCAAGTTGGAAGATATTTCTGGTGACCTCCTGGTGGACTCAGAAGACGGACTAACGGAACAGTGGTGGATATTCTGATTCCTGACTTTGGTCCGGTTTCTGCAGATAAATCTCCAGCATTGTAAGGCCGCTTCGGCGGCACTAAAGGCTCTTCTGATTGTAGGAGGATATGACGTGGATCTTATTCAGGAACCATGGGAGTGTGGAGGAATGATTCGAGGACTAAGAATTCCTACTAAAGGGTACGGAGAATGGAAGACAAACAGCCTGTAATCTTTGCAAAGAGTAGTTTAATTGTTTTTCTTCTTCCGTCGCTAAGCACTGAAGATTCAGTAGTAGCCAGCCTTGCAATAAATAAGTTTCATTACTGGATGCCGCCTTCAATTCTTAAGTTGCTGGTTGAAGCCGCTTCTATATAGACATAATGGTCAAGCGGATTACGACGGCCTTGAATAACTCGCTTGTGCCATCGTGTCCTAGTGCCAAGCCATGGGGCAAACAGCGACCGTCATGGTGGACCCCGGAGCTAGTTGGTCTAAGGAAGAACTGCAGAAAACTGTCATACACTAAGTATATACAGGTGGATGGCGCTTCAAAAGTCCACCTACTGTTTAATAGTTAACTGGATACAAATGATGGCTTGTTTGTGCATCACAGCCGCACTGAGGACGACACCATTTAATGCACTGCATTTTATACCACACCTAATGTCTCTGGAGGTTCGAATCTTGGGAGACCATCAGAAAAAATTTTCAGCGGTGGTTTTCCCCTTCTAATGCTGGCATCATTTGTGAGGTGCTATCCCTTGTAAAAACTTCCCTCCAAAGAGGTGTCGCACTGCGACACGCCGTTCAGACTCGGCTTTTAAAAGAAAGCCCCTTATCATTGAGCTTAAACTTGAATCGAACTGCACTTATTTATATGTGAAAGTTTTCTCCTGTTCCTTAGTGGAATGTTCATGGGCAAAAATTTGCAATTTGCAATGTCTTTGGACATTGTGGCGAGACAAATTGCTGCGACCACTGCCGCGAGGCTAAGGGAGCTTTTCTCTTGGTCATGTGGCGGCTACGGACACCATGTTATCTTTGATACAATGTCCGGTGTTCCAGCCAGTGTGCATTACACCACGCCAGAGCCGCTTTTTGCTAAAAAGTACTGTACCACTATTCCTGATAGAACCGATTGGATCACGATATCCCTGGTAATAGAAGTTATATAGACTTCTATACGGATGGTTCCACATTAGACGAATAATTGGGATTTGTGGTGTACTCTGAAAAACTAGAACTGGTCATATCAAGAAATTTACCCGACCACTGCAGTGTGTATCAAGCGCAGATCTTTGCAATAAAAGAAGTGGTGGAATGGCTAAGATATAATTTCATAACGACAATTGGTATAAATATCTTCTCAGACAGGCAAGCAGCCAGTAAAACGGAGAACGTATTTCTGAATTCAAAAACCATCCTCGACTATCGCAGAAAACATCCTGACAGGCTGAAGATTGTTAGTAACGACTTTTGCCGAAGCTGTGCGGACGTCGAGGAAGAAGAGACTATAGCACATCGCCTGTGTGTGAGTCCCGCACTGGCATTCAGAAGGAGTTTGTGTACGTTCGCAAATTGTTGGGCGTTTTAAAGCGATCTGGATATATCAACGATATTTCATGTTCCTATGGTATCACAATGGACGAAAACGTTGAAATGAGTCAGATGGTAGACTGATACTTTAACTTAACCTAATCATCCCTCCAAAGAACAAGGATTTTTACCTTGTTTAAGTATGAGCGACAGGATGCCGATAATTCTGTCGTGGGGAAGCAGTCCAGAAGAAACAATGGTGTGACACAATCTACAAAGGAGAGCCTTAACTCGATGGGTGGCATTCTTCACTATTGCATAGGTCAATTTGTCAAGAAATGGAGACGAATCCTTCAAAGAACTGAGAGTCTCATCAAGTTAAGGAATCTTGATTGACTGCACAATCTCAGGGAAAGCGTCGAGTACATCTCAGTTGGCAAGTCATTGATCATCAGGCATCTCAGTGGGCAAGTCATTGACCAAGAACGAATATGAAGAGTTCAGAAGGCGGGCCCTAGCCAATTGATTGGTCCTTTCAACCGTAGCACAAATCGTCATATATGAAAGGCATTCTCAATATTCCTGACTCTGAAGCGACTTCAAGCCATCTGGCTAAGTCTAATGAGTCTCGAATTCTCACTAATAAACCGGATTTGTATTTTCCTGTCTCTGGGTCTGCCACTGATAGAAATCGATTCATTCGTAGCCTTCTGGAATGTAGCTTTGTCGGAGCAACAGCTCGACTTAAAAAAATCGTCCGCCAGATTCGCGAGCTTAGCTCAAACAAGTAAAAGCGTGCTAAGTTCGACCGTGTCGAATATTTTAAAACCTCCACTATGGATTGCATTTGTCAAGTTTTTTGTATGCCTTTTTCATATATATATGAGATATATGCAGTTGATTACCGATATAGACCATAATTGTCGTGGCTGTTAGAAGTCATAGAAAAACACCACCTCCAAAATTTCAGACAAACCTTGTGATAATTGTTCTCTCCAGAGGCTCAGAAAGTCAAATTAGGCGATCGGATTATATGGCAGCTATATCAGGTTATCAACCGATTTTGATCATACTTGGAACAATTGCTGGAAGTCGTTCCAAAAGACCACGTGCAAATTGGATAAGAATTGCGTCCTCTAGATGCCCAAGAAGTCAAGATCCATTTACAATCCCAACCGACCTACACTAATAAAAAGTAATTGTGCAAAAATTCAAGTGCCTTGCTTTACTCCTTCGAAAGTTAGCGTGCTTTCGACAGACAGGCGAACGGACATGGCTAGATCGATTTAAAAAGTAATGACGGCCAAAAATATTTATACTTTATTGGGCCTTAGACGCATATTTCGAGGTTTTACAAACGTAATGACGAAATTAGTGTACCCCCAACCGATGGTGGACAATATTAAAAGGGACCAGTCGGCCCTAGCGTGACAGCCCTTAAATCTACTTTACTCTTTGGGTTAAAAAAAAAAATAAAATAAAGAAGCTTTTATATACTATTAAACTGCCAAGGGTTTTATAAGGGCAATTTTGTGGTACATATTACGGCCAAACGGCTGAATGGATTTTAACCCTCCAACGGGTGAGGAAGGTCAAGGTCCCATTGATGTCTAAAAAATTAAAAAAAAGCAAAGCCATATGGGTGTGAATGCAAAGCCATAGATTGGCTATGCATTCACACCCATAAAATTAATTTCTCATTTCATGTATTTTTTTAAAGGAAAGGTATTTTTCACAAATAGTTGTCTCTTCTCTGTAAAAATATATTTCAATTGCCAATTTCATTAACCCTCCGACGGTTGAAACATCCGTTGGCGTTGCCGAACTACAAGGTCCACCTTGTACATTTTGTATGGAATTTATATGAAAACGCATTTTTTTTTTACTTTTTTAGACATCAATGGGACCTTGACCTTCCTCACCCGGAAAGGAAACTGGTGCGAGAGAAGGGGTGAGGGTATTGTTGCGGTGTGTGTGTGGCCCTATTTGGCTTGTAGGTCAGTCAATTCCTTAAGGGTCGGCTTGGGCGTTCGCATTTTTGTTGTTGTTTGTATATCTATTGCAAGCTTGCACAACAAAAAATCTTATAATTGAAATACAGGTCGTACGCATCAGTGGATGGGTGCCACTTATTTTATTTACACGTAGATGTGAAAATTAAGAAGAATGCCAGTTACGAACTATTCTGCTCACTTACATTATTTACATTTCATTATTTAGCTATACTATGCACCCTATGAATAAAATAGTAGGTGGACAGATTAAAGTATCTTTAGTATGTAAAGAAAATCAATTAATTTTGGTTTTTATGACAAGGACGGAACCATTTTCTTGAAATATTCGCAGTAAAGAATGATTCTTTGATGAAAAACAGGAAATGTGTAAGGTCGCCATTCCCCAACAACCCCAAAGAGTACATCTACGTTTTGGGATATAGGGGTAATGCGACGAAAGGCGCGATCATGGCAATATGGTGTCTCAAATGGAAGGTATAGTGAATTTGATTCTGATGTATTGCGTCCCTGGGGTTAAGGCAACATCCAAACCCCCAATCGTGACAAGGCGTCGCTCAGTTGGGAGGGTTTTACAAGAGTGCGAACCTAACATTAAAATAAGGACTCAAATTTCAGAGGGCCTTATGCCCAAAACGTCTTAACGGATATGGAACCTAATTATGACAATATGGGTATCAAATTCAAGATATTTGAGAATAAAAAAGAATTTCATATCCAAATTTTGGGCCAAGTATATCAATGGCCGCCAAATCTTCTCAATGGCAAACTGGTATTGAAACATAACACAATATCATAAGAGGCCGTTTCGTCCACTAGTAATAATCTCAAACAGATTCTTACTTTACACCTGAAATGGCCATAAAAAGAATTTCTCCTTAAAATATTGCTTAACGGACCCATAACCCGCTCATAACAATATTGCTCTTAAATTAGCATCATTTAGACATTAATATTTTAAGTCAAGAATTAGTTCGGTTATCAAGATTATGCCGAAAATTTGAAGGCTCTAAGTGGTGGCGGCACTTCTTGGCAAGCCCCCAAATCAAATCTTCATTTGCGGTCCGAATAGTCCTTAAAAAACAAAAAAAAAACTACCCGAATTTCGAGCAAAGGTTTTTTCAAAATCTTTATTCTTTGGTAAATTGGATGAGGAGAAGACTACAAATATTGTTTGTTTGAAAGTTGAAAATCCCCGAGACCAGAAGAGATATTGTAGACCTCAATCGGACTTTTTTGTGGGGATCCTAACTAAGATTTTATAGCCCTCAAAACTTTTTTGAAATGACGGGGCGATCGTTTAGGTGAACTGCTGAGAGGCGCGCGGGACGAATTAGGGCCGTGAAATTTTGCACATAATCCTATTACCTCTGTTTAACCTCTACCTATCCTCCATCCCACCTCCTCCAGACGGCATAGAGTTCGAATCATATGCGAACGATTGTACGATCATGGCATCAGGCCCCCCACCCATTGATGACATCTGCGATAGGTTGAACGTCTACCTCAACGAGCTTGCCTCATATTTCGCTGCAAGAAATCTGAAGATATCCGCCACCAAATCTTCAGCCACACTGTTCACTACAAATACGCGTGAGGTGAATACTGAGCTGACTGTGATGGTCGATGGAGAAATGATTCCGACCATCAAGTGTCCGAAAATACTTGGCGTCACATTTCACAGCTCTTACACGTTCTCCCCACATGTCACAGCAATTTTCGATAAAGTCAAAAGCAAAAACAATGTCCTCAAATCACTTGCCGACAGCACTTGGGGTGCAGACAAAGAAACCTTGTTGACCACGTACAAAGCAATTGACCGGTCTGTGGTAAGTTATGCAGCGCCAGTGTGGTCACGTCAACTTTGTGACACGCAGTGGAATAATATTCAGATCTGTCAGAGTTCTTATGTGGACCACCTCCATCAGGCGACAAAGATCCTACCAGTGCGAAGACATAACTACATGCTGTCTATGCAATACCTTTTGGGCTGTTATCGCAGAAATCATCCAAATCATCATCTTGTGGATAGATACCCACCGCCCAGAAGCCTTAAGGTAGATCTACACGATCTAGAGCGTGAGGTCCAGCGCTACAAGAGAGAACCTCTAGATCAAGCGGCATATCAAGCGGGTCTGAACAACATTCATGCTGACACGGTAGCAGACGCGTTAATTGGCTACCGGGTGAATGTAGTCCTTGGAGAACGAACGCCACCCATTGCACCCGAAGAAATCGACCTCCCCCGGCAAACCAGAGTGGTTCTGGCTCAATTACGTTCCGGCAGATGCAGCCGCCTCAATTCCCACAGAGCTAGGATTGATGCCGACGTGCAAGATGTATGTCCCGATTGTAACCAGGGACCGCACGATACACGTCACCTGTTTAACTGCCCGGCCAGACCCACTCAACTCAGACCCAGACCCCTGTGGACGCACCCCATCTTAGTCGCGGAGTTCCTGGGTCTTGACACTCAACAGAATCAAGCAGACGAAAGATAGTACACAATAAACTGCTACAACAACAACAACAACAACCTCTACCCGTTCTCCAACTGCAGATTTTTTACTATATTTTTTTTTTTTTTTTTGATTCCTATCCACTGTATAGCATGTGTATACCCTGGCATCCTAACGTTCTGAAATTTACTGGATTCAGCAAACTGTGAATGGCGTTTCTGTTTTTTTAATACTTGAGAGTGTTAAGCCGATATTCCTTTTTTGGAGAGCCTTCATCAACTGTGGATGCAATAGATAAACCTTTACGTTTTGCCATTTTTTTTTTTTTTTGTCTGTTGTTGTTCCTTTTTTTGGACGCAATTTTCCAATCAGTCGTCAGGCACTACAAGAATTATGTGCATACAAGAAATTAGGTATAGTACTCAATGCAAGGGTAACGAATTTTACAGCAAATTTTATTTTTTGGCTTTCTGCAAGTGCGTTACATTAAATAAGTTTCGTTTTGTTCCACCATGTTTTTGTATGAACTTCAATAAAAAAGTTGCCAAGAAAATGATTATAACGAGAGATTAGTTTGTGTGCGAATTTCAACTTGCGCCTTAAAAACAATTCGTTACAGAGAAGTATTCGTTATAGAGAGGTTAATGAACATGGCATAAAAATTTTTATTCGTTATAGAGAACATTACTTTATAGAGAAGTTCGACTTCATAAAGTTACACCCCCGAGATTCGCTTAAAATTAGGCGAATATGAAGCCTGATAATAGCTATATAGAGCACAAGTGAAAAAATTAATGATTAGTTAAGAATTAGTCATAAAAAAGAATGTAGACCCAGAAGAACCTATGAGGTCTTGAAAATATTTAGTTTCTAACTTTGCGAGAAACAGTTTAAAATTCGTGCAAACAATTATTGCTGTCCCATTTGTTACACCAAAATTTTTTGTTGATTTTACCAACAAATTTCTCTGAGTGTAACTGGTTTGCAATATTGTACACGAACCTTTATGGACAAGATGCAACCATAAAACCTAGAAGTTTAGGTTGCGAAAACATGGAAATTTTTATTCCGTGTATTGTAAAAAAAGGCACTGCGGTGGGCTAGTTATTATTATTATTATTATTATTCAATCATGTTTTAAGAGAGAGAGACGTGTTTTAATTTGTTGTGCATTTCAATTTATCGGTGAATTAAAAAATTTATCGTAATCTTTTGGAACTATTTTAACAAATTCTCCATCTGTTTTATATTACATTTGTTTTTCTGATTAAAAGCAGAAAAGTTACATCACTGCTGTCTTCCAACTAACACAAACACACACACCCAATTTAAATAAAGCATCACTCTCCAATAAATAAGATGTTAAATCAATTAGAGAGTGAGAAGCACTGAAACTAATGAGAAAAACAACAAGCTACATGAAGAAATCATGGAGAAACTAACGATGTCGGCCGAAAGAGGGAGATATGATTCACGCAGTGTTGCATTTGAATTTCGAAGGAGATTTGCTCCAAATCTCCTTTGCTCACACTGAAAACGTATGGAAAACCTCGTTGCAAACCACAAGATTTCCGAAATCTCATTGCAAATTTAGAATTGCTCCAAATGTTAACATGGTTTAAGTTGGTAAACATGCAATACTATCAACTACAAGTTAAAGAAACTATAAAAACTATGTGTGAAAGAATTTCTGTGGTAGAGAGGGAATGCAAAAAAATTAAAAGCATGGGAGAGGAAATAATTTCATTAAAGTTGCAGATACAGAGACAGGACAATTTATCAGCTGCATTCGTAAAATTAGAGATTGGTAAATACCCCAAATGTATTCACCTGGTATATTGGATAAATATCCGGGTATTTACCCAGTTATGCCCAAAAGCTGGGTATTTATAATTTTGCAGATAACTTACATATAGAAACATTTTCCAAACAAATGTTGATGATTTCGTATTTTTTGTTTATAAACCTGACCTTCTGATCTCATAAAATCGGAATTTTGTTATATTATGCCGCTATATAAACCGATCTCCAGACTTAACGTCGTGAGGCAATAAATTGATTATTTTTCATCCGATTTCCATGAAATTTGAAAAAAAGTGGATCACATCGGACTTTATTTGGATATAGCTGCCCTATAGACTGACCGCCCGATCTCCCGATATAGGGTATTGAGCCGTTAAAAGGAGTATTTTTCATCCTATTTCAATGAAATTTGGCACAGCGAGTTCTGGTAACCATCTAAACCTTTTTGTTGACAAAGGCGATATTTCACAAAATTTTATTTATTTATTTAATGAATACCTACACAACATTATTAAATCTTATATTTAGTTATACTGCAGGCTTATAAGTACAGTCAAGTATCCTTCTTAAGAAATAATAAAACTATTTTTAAAGGAATAAACATTTTCAAATATCATTATAGATGATAATTAAAATAAACTTTAGAATTTTGTGAAAATAAATTTTTAAAACAGCTAATATCAAAGAAAACTGGAAAGTCTTTTAAAAATTGACACGTTGCTGATGTTTTGGATATTGTGAGGAAGAGTATTCCAAAGACGTATGGTACTCGTATAAAACAGCCATTCAGATACTAAGCTCCTTCTTCTAAAAGGGACAAGTTTCCTACCCCTTCTAGAATGGGGCAAATATTAATTTGTCATAGAGGTGTTTTCTTCCAAATGATTTTATGTAAGAACAGTAGAGATCTAGTTCTTAGTAGATTGTCGAAGCTACAGCTATAAAGGGAAGTAGCCAAGTGAGAAACATGTCGAATCCTTCTTATACCATAGACATGCCTAATAATGCTGTTGAATACTTTTACTTTACTTTAATTGGCTATGACAGAATATTTGTGCTATTGAATACTACATTTAATTTTCGTTGGCTTAGTGAATCGCAGTTTGAAAAAAATTCTTAGCACTAGACACAATATCAATTTTCTGTTGATTTATAGTCTCAGTGATGTATAGTGATTTATAGATTTCTGGGGGTTCAGAAATAAACCATTTGCTGTAGCCCACTTATAGACATGGGACAGGTCCTCATTGAGTTTTGCAACGCATTCACTAGTATTATTAACGGAGCCGCTAAGGAATAACTGAACGACATCAGCATACATAAGGATTTGGCTATGGACCAGCTGGGTAGGAAGATCGTTTGCGTAGAGCGAAAAAGAAGGAGCGGACCAATTATTAAGCCTTGTGGAACTCCCTTAGACACTAGAATTGGCTCTGAATCACCTACATCTACTGACTGTTGCCGATTACTAAGATATGACTGAATCAATTTGAAAGGAGTATCGCTAAAATTGGAAAATCTTCTTAGCTTCACATATAAGTTATGATGATCAACCGAGTCAAACGCCTTTGAATGATCTAGTAGGACAAGAAAAGTGGCATTGCCATCATCGATTTCGCTTTTAATTGATTCCGAAACTTCAACTAATGCACTAACGCAACTACGATGGGCACGAAACCCGGATTGTCTATCGGACAACAAAGATTCATGATGAAGATATTCGGACATTTGTTTATGCAAAATCTTCTCGAAAACTTTCGGGAGGTAACATAACATAGAAATCGGACGGAAATCGTTATTCGATTAGGGATTGAGATTATCTTTGATCTTTTCCAAATTGTCGGATATGCACTGGTGATTAGAATTGAATTAAGGAGATGAGTGAAATAAGGTAGAAAGTAAGGAACTAACATTCTAATGAATCTTGGGTCAATGTTATCAACACCAATAGCATTTGACTTGACTGATCTAAGACAATGTAGAACTTCGTCGTGCGATACACATCTAAATTCAAAACTGCAATCAACATTTGTGCTTTCCGAAAGCCTATTAGTGTCTTGGTAAAAAACGAGTCTATATCTAAGGTCGGAATGTTAACAAAAGTTTCATTCGATTTATTTATATCACTATGGTAATTAGAAATTGCTTGGTGTAGAGGTCTATCAAAACCCACAATTGCATTAAAATCGGATAAAAAATTTTCATTTATGGCTTAATACCGGGAGATCGGTCTACATGGCATCTGGTGATACTACGAAATGAGGATACTCACCCAGCTCGGTGGCCACTAGCAAAAGTCACAGAAGTACATACGGGCAAAGATGGAGTGGTAAGAGTGGTGACGGTTAAGACACAAAGTGGGGAATTGAAGAGACCGGTCCATAAGTTATGCCCGCTAGAGCACGAAGATGAAAGATTGGAGGAGAAGAATATGGAAAACTTGCAGCGGAAAAATGCGCAGTTAAGCACGACTAGGCGATTACCAAGTATACTGGGAAATCCCACAATGATGATGATTATGTTGGTAAACATTTGTATGTTGATGCCGACTAAAGCTACGTTTGTGCACGAGCTGAACAGTTCCACGGCAATGTACTTGGATCCGATATCACAGACCCATATGTCATCATCTTCATGGAATATGGTCATATATTTCGAAATGCGAAGTTATTTGGATGCTTTGGAGCTTGCAGCAAGATTACTGGACAAATCAAAAGAAATATGTCCGAGACTCCAAACATTTCAAGATCAGTGCTGGTCAGTTATAAGGAACATGGAATACAAAATAAGTAAAATAAAGGCGAATAATCGTTTATTCATGAAAGAAGATAGACGCCAGAAAAGAGGAGCTCCATTGAAGTTCGTAGGCTCTTTTCAACATTGGGTTTTCGGAGTGATGGACGACGAAGATCGCGTGGCAATGGAAAACAACGTGAGAAACCTATTAGCGAACCAGCATGATCTTAAAGAACTAGAAAGGAAGCAGACATCTGTAGTTGATGCTACGGTCAATCTGCTAAAGAGAACGACAGATGAAGTCAATTCGCACTTTACGGAAATGAAGTGCAAAATTGAGAACATAAGCGCCACAATGAACGAGAATTATTACGTTTATAGAGAATCAATTCGGTTCTTTATAATCACCAAAGAAATACACGAGAGTATCACAGAATGTGACGAGGCGCAGAAAGAGGTCATCGACGTATTGTTGGAAGTGAACAATGGTCACTTTCACCCCGTGCTCATGAGTCCCAGTCAACTGCAGTCTGAGATAATAAGAATACGTAATGCTCTACCAGAGAAGTATGTTTTACCCGGTAAAAGCACTGGTGCAGAACTGAAGGAGGTGTTGCATTTAATGAGAGGTCATGGGATGTTTGTAGGCACTCAGTTGGTAATCGACTTGAAAATACCTCTTTTCAATAGGCAGTCATCGCAACTATACAGAGTTATTCCGATACCGTTTGAACGAAATAATGTCGTCATGATAGCGAGGACAAAGGCACCGTATATAGTGTACAATTTCGAATTGGATTCATTTCACTATCTAACGCAAGCCATGTTGAACGAGTGTAAAGGCACCTTGGATGATGAAATTGTTTGCGAAGAAAATTTTCCGTGGAGAGATGCGTCTACAAATGATTGCGAGTTAGCTCCTCTGAGGCCACACATAAACTTGAAGTGCACTTACGATGAAGTAGAAAACAGTCCATATTTTATACAGCTCAAACGCAAGGCAAACTGGTTATTCAAGATATTTGCTAACACAACAGCTCACGTGAAATGTTCGGACAAACAGCAAACCCTAATGGAGCTTCCACAGCAAGGTATTTTAGTCCTAGAGCCAGACTGTGCGGCAAGGATAGACCAAATCACATTGGTGGCGGTCCATCAGCAAAAGGATGAGATATCTTCCAAATTTCCCTCAGTTCTTTTGAAGGATGTGAGTCCGGCTGAAAGAGAAATCATAAAACCCCTTGGAAATGTACTGGTCAATCATCACGAAGAGATCAACCAACTGAAGAAGGTCGTGGACAATTTAAAGAAGGAAGGAATAAAATTAAGAGGCTTAGAGTTCCATCATTGGTCCGGTCATTTGGCATTTATTTTAGTTATAATAATATCAATAATTCTAATAATTCTATGCATAAGAGGAAAGATAAGGAAGAGGCGCATAGCTGCAATTCAGTTCCCAGGGGTGCCGACGGTCTAGAATGTTTATTTGCCGGCCGGGAGAATGTTCATAAAAATATGAACACAATCTATACATTAGAATAATCTTAAGGTGGAGTAATAAAATATCTTAAGCATACTTTTCTTATCAAAATAGTTCAGGTCATTAGGATCATTTATCCCTACTCTTTCAATAGAGATTGTTTATCTCTTTACAGTTTATGGTTTCTTAATGCATATCTAATGTAGCCATAAAGTAAATGAGTTTACAAGCGATAATTGTTTAGGGTTTTCCTGCCGCGCATATGGAAGACGCTTAGGTAGTTTATGACCGGCTTATCACTTAAAAGGGACGCTGTAATTAGGTACTGTTGTTATTCGTCTAATAAGGAAGATAAGATTGTTCGCTTAGTGTAGTTTAAGAATTAGTTGGTAAGATAGTATATAAACAGGATTGAATGGCATAATAAATTAGAATTGAAAATACAGCCAAACCGTACGGGTGTTTTCATTTTTCAGCTTAAACATTGGTCAGCTTAACATTGGTCCTTCGAACCGGATAGAAAATCAGCGGCCGTAAAAAATATTAAAAAAAAAACAGATCAAAAATAGAACAGGAAAAGGAATTCCTTAAAATATAAAGCCAAAAAAAAAAAAAAAAAAAAAAATCAAAAAAGCCAAGAAGAAAGGCAACTACAAAAAAAAAACAGCGCTAAGAAAATATATATGTAAAAAAAATACAAATAGCCAAAAAAAAAGAAGGCAAAAACAAATAATAAAAATGTCGGCAGATAGACATATTCTTTACAAAATTCAAAATAAAATCCTTAAGGAAATCATTGAGATTTCTGGAAAACTAAAGACGGAGAAGTTCAGAAAGGCTACATTGGAAAGTACGTCCAAGTCGCTAGAGAATAAAATGGAGGAAGCAAAGCTAAATAATTATAAATTAGAGCAACTTGGGCCGAATAGCGATGTCTACTTCAAGGACAACATCTGGGAGAGAATTGAGAGTTCCTATGAAAAATGCAAGGAACACATGCAACAAATTAGAGAGGAGCCCGAAAATGAGGAAACCGGAAGCGAAAAAGTGGAGCTTGCGCTACTGACAAATCCTACAACGACAACTGAGCACGAAAAGGGTGCAAGGAAAAAAGAGAACCAAGGAGCAGTAATGGAACAATTTCGGGCATTACAGGAAAACATGCTACTTCAATTTCAAACACAGCAGGAGCAACTGAAGAGACAGCAGGAGATATTTCAAAAGAAAATGGAGCAGATGCTACAAGAGCAATTATATGAGAAGAAGAGAGAAGTCACCCAGCAAGTAGAAGAGCGAGCAGCGTTGAAGGAATTGACCATAGCCACCCCACATACCAATAGTGAGAGAAAAAATGCAGTGCTGTCTCAATTCCGCAGAAGGATCATGAAGTTTTCCGATGCCATGGAAGCAGATATTTCTGGGGTCTCCATATATGCTCTAGAAAATATGAAGTCTATGTGGGAAAAACAATTCGACGACATCAAGCGGCTTCATTTGGAATTAACCACAGAACATGGAATGGAAGAAGTGGATGAAGAACTGGAAGACATAGAAGAAAAAATGAACACAAAAATACAAAATATAATTGTAAAGATGAGTGGCTTGAAAGAAGAATCACAGACTGTGGAATTAAAAAGGATAGAGATTCCATGCTTCAATGGAAATGTGGAGGATTGGAATTCCTTTCATGACCTGTTTAAGAAAATGGTAGATGGAAACTCTCAATTATCCGAAGTTCAAAAACTGTACTACCTAAAAACGAATTTAAGAGGAGATGCCTTCCGTTTAATTCAGCATCTGCAAGTCACAGACGCAAATTATAAAGCAGCATGGGAATTGCTGGAGAAGAGATATAATAATAAAAGAATTTTGTTCACGAAACTAGTGGACAAGATTCTGGATCACCCAAGTATAAACAGCCAAGTGGCGGTGGGTCTAAGAAAATTGCTAGACAGCGTGAATGAGAGTATTCATGCTTTAAAAGCAATGGATATTCCTTTAGACCATGCGGATCCAATTTTAGCCCGAATTATCATACGTAAACTCGATAAGGAGGGGCTTATTCAGTATGAGCAAAATGTAAAAAAATCTAAAGAGATTCAAAGACTGGCAGATGTGTTGGACTTTCTGGAACAGCAGTATCAAGCACTGGAGGCTTCAACAAGCAGAAAACAATTCGTACCAGGACTATTTAAGCCGCAGGATAGATCTGGAATGGCGGAAAAGAAGCAATGCCGATTCTGCAAGTTTAATGGGCATGATATTGTTGCTTGTAGGAAATTTGCGGCACAGTCATCGAACGAGAGATATAGTTGGGTAAAGACAGCGCAGTTATGCCTCAAATGTCTCAAACACGGGAAAGATAAGCGGTGTTTGAGTGATAGCAAATGTCAGAAGTGCGGATTGAGTCATAACACACTAATCCATTTGGAGAGAATCAGCAACACGAAGGCAATGACAACAAACTCAGCAACAAATGTTCTTCTGGCTACCGCCCAAGTTCGTGTAAAGTCTTTACATGGAGAATACGTAACATTAAGGGCTTTAATTGACCAAGGATCCCAAATAACATCGGTATCGGAAGACGCAGCGCAGCTACTACAACTACCAAAGACGAAGACGGAGGTGAAACTACGAGGTCTCGGAGAAACCATGGTGGGAATGGCAAAATCTAAAGTACTAATGGAAATAAGACCTAGATTTGTCAGCAACACTAAAATCAAAGTGGAAGCACTAGTCCTGCCGAAACTAGCATCAGCTCATCCAGATAATAGCTTCCAATACAATATTGGAAGATGGAAGAACATTAATCTGGCCGATCCAAACTTCAACAAATCTGAAAGAATCGATATGGTAATTGGGGCCGACCTTTTCCCACAAATATTGGAGGGAGGAGTTCGTCATGATGAAGCGATTGTGGCACAAAACACGAAGTTTGGCTGGATCCTGTCTGGAAAAATACTAATGAGGCCTGGAAAAGGTAGCGGAAGGTATGTTGCTACCACAACTATTGAGCGATTTTGGGAAATTGAGGAGATAGAAGACGAAGAAACGATCATGGAAGATGATTATTGCTTAAAACTCTATGAAGAAACAACACGAGTAGACCAATCAGGAAGATTCGTCGTCAGGTTACCGTTTGCTGAAGACAAGGTATTGGGAGAATCACATAAAAGAGCAATGGCAAGATTTTTAAATATGGAGAAAAGACTGGAAGAATGTACGGAGTTGAGAGAAGAATATGTAAGGACGATAGATGAGCTAATATCAATGGGGCACATGGTGAAGGTAGAGACGAAAAAACTAGCGAAGTATTATATGCCCCATCAAGCGGTTGTCCGAGAAACCAGTCTTACCACTAAAGTAAGGGTTGTGTTCGATGCGTCATCAAAAACATCGAATGGAAAGTCGCTGAACGATATCCTTCATACAGGTCCCAAACTACAAAAGGACATATTCGACATCATTACTAAGTGGAGATCGTGGAGATTCGTCATATCAGCCGATGTGGAAAAAATGTTCCGACAAATTAAAGTAGAAGAGGAAGACCAGGAATATCAGTATGTACTCTGGAGAAATAGTAGGTCCGAGCCGGTGCAACAATATAAGCTCACTACGGTCACATATGGCACGGCGTCAGCACCGTTTCTGGCCATAAGGACGCTTATAGAAATTGGTAAGAGATGTACAAATCAGGGCATTGGCAATAGAATAAAGGACGATTTCTATATGGACGATTTGCTAACAGGAGCAAATTCAAAGGAAGAGTGCCGGGATGTTCAAAAACTAATATCGAAAGAGCTAGAAACTTACGGTTTACATTTAAGAAAATGGATCGCAAATGCCCCTGAAGTTTTGTGTGCCGTAAGCAGAAGAGAAGAAAATGAAGTACTACAGATACGAGAAGATGAGTGTCTGAAAACATTAGGGTTACAGTGGAACCCAACCATGGATTGCTTCACATTCAACATGCAAATAGGCGGTGAAGATAGAGTAACTAAGAGATTGGCGTTGTCGAGTCTGGCAAAGATTTTTGATCCATTGGGTTGGCTGACCCCAGTAACGGTAACTGCCAAGCTATTCATTCAATATTTATGGAGGCAACAAATAGAATGGGACGTACCATTGGAGGAAAAATTGAGCGCTGATTGGAAGAGATTTGCGCAAAGTCTTCACTCGCTGAAAAGTTTGCAGATACCAAGATGGTTTCAAATAACACCATCTAGTGGAGCAGAGCTGCATGGATTTGCTGACGCGTCCGAAAAGGCATACGCAGCAGTAGTGTATCTGAAGGTTGAGTCTAAGATAATAATAGTGGCCGCAAAAAGCAAGGTAAATCCCATTAAAAATGCAAAGACTCTCCCAAAATTGGAATTATGTGCGGCACACCTCCTGGCGAAGCTACTTCAGAAGATCAAAAGGGTCTTGACATCAACCGCAAAAATGTATGCATGGAGTGATTCCATGATCACGTTAGCATGGATAAACAACTCAAAAAATAAAGACAAATTTATAAGAAATAGAGTCGTTGATATTTTGGAACGAATCCCTGAAGCGAAATGGGGATATGTTAAATCAAAAGAGAACCCAGCAGATTTGGGATCAAGAGGCGTTCCCCCCGAGACATTAATAACCACCAGGATATGGTGGGATGGGCCTGAATGGCTAGTGAAAGGTGAGCAAGAATGGCCCAAAATAAACGAGAAGTTAGCAGTGTCAGCAGCGACAAGAATTTCAGCGGAAGAGAATGGCGTGTATGAGAAAATTATGCAATTTTCGTCATTCAAGAAACAACAAAGGGTCATGGCATACATACTACGGTTTATTAAAGGATTGAGAGGAACGAAAGCAGAAATAGAGCATTTAACTGCGATCGAGCTAGAAGAGGCTGAAATGAGAATAATTAAACTGCACCAGGAATTAGAATGGCCAGCGGAAATAAAACAATTAAAAGTATCAGGAGCCGTGGATCACCGAAGCAAATTAGCTTTATTACACCCGCAGTTAGACAGTCTTGGAGTGATGAGAGTCGGAGGAAGACTTCATTATTCAACATTACCGTATAATCAAAAACATCCGATTATTATCCAGAAGTCAAGGTTAGCTGGAAACATCATCCGACATACCCATTTCGAAACACTGCATGGAGGAAATAGGGTGATGGAAAACATGATACGAAGGAAGTACTGGATTATCGGTGCAAAGAGCAGAATAAAGTTATGTATAAGATGCTGCCCAACATGTATACGCTATCGAGGTGAAGTAAGAAATCAACTGATGGGGGACCTTCCAGCATGCAGAGTCAATATAAGCCAGCCATTTCAACATTGTGGAATTGATTATGCGGGTCCGATTCAACTAAGATGCTCCAAAACTAGGGGAACGAAAGCCATGAAAGGCTATGTTGCTGTTTTTGTTTGTATGGTGACTAAAGCTATTCATTTGGAAGCAGTGAGCGAGCTTACTACGGATGCATTTCTAGCAGCTCTTAGACGATTCTTTGCTAGGAGAGGCAAATCAAGCGACATCTATTCGGATAACGGAACGAATTTCGTTGGGGCGTCAAAACAGCTTGAAAAAGATTATGTAGAAGCCATAAAAAATAACTTTAAAGTAGCGCCGATCTTGGAAAATGAACAAGTAAAATGGCATTTTATTCCCCCGGCAGCTCCTCACTTCGGAGGAATATGGGAAGCAGCTGTTAAGTCAATGAAGCATCACCTGAAAAGAATTATTGGAGACACGAAGTTAACATATGAAGAAGTGAGCACAGTGCTGTCTCAGATTGAAGCGGTTCTAAATTCAAGGCCTTTACACGAACTCAGTAGCAGCACGGAAGATGTCGACACAATAACACCAGGCCACTTCTTAATTGGGCGACCATTGTTAGAAGCTCCGGCGAAAAGCGATGAAGGAGACTTGGGATGCGTTAACCGGTGGAAATTAATACAACGAATAAAAAATCATTTTTGGAGAAAGTGGAAGGAAGAATATTTAACATCCTTGCAAAATCGAACAAAATGGAGAAAGAAAGAGCGGAATTTAGAGGTTGGACAAATGGTGATACTACGAAATGAGGATACTCACCCAGCTCGGTGGCCACTAGCAAAAGTCACAGAAGTACATACGGGCAAAGATGGAGTGGTAAGAGTGGTGACGGTTAAGACACAAAGTGGGGAATTGAAGAGACCGGTCCATAAGTTATGCCCGCTAGAGCACGAAGATGAAAGATTGGAGGAGAAGAATATGGAAAACTTGCAGCGGAAAAATGCGCAGTTAAGCACGACTAGGCGATTACCAAGTATACTGGGAAATCCCACAATGATGATGATTATGTTGGTAAACATTTGTATGTTGATGCCGACTAAAGCTACGTTTGTGCACGAGCTGAACAGTTCCACGGCAATGTACTTGGATCCGATATCACAGACCCATATGTCATCATCTTCATGGAATATGGTCATATATTTCGAAATGCGAAGTTATTTGGATGCTTTGGAGCTTGCAGCAAGATTACTGGACAAATCAAAAGAAATATGTCCGAGACTCCAAACATTTCAAGATCAGTGCTGGTCAGTTATAAGGAACATGGAATACAAAATAAGTAAAATAAAGGCGAATAATCGTTTATTCATGAAAGAAGATAGACGCCAGAAAAGAGGAGCTCCATTGAAGTTCGTAGGCTCTTTTCAACATTGGGTTTTCGGAGTGATGGACGACGAAGATCGCGTGGCAATGGAAAACAACGTGAGAAACCTATTAGCGAACCAGCATGATCTTAAAGAACTAGAAAGGAAGCAGACATCTGTAGTTGATGCTACGGTCAATCTGCTAAAGAGAACGACAGATGAAGTCAATTCGCACTTTACGGAAATGAAGTGCAAAATTGAGAACATAAGCGCCACAATGAACGAGAATTATTACGTTTATAGAGAATCAATTCGGTTCTTTATAATCACCAAAGAAATACACGAGAGTATCACAGAATGTGACGAGGCGCAGAAAGAGGTCATCGACGTATTGTTGGAAGTGAACAATGGTCACTTTCACCCCGTGCTCATGAGTCCCAGTCAACTGCAGTCTGAGATAATAAGAATACGTAATGCTCTACCAGAGAAGTATGTTTTACCCGGTAAAAGCACTGGTGCAGAACTGAAGGAGGTGTTGCATTTAATGAGAGGTCATGGGATGTTTGTAGGCACTCAGTTGGTAATCGACTTGAAAATACCTCTTTTCAATAGGCAGTCATCGCAACTATACAGAGTTATTCCGATACCGTTTGAACGAAATAATGTCGTCATGATAGCGAGGACAAAGGCACCGTATATAGTGTACAATTTCGAATTGGATTCATTTCACTATCTAACGCAAGCCATGTTGAACGAGTGTAAAGGCACCTTGGATGATGAAATTGTTTGCGAAGAAAATTTTCCGTGGAGAGATGCGTCTACAAATGATTGCGAGTTAGCTCCTCTGAGGCCACACATAAACTTGAAGTGCACTTACGATGAAGTAGAAAACAGTCCATATTTTATACAGCTCAAACGCAAGGCAAACTGGTTATTCAAGATATTTGCTAACACAACAGCTCACGTGAAATGTTCGGACAAACAGCAAACCCTAATGGAGCTTCCACAGCAAGGTATTTTAGTCCTAGAGCCAGACTGTGCGGCAAGGATAGACCAAATCACATTGGTGGCGGTCCATCAGCAAAAGAACTGAGGGAAATTTGGAAGATATCTCATCCTTTTGCTGATGGACCGCCACCAATGTGATTTGGTCTATCCTTGCCGCACAGTCTGGCTCTAGGACTAAAATACCTTGCTGTGGAAGCTCCATTAGGGTTTGCTGTTTGTCCGAACATTTCACGTGAGCTGTTGTGTTAGCAAATATCTTGAATAACCAGTTTGCCTTGCGTTTGAGCTGTATAAAATATGGACTGTTTTCTACTTCATCGTAAGTGCACTTCAAGTTTATGTGTGGCCTCAGAGGAGCTAACTCGCAATCATTTGTAGACGCATCTCTCCACGGAAAATTTTCTTCGCAAACAATTTCATCATCCAAGGTGCCTTTACACTCGTTCAACATGGCTTGCGTTAGATAGTGAAATGAATCCAATTCGAAATTGTACACTATATACGGTGCCTTTGTCCTCGCTATCATGACGACATTATTTCGTTCAAACGGTATCGGAATAACTCTGTATAGTTGCGATGACTGCCTATTGAAAAGAGGTATTTTCAAGTCGATTACCAACTGAGTGCCTACAAACATCCCATGACCTCTCATTAAATGCAACACCTCCTTCAGTTCTGCACCAGTGCTTTTACCGGGTAAAACATACTTCTCTGGTAGAGCATTACGTATTCTTATTATCTCAGACTGCAGTTGACTGGGACTCATGAGCACGGGGTGAAAGTGACCATTGTTCACTTCCAACAATACGTCGATGACCTCTTTCTGCGCCTCGTCACATTCTGTGATACTCTCGTGTATTTCTTTGGTGATTATAAAGAACCGAATTGATTCTCTATAAACGTAATAATTCTCGTTCATTGTGGCGCTTATGTTCTCAATTTTGCACTTCATTTCCGTAAAGTGCGAATTGACTTCATCTGTCGTTCTCTTTAGCAGATTGACCGTAGCATCAACTACAGATGTCTGCTTCCTTTCTAGTTCTTTAAGATCATGCTGGTTCGCTAATAGGTTTCTCACGTTGTTTTCCATTGCCACGCGATCTTCGTCGTCCATCACTCCGAAAACCCAATGTTGAAAAGAGCCTACGAACTTCAATGGAGCTCCTCTTTTCTGGCGTCTATCTTCTTTCATGAATAAACGATTATTCGCCTTTATTTTACTTATTTTGTATTCCATGTTCCTTATAACTGACCAGCACTGATCTTGAAATGTTTGGAGTCTCGGACATATTTCTTTTGATTTGTCCAGTAATCTTGCTGCAAGCTCCAAAGCATCCAAATAACTTCGCATTTCGAAATATATGACCATATTCCATGAAGATGATGACATATGGGTCTGTGATATCGGATCCAAGTACATTGCCGTGGAACTGTTCAGCTCGTGCACAAACGTAGCTTTAGTCGGCATCAACATACAAATGTTTACCAACATAATCATCATCATTGTGGGATTTCCCAGTATACTTGGTAATCGCCTAGTCGTGCTTAACTGCGCATTTTTCCGCTGCAAGTTTTCCATATTCTTCTCCTCCAATCTTTCATCTTCGTGCTCTAGCGGGCATAACTTATGGACCGGTCTCTTCAATTCCCCACTTTGTGTCTTAACCGTCACCACTCTTACCACTCCATCTTTGCCCGTATGTACTTCTGTGACTTTTGCTAGTGGCCACCGAGCTGGGTGAGTATCCTCATTTCGTAGTATCACCATTTGTCCAACCTCTAAATTCCGCTCTTTCTTTCTCCATTTTGTTCGATTTTGCAAGGATGTTAAATATTCTTCCTTCCACTTTCTCCAAAAATGATTTTTTATTCGTTGTATTAATTTCCACCGGTTAACGCATCCCAAGTCTCCTTCATCGCTTTTCGCCGGAGCTTCTAACAATGGTCGCCCAATTAAGAAGTGGCCTGGTGTTATTGTGTCGACATCTTCCGTGCTGCTACTGAGTTCGTGTAAAGGCCTTGAATTTAGAACCGCTTCAATCTGAGACAGCACTGTGCTCACTTCTTCATATGTTAACTTCGTGTCTCCAATAATTCTTTTCAGGTGATGCTTCATTGACTTAACAGCTGCTTCCCATATTCCTCCGAAGTGAGGAGCTGCCGGGGGAATAAAATGCCATTTTACTTGTTCATTTTCCAAGATCGGCGCTACTTTAAAGTTATTTTTTATGGCTTCTACATAATCTTTTTCAAGCTGTTTTGACGCCCCAACGAAATTCGTTCCGTTATCCGAATAGATGTCGCTTGATTTGCCTCTCCTAGCAAAGAATCGTCTAAGAGCTGCTAGAAATGCATCCGTAGTAAGCTCGCTCACTGCTTCCAAATGAATAGCTTTAGTCACCATACAAACAAAAACAGCAACATAGCCTTTCATGGCTTTCGTTCCCCTAGTTTTGGAGCATCTTAGTTGAATCGGACCCGCATAATCAATTCCACAATGTTGAAATGGCTGGCTTATATTGACTCTGCATGCTGGAAGGTCCCCCATCAGTTGATTTCTTACTTCACCTCGATAGCGTATACATGTTGGGCAGCATCTTATACATAACTTTATTCTGCTCTTTGCACCGATAATCCAGTACTTCCTTCGTATCATGTTTTCCATCACCCTATTTCCTCCATGCAGTGTTTCGAAATGGGTATGTCGGATGATGTTTCCAGCTAACCTTGACTTCTGGATAATAATCGGATGTTTTTGATTATACGGTAATGTTGAATAATGAAGTCTTCCTCCGACTCTCATCACTCCAAGACTGTCTAACTGCGGGTGTAATAAAGCTAATTTGCTTCGGTGATCCACGGCTCCTGATACTTTTAATTGTTTTATTTCCGCTGGCCATTCTAATTCCTGGTGCAGTTTAATTATTCTCATTTCAGCCTCTTCTAGCTCGATCGCAGTTAAATGCTCTATTTCTGCTTTCGTTCCTCTCAATCCTTTAATAAACCGTAGTATGTATGCCATGACCCTTTGTTGTTTCTTGAATGACGAAAATTGCATAATTTTCTCATACACGCCATTCTCTTCCGCTGAAATTCTTGTCGCTGCTGACACTGCTAACTTCTCGTTTATTTTGGGCCATTCTTGCTCACCTTTCACTAGCCATTCAGGCCCATCCCACCATATCCTGGTGGTTATTAATGTCTCGGGGGGAACGCCTCTTGATCCCAAATCTGCTGGGTTCTCTTTTGATTTAACATATCCCCATTTCGCTTCAGGGATTCGTTCCAAAATATCAACGACTCTATTTCTTATAAATTTGTCTTTATTTTTTGAGTTGTTTATCCATGCTAACGTGATCATGGAATCACTCCATGCATACATTTTTGCGGTTGATGTCAAGACCCTTTTGATCTTCTGAAGTAGCTTCGCCAGGAGGTGTGCCGCACATAATTCCAATTTTGGGAGAGTCTTTGCATTTTTAATGGGATTTACCTTGCTTTTTGCGGCCACTATTATTATCTTAGACTCAACCTTCAGATACACTACTGCTGCGTATGCCTTTTCGGACGCGTCAGCAAATCCATGCAGCTCTGCTCCACTAGATGGTGTTATTTGAAACCATCTTGGTATCTGCAAACTTTTCAGCGAGTGAAGACTTTGCGCAAATCTCTTCCAATCAGCGCTCAATTTTTCCTCCAATGGTACGTCCCATTCTATTTGTTGCCTCCATAAATATTGAATGAATAGCTTGGCAGTTACCGTTACTGGGGTCAGCCAACCCAATGGATCAAAAATCTTTGCCAGACTCGACAACGCCAATCTCTTAGTTACTCTATCTTCACCGCCTATTTGCATGTTGAATGTGAAGCAATCCATGGTTGGGTTCCACTGTAACCCTAATGTTTTCAGACACTCATCTTCTCGTATCTGTAGTACTTCATTTTCTTCTCTTCTGCTTACGGCACACAAAACTTCAGGGGCATTTGCGATCCATTTTCTTAAATGTAAACCGTAAGTTTCTAGCTCTTTCGATATTAGTTTTTGAACATCCCGGCACTCTTCCTTTGAATTTGCTCCTGTTAGCAAATCGTCCATATAGAAATCGTCCTTTATTCTATTGCCAATGCCCTGATTTGTACATCTCTTACCAATTTCTATAAGCGTCCTTATGGCCAGAAACGGTGCTGACGCCGTGCCATATGTGACCGTAGTGAGCTTATATTGTTGCACCGGCTCGGACCTACTATTTCTCCAGAGTACATACTGATATTCCTGGTCTTCCTCTTCTACTTTAATTTGTCGGAACATTTTTTCCACATCGGCTGATATGACGAATCTCCACGATCTCCACTTAGTAATGATGTCGAATATGTCCTTTTGTAGTTTGGGACCTGTATGAAGGATATCGTTCAGCGACTTTCCATTCGATGTTTTTGATGACGCATCGAACACAACCCTTACTTTAGTGGTAAGACTGGTTTCTCGGACAACCGCTTGATGGGGCATATAATACTTCGCTAGTTTTTTCGTCTCTACCTTCACCATGTGCCCCATTGATATTAGCTCATCTATCGTCCTTACATATTCTTCTCTCAACTCCGTACATTCTTCCAGTCTTTTCTCCATATTTAAAAATCTTGCCATTGCTCTTTTATGTGATTCTCCCAATACCTTGTCTTCAGCAAACGGTAACCTGACGACGAATCTTCCTGATTGGTCTACTCGTGTTGTTTCTTCATAGAGTTTTAAGCAATAATCATCTTCCATGATCGTTTCTTCGTCTTCTATCTCCTCAATTTCCCAAAATCGCTCAATAGTTGTGGTAGCAACATACCTTCCGCTACCTTTTCCAGGCCTCATTAGTATTTTTCCAGACAGGATCCAGCCAAACTTCGTGTTTTGTGCCACAATCGCTTCATCATGACGAACTCCTCCCTCCAATATTTGTGGGAAAAGGTCGGCCCCAATTACCATATCGATTCTTTCAGATTTGTTGAAGTTTGGATCGGCCAGATTAATGTTCTTCCATCTTCCAATATTGTATTGGAAGCTATTATCTGGATGAGCTGATGCTAGTTTCGGCAGGACTAGTGCTTCCACTTTGATTTTAGTGTTGCTGACAAATCTAGGTCTTATTTCCATTAGTACTTTAGATTTTGCCATTCCCACCATGGTTTCTCCGAGACCTCGTAGTTTCACCTCCGTCTTCGTCTTTGGTAGTTGTAGTAGCTGCGCTGCGTCTTCCGATACCGATGTTATTTGGGATCCTTGGTCAATTAAAGCCCTTAATGTTACGTATTCTCCATGTAAAGACTTTACACGAACTTGGGCGGTAGCCAGAAGAACATTTGTTGCTGAGTTTGTTGTCATTGCCTTCGTGTTGCTGATTCTCTCCAAATGGATTAGTGTGTTATGACTCAATCCGCACTTCTGACATTTGCTATCACTCAAACACCGCTTATCTTTCCCGTGTTTGAGACATTTGAGGCATAACTGCGCTGTCTTTACCCAACTATATCTCTCGTTCGATGACTGTGCCGCAAATTTCCTACAAGCAACAATATCATGCCCATTAAACTTGCAGAATCGGCATTGCTTCTTTTCCGCCATTCCAGATCTATCCTGCGGCTTAAATAGTCCTGGTACGAATTGTTTTCTGCTTGTTGAAGCCTCCAGTGCTTGATACTGCTGTTCCAGAAAGTCCAACACATCTGCCAGTCTTTGAATCTCTTTAGATTTTTTTACATTTTGCTCATACTGAATAAGCCCCTCCTTATCGAGTTTACGTATGATAATTCGGGCTAAAATTGGATCCGCATGGTCTAAAGGAATATCCATTGCTTTTAAAGCATGAATACTCTCATTCACGCTGTCTAGCAATTTTCTTAGACCCACCGCCACTTGGCTGTTTATACTTGGGTGATCCAGAATCTTGTCCACTAGTTTCGTGAACAAAATTCTTTTATTATTATATCTCTTCTCCAGCAATTCCCATGCTGCTTTATAATTTGCGTCTGTGACTTGCAGATGCTGAATTAAACGGAAGGCATCTCCTCTTAAATTCGTTTTTAGGTAGTACAGTTTTTGAACTTCGGATAATTGAGAGTTTCCATCTACCATTTTCTTAAACAGGTCATGAAAGGAATTCCAATCCTCCACATTTCCATTGAAGCATGGAATCTCTATCCTTTTTAATTCCACAGTCTGTGATTCTTCTTTCAAGCCACTCATCTTTACAATTATATTTTGTATTTTTGTGTTCATTTTTTCTTCTATGTCTTCCAGTTCTTCATCCACTTCTTCCATTCCATGTTCTGTGGTTAATTCCAAATGAAGCCGCTTGATGTCGTCGAATTGTTTTTCCCACATAGACTTCATATTTTCTAGAGCATATATGGAGACCCCAGAAATATCTGCTTCCATGGCATCGGAAAACTTCATGATCCTTCTGCGGAATTGAGACAGCACTGCATTTTTTCTCTCACTATTGGTATGTGGGGTGGCTATGGTCAATTCCTTCAACGCTGCTCGCTCTTCTACTTGCTGGGTGACTTCTCTCTTCTTCTCATATAATTGCTCTTGTAGCATCTGCTCCATTTTCTTTTGAAATATCTCCTGCTGTCTCTTCAGTTGCTCCTGCTGTGTTTGAAATTGAAGTAGCATGTTTTCCTGTAATGCCCGAAATTGTTCCATTACTGCTCCTTGGTTCTCTTTTTTCCTTGCACCCTTTTCGTGCTCAGTTGTCGTTGTAGGATTTGTCAGTAGCGCAAGCTCCACTTTTTCGCTTCCGGTTTCCTCATTTTCGGGCTCCTCTCTAATTTGTTGCATGTGTTCCTTGCATTTTTCATAGGAACTCTCAATTCTCTCCCAGATGTTGTCCTTGAAGTAGACATCGCTATTCGGCCCAAGTTGCTCTAATTTATAATTATTTAGCTTTGCTTCCTCCATTTTATTCTCTAGCGACTTGGACGTACTTTCCAATGTAGCCTTTCTGAACTTCTCCGTCTTTAGTTTTCCAGAAATCTCAATGATTTCCTTAAGGATTTTATTTTGAATTTTGTAAAGAATATGTCTATCTGCCGACATTTTTATTATTTGTTTTTGCCTTCTTTTTTTTTGGCTATTTGTATTTTTTTTACATATATATTTTCTTAGCGCTGTTTTTTTTTTGTAGTTGCCTTTCTTCTTGGCTTTTTTGATTTTTTTTTTTTTTTTTTTTTTTTTGGCTTTATATTTTAAGGAATTCCTTTTCCTGTTCTATTTTTGATCTGTTTTTTTTTTAATATTTTTTACGGCCGCTGATTTTCTATCCGGTTCGAAGGACCAATGTTAAGCTGACCAATGTTTAAGCTGAAAAATGAAAACACCCGTACGGTTTGGCTGTATTTTCAATTCTAATTTATTATGCCATTCAATCCTGTTTATATACTATCTTACCAACTAATTCTTAAACTACACTAAGCGAACAATCTTATCTTCCTTATTAGACGAATAACAACAGTACCTAATTACAGCGTCCCTTTTAAGTGATAAGCCGGTCATAAACTACCTAAGCGTCTTCCATATGCGCGGCAGGAAAACCCTAAACAATTATCGCTTGTAAACTCATTTACTTTATGGCTACATTAGATATGCATTAAGAAACCATAAACTGTAAAGAGATAAACAATCTCTATTGAAAGAGTAGGGATAAATGATCCTAATGACCTGAACTATTTTGATAAGAAAAGTATGCTTAAGATATTTTATTACTCCACCTTAAGATTATTCTAATGTATAGATTGTGTTCATATTTTTATGAACAGCATCTATATTCAAATAAGTTCCAATCATTACGATATTCAACACAAGAGTGTAGAGGTCTATTAGAACCCACTATTTAAAATTGCATCAAAATCGGATAAAAAATATACAAAGAATACGAAATTATCCAAAATTGCTTGTAAAATGCTTTTATACCCAAGATATCTGCAAAATTTTAAATACCAACATAAATACCCAAAAAGGGAATTTATTGGTTATTTACCCAATAAATACCCAAGCATTGGGTATTTCCCGGTAGAAAACCATCTCTACGCATAATGAATCCGAAAACTTGTGCAAAATATTCGATGATATCTGCAACTTAGTAAATATTTCTATACCTCAGTTTAAAAGTATCTACCGTATTCAAAATAAAAATAGAAATCCAAATAATAAAGGGTGATTTTTTAGCTATTATCTTTTTGACAACACTGGTTAAAACAGCTCACGCACGTTTCGTGTTTTGTTTCACTGTCAAACATCTTTTTTGGTCTATAATTTAAGCATGAATCGTATTACAAACGTAAATATTATTAACAAAATGCGTACTTTGTTAAGAAAGTTTGTCGCGCTAAAATTGTGTACAGCAACGAAGCTCATTTTTGGCTCAATTGGTACGTAAATAAGTAGAATTGTCAATTTTGGTGTGAAGATCAGCCAGAAGCATTGCAAGAGCTACCAATGCATCCAGAAAAAGTCACAGTTTGGTGCGGTTTATGTGCTGGTAGCATCATTGGACCATACTTCTTCAAGGATGATGCGAATCGTAACTGTGAATGGTGAACTGGTGTGAGATTATATCCAACCTTTTTTACCCAAAATGCACGCGTAACAATGGACATATTAAATGACGAGTTCGGTGAACATTTCACGTCCGCAACCGGTCAATTGACCGACTAGATCGTGCGATTTAAAGCCTTTAGACAATTTTTTTGTGGGGCTATGTTAAAGCTGATGTCTATACAGACAAGCCCGCTTCAATTGACGCATTGGAAGACAACATTGAAGCATTTATTCTTGAGATACCAGACGATGTGTTCGAAATTTGGAATTTTACGAGTTTTTTTTTTTTTTGAAAAACTTTCTTATAGTCTTTAAAAAAATCAACCTTTACAAATGCTTACACCTTATATGAAGAATAATTTGCTTAGAGCGTTGTCTCAATTTAAAAGAAACAGCAAGAGTCCATTACTTTTTTACCATATTAGTTATCCATCATACCATCTAATACAATTAAAAGGGAATCTCACGTCGATGAGTTTTTAAATACTACAATCTTATATATAAAATTCAATTTGTGTTTGTTTGTTAGTTTTTTTTTGTTTGTCTGTTCCGTATAGACTTAAAAACGGCTGAACCGATTTTCTTGAAATTTTCACAGATGGTGCATAATGCGATTTAGGCGAAATTTTGTGTGCCGTCTTAAGTAACCTGAAAACAAAAATTTTGTGTCTAAATTTCGGATGGGATACGTAGAGGGCCACCCCACCCCCAAAACCTACCAATTATAAATTTAAAGACCAATCACGACAATATGGGACTCAAATGAAAGGTATTTGAGATTATAAAACTTTTCTGATATCCAATTGTCGGACTAAGTGTTTGGGGGACCACCCAACCCCCAAAACACCCCTAAATCGGACATATTTACCGACCATGGCAATATGGGATTCAAATGAAAGGTAGAGTAGAATACAAATCTGATAGCCAAATGTGGTTCCAAGTTTCTGGGGGTCCTCCCCTTCCTAAAACACCGCCCAAATAGGACTTATTTACTGACCGTGGCAATATGGGGTTTAAATAAAAGGTATTTGAGTGTAGAATACGAATCTGATATCCACATATGGAACCAAGTGGGGGGCGCCCCTCTCCCAAATTAACGCCAATCAGAACAAATTTACGACCATGGCAATATGGGTCTCAAAGGAAAGGTCTTTGGGCGTAAAGCACGAATCTGATATGGTGATTATGGGGCCACCTCACTCCCATAACATAACCTAAATGGGACGTATTTGTTAACAATTGCAATATGGGGCTCAATTAAGAGGTATTTAAGAGTATAACACGAATCTGATAGATATTTTCAGATTCAAGTCACTGAGTGCCGCCCCATCCCCCAAAACACTCACAAACCGAACATGTCTGCCGACTATAGAAATATGGAGCTCAAATTAAAGGCATTTCGGAATAGACCACGAATAGAACACTCACAAACCGAACATATCTGCCGGCTATAGAAATATGGGGCTCAAATGAAAGGTATTAGAAAGGTATAGACCACGAATCTGATATCAACATTCGGGAGCAACTGTCTTGGGGGCGTCCCACCCCCTAAATAGGACGTACTTGCCTAAACCGGGCATATTTGCTGACTTTTGCAATAAGGGTTTTAAATGAAAGGTATTTGATATAATAAAACGAATTTAATATCCAATTTTGAGGCCAATGGCAATATGGGGTTCAAATAGTGATATTTGAGAGTAGAGCACGAAGCTGATTTATTTTCAGGGTTAAGTGTTTGGGGGACCCCACTCCCCAAAACACACCTATATCGGACATATTCACCGATCAGGTCAGTGTGGAACTCAAATGAAAGGTATTAAGGAGTAGAGCATGAAATTGATATCCACTTTCGGAACCAATTTTCTAGGGATCTACCCCTTCCCCAATACAAACAACAATTATTTAATGACCATTGCAATATGGGGCTTAAATAAACATAGTCACCGTCCCTTCCCCAAAACAACCTACAAAGAGTCCATTTTTACCGACCATGGCAATATGTGGCTTAAATGAAAGGTATTTGAGATATGAAAACTAATTTGATAACCTACTTTGGGGCCAAGTGTTGGAGCGATGCCTCATCCCATAAACTCCCTTAAACCAATGGCAATATGGGGCATTAATAAATGGTATGGTATATTAGAGTAGGGTTAAGTGTTTGGGGGACCACCTCACCTTCGAAAAAACCAGACATACGTATTTACCGATCATGGCAATATGGGACTCAAATGAAAGGCATTTGGGAGTAGACCACGAAAGTCATACCCACTTTCAGGACCACGTTTCTGGTCATGAAATGCTTGACAACACCAGCAAGTAGGGCTCGCAGGCGGGTATTTGCACCGTTGGGGAGGCAAGGGGTCACGGTAGGGGAGATGAAGGAGGTGACAGATGCCTTGGTGGGTACTGTTTATGAGGCTGGGGCGAGTGGGAGTATGGCGAGGAGAGTGATCCAGTACGCTGGGCAGTATGAGGAGCTCCCTTTTTACAAAAACGCCAGATCTCAGAGATGGATGGGCGATTTACGCGAAATTTAGTTGATATATAAAAACTCAAAAACAGAAATTTGGTATACTTATTTAATGTGAGATGTCTAAGGCGGCTGCCCCATCCTCAAAGCCCGCCAAATGGAAATTAAAAGTTTTATTTTTGGGAGCAATTGATGTGACCAAATTGAGACAGGTTAGACGGAGGAGCTGTGAATAGGAGGATTTGCTATGGTTAAGAGGACCAAGGGGAAAAAGGGGAGTGTAGGAGGTGGGGGACCTCGGATGGTGGCATTAGCACCGATTCGTCGGTGGCTCGTGCTGGAGGAATGATGAGGAAGGAGTCGGTGGACTTGTTGTCCAGTGGCAGTGGAGACGAGGATGGGAAGCGCCTGAAACTGGGTTCGCCTGGTGTGGCGTTTGGCAAGGGGGGGAAGGTGGTGGCAGGTGGTGAATTGCCATCTGGGAGTGGAAGTCGGAGGACGACGACAGCTGCTGATGTGAAGTCAGCTGGTGGGGTTGATGGCGCTGGTGGTAGTGCTAGTGCGGCAGTGGTTGATGGCGGTGCTGGTGTTGCCAGTGAAGGTGGGGGCCATCGACTCCGAGGAAGGCGGAGTAGCGGGAAAGTTGGGCTCGCAGGCGGGTATTTGCACCGTTGGGGAGGCAAGGGTTCACCGTAGGGGAGATGAAGGAGGTGACAGATGCTTTGGTGGGTACTGTTTATGAGGCTGGGGAGTATGGCGAGGAGAGTGATCCAGTACGCTGGGCAGTATGAGGAGCTCCTTTTTTATAAAAACGCCAGATCTCAGAGATGGATGGGGCGATTTACGCGAAATTTAGTTGGTATATAAAAACTCAAAAACAGAAATTTGGTATACTTATTTAATGTGAGATGTCTAAGGCGGCTGCCCCACCCTCAAAGGCTGATGTTGGAGAACGAGGTTATGAAGGGGAAGTTGTCGGCTTATGAGGCGATGGCTGGTCGCGGCGCGTTGGTGGGTGGGCGTCCGCCTGTTGCCCCCGCCGCTATGAATGCACACACTGGCACATTTGTTGCATCCGTTGCTGTCGCTGCCCCCCGTCTGTGCTGGTTGTGAAGCCGGTGGAGACGAGGTCGGTGGTGATGAAGGGCAAGGGGAAGGCGGTGACGACTTCGGCTGAGGTTGTGAAGAAGGTGGTGGAGGTGGTGGGCCCCACACTTGGTGTGAGGGTTCATGGTGTCCGGCCGACTCGGGATGGCGGAGCGGTTATCCGCACCCCGTCGGTGGCGGAGAGGGAGGGGATTAGGGCGAACGGCAAGTTCGCGGAGGTGGGATTGGAGGTGGAGGTCCGCGAGAAGCTGGGCCCGAAGGTGATTGTAAGGGGGGTACATGCTGCCATAACTCCTGATGAGTTCATGGCAGAGCTGTACTCCCTCAACCTGAAGAAGACGATGACTGAGGAGGTGTACCGTCGGTCGGTGCGTCTGGCTTCCGCGCCTTGGAAACCGGAGGGTGGCGCTGCCAATGTCACCCTGGAGTGCACTCCGAGGGTGGCAGACAAATTGTGCGAGGAGGGCGTTTATGTGAAGTTGTTCCGCTTCATCGCCCGGATGCAGGAAGCGGTGATGTTTGTCGCCGTTGTGGACTGGGCGGACATGCGGCTTCGGCCTGTCCGAACCCCGTGCACTGTCGGAATTGTGCATTTAAGGGGATGCCGGCGGATCACATGTTGATCTCCGCGGCCTGTCAAATTTATGCTGGTTTGGCGGCTAGGGCGAACGCTAGACATTAAGGGTCGTCATGGGAATTAAATTTTTTCATTTTAATTTCCCGGTCTAGAGCGGTGACGCAGGAGTTGGGTCATGTCATGGGCGGCACTGGTTGCTCGGTCGCGCTGGTACAGGAACCGTACGTAGTGGATGGTAGTGTTGTAGGATTGCCGGGGGGGATGCGAGTCTTTACTGACAGCGGGGGTGACTGCGATAATTGTAGATGACAGCGACATCGACTGTACGGTGGTTAGCTATAGCCAGTGGGGAGTCTGCATTTGTGCAGAAGGGCGGTGTGGTAAGATGTTCTTGGCTAGCCGACTTGGAGCCCTATCTTGGATATATGGATACGGTGCTACTACTCGCGAGTAGCATCCTCTCATCCTAAGTTTAGACGGCAACGCAACCTCCCCGATGTGGTTCTCGAAAATGACCCAGCACTCGCTTGGTCATGAGAATCGCCATCGTGGGCAGTTGCTTAGCGAATGGTTGAATTTTGAATGACGTCGGTGTGTTGAACGTAACGAGCGAGAAGTATACCTTTGATGGGCCTTCAGGCGTTAGCGACATTGACGTTACGGCTGCCAATGGGGCGGCATTTACTGCTTACCAGTTTAGGTGGAGGGTTTGTGACGAATGGGGCTCAAGTGATCATAATCCGATTGAGATTATGGTTACTTCCAGGGATCTGTGGACTCGGGTTAAGACTGAACGATCCAGGTGCTGGAAAGATCGAGACGTGAACCGGAACTTGTGTGTGGAAAGTTTTAGAGGGAGACTGCATCAGCATTGTCTTTAGGGCACTGACTGTAGATGACCAAATTGCTAAGGTAGACGAGTGGATGAGCGCGGTGAATGATGCGCTCCTTGGCAGACGTCGAAAGGCGAAACCAAGTAAGGTCAAGTGGTGGACCCGTGAGCTGGAAACAATGCGGCGGAATGTTCCAATGCTGGGGATCTTGTCTCACGCCGAAACGACTACCTTAGCAATTTGAGGACGTACAAGCAACTGTTGATTAGGAGCAAGGAAGATCACTTTAGTAGATTTGTACAGGACAACAGGGATGATCCATGGGGCAAGGTATACCGCGTGTGCCGGCGCGGTGGGCAACAAGGTTCTAGTCAGGGTGACCTGGGTGGTTTTAGAGTGGGGGACAATGTGTTGACTTCTTGGAGCGAGTGTGCTTGGCTGTTAATGGGAACGTTCTTTTCCGATGCAAATGAGCAAGTCTGGAAAGGGTTGAGATAGTGGACAGTGTTTGCCGGCTTAGAAGCGGGAGGTCACCTGGCATGGACGGTATGACTGGACAGATGTGTAAAAGCATCTGGAAGGCTATACCTGACCATGTCGAGTTGATCCTCACATGATGTGTCGAAGCAGGTTATTTCCCTCGTGCGTGGAAATGTGCTCGAGTCGTAGTCCTTCTAAAATCGCCCGATCGATTGAGGAACAATTCAAGATCGTATCGGGGCATCAGTCTCCTCCCCGTGGTTGCAAAAGTATTGGAGAGGATAATGGTGACACGATTTAGGGAGGGCTACGACGAGGGTACTTCTCCGTACCAGTTCGGCTTTCGGGAGGAAAAGAGCACTGTGGATGCCTGGATCCACGTGCAGAACTGTGTGAGAGAATCCAGCGCCAAATATGTCCTTGGCATATTTGTCGATTTCAAAGGCGCGTTTGATTACCTCTCATGGCGTAGTGTGCTCACGAGGTTAGGCGAAATAGGTTGTTGGGAACTTTCTCTCTGGCGTAGTTACTTCTGTGATAGAAGAGCTTGCGTGGTTGGTGCTAGCGATACGGTTTGGAAGGATATCCAGCGTGGCTGCCCTCAGGGCTCCATCTGTGATCCATATATATGGAACCTCATGATGGATCCCCTGTTGGGACGTCTCGCTGAGTCCTTCAAAATCATCCTGGTTGAAGGAGATTCCAGACTTGCTCTGGAAACTCGCGGTGAGCTTGCCATGGGCATTGTGCGCGAACAGAGCGATCGTGTTGGTGTTGACGTCGCGGAGGACAAAACCGTGACAATGTTGCTCAAGGGCATCTTGTCGCGGAATCGTCCACCCGCGATTCGATCTGGTAGAGCTAGCATCAGAAATGTAGCACTCGTCAAATATCTGGGAGTGACTGTTTTGGAGAAAATGGGTTTCCTGGTCCATTTGGATCGGGTGAAGGAGAAGATGACTGGAGTAGCCGGTATGGTTATGCGTGTTCTAAGAAGCGGTTGGGGTCTTAGTCGTCGCGCTGTTCGGTCCATATATGGTGGTTTATTTGTTGCCTGCGCAACTTATGGAGCGCCTGTATGGCACGGAATTGCTACGACTGTCTTAGGACGGAAAAGATCCTCTCTTGTCAGAGGGTGGCAATGCTGGCTTGCTTGCCTGTGTGCAGGACTGTTTCGACAGATGCACTACAGGTATTGCTTGGCGCGCCCCCGCTTGACTTACTAGTGAGTTACATGGCCGTTCTGTATAGTGTGAAAAAGGGAATTCCATTAGTGCGTGAGGATTACTAGATGGACGAACAGTGACGTTGTGACGCGACGTTCGTACGAGATCGCCCGGACTTTGGCTTCGGCCTAAGTCTGGGCTTCATACTGACGGAACATGGTACCTTTAATGCATTTTTGCATCAGAGGAATTTGTCCACGACTGATTTGTGCGACTGTGGGAGACCTGAGGACTGGAGGCATGTACTGACAGAATGCCCGTACTCTGCTGACATTAGAGATCAAGGCGCAATGGGGATTAGCGAGGCGGTGTGGGATTTTAATAGGGCCCTTTAGGACGAGACGACTGTTGCAAGGCTGGCCACCTTTTTCCGGGAAGAATTGATGCATACTTTTGTATGCTGGCTTCAGGTCGGCTTAGGGCGATTTTTCTCATTCAGGTGATCAGTCCGGAACTGTTTGGGGTTCAACTGGTAGTAGTCTTTTAAGGCTATGAAGTCTGACCGGAGACTTTAATCTGGTACCACGGGTGTCAGGAGCCCCTGGAACTTTGGTTCCAGCCTGACAATGGCGAGGCCCCATTGGGGAGTAACGTGGTGGCTGTGGTTTGTACCCAAATCGCGGGTAAAGCATAAGCTCGGCGTGGAGTTGCGTTTTCAACCGGGTGCCGTGACCCATAGATCGGAAGGAGTTTTAGGTAGTGCTCCGCTCCTAATTAAGGAGGTGAACACGTCCAAATACGTGGGATCAAATTGGTACTCATGTGTGGGTAACACATGTGGGGGCGTTGGTAGACGCATTGTATTCACCTTTGGGCCTCGCAGGTTTGGGCCGTGATGGCAGGTATCTGCGCAAAACTCGACATTCATGTTTAACTCACCCCCAAAAACTCCCCCATACCGGACATATTTACCTACCAAAGCAATATAAGCCTCAAATGAAAGAAAAGGTAGTGGAGCACTAATATGAAACCCACATTAGGGCGACCGTGCCAGTTCTATACTGAGCTCTAGCTCATATAAAATAAGAAAGAGAAAGAAGTCGCAGCGGAGCGGGCCCTGTCCAGCTAGTCTGCCATAAAACTGAGAAGGCAAAACGTGATTGTATCTACCTTATTCGTATCGTGGCTTTATCTATGTAAATGCTACAGCCAATGGAGAGCCTATACAAGTTGAAAGCATTTCTCAACTGGACAATTTTTTTTTTTTGAATCGCAGTACTGAGTCCAACACTTTTATTTTAATGATCACATAGTTCCTGCCACTATTTGTATTATTACTACAAACATTTTTATAGAAATTCATACTCATCTAAAATATCTTGCGCTGCCGAAATCTATTAATATTATCTATAAATAGAATAGGCAGTTCCAGAGACGGGTTGAAGAACATGATTCGCATTCTCTTCAAGCAAAATAATGTTCTAAACTTTTGCCACGTCAATACAATCATATTTGAAATTTTAGGAGTGTTTGAAACTTGGTTTAACGTCTCCGTTACGGATAGCATAATTAGTGCATATGGATATAAGGTCCCTTGTAAGGTCTTACTAAAATCGGACAAGGATGATAAAGTTGAGACGATATTTATTGAAGCGATAGTAAACACCCATTAGTTGCTTCTCGAATGCATTTATAGACCAAACAAATCCATACCGTACGATTCAATAAATTTGTTGTATGATGATGATGATATTGTACTTGGCCGTGATCTGAATTCGAACATTCTGCGAGAAACTACTCCCATGGACCCTTTTAATGCAAAAGGACTGCAATCAGTCAACACAAGCACCCCTTCCCATTTCACTGCAACTACAAATAGTCTCCTAGATATTTTCTTTGTCGGTTATACTGAAAAATCTTTACTTTACGATCAGCTCTGCGAACCATGTTTTAAAAAACAAGAAGTCATTTAGCAACAAAATATTATAATTTTTAAAATATGTGTTAAGAAACCTTTGCAAGAGAGTTTTAAAAAATAAATTGAAACGAAATTTTGATCATGGTGTCAGTTGATGACCAACTTGAATTCTTAAACAATAAAATACGATGTCTTCAAAATTGTGTCATTCCACAGCAAACGACCCGTGTCAGAAGTATACGAAATAATTCTTGGTTTAACCCTGCAACACACGAAAGGATAAGTAAAATAGATATTGCTTTTAAAAGATGGAAAATGTTTAAAGTGGCTTACCTGCAAGAGAATTTCGCTCACTTAGGTCTGAGATCAACAGAGCGATACAGAGGAGTAAAAAAGTCTACTACGCCAATAAATTTCGAGATGCTACCAACTCGAAAAAGAAATGGAATACTATTCGGGAAATAGGGGTCGGCGACAAAACTCCAATAATAATTGATGATCTTGACAAAATAATTAAAGTTTTTATAAGAACGCTATCTATTTTAAATTCGCGAAATTCACCATTGCTTATCATTAACATAGAAAACGCAGCGACCTCCTTATCTTAAACATTTCCACAGTTCTTCTCATTCGAATTTTCATGTGTCCAACACAGTGATATCGCAAAATGTTGTGTGTCTGTAAAGTCAGATGCAGCGGGACTATATACCATACACCCAAAGTTTGTTAAAAGTATTTTAATTTTCTAAGAACCAATACCTAGGAGTTGGAAATATGCCGAAAGTCTACAAACGAATATCGACCAATCTCAATCCTACCTTTCCTATCCAAGACCTCTGAACGAATAGTACATCAGCAAATATATGAATATTAAATTCACACAATATACTTTCAAATAGACAATCTGATTTTCGACCAAAGCATAAATGTACAATTGCACTGATCGAGCTAAACGGGAAAATACTAGCGAGCTTAGATGAGGCAATGATTTCATGGTTTATTTTACTAGGTCACTCAAAAGGATTTGATTGCGTTGGCGATGGGATATTATGCAGAAATTTTGGATCTTTTTTCAATTTATCAAATACTGCAATCAAACTCATATCTAATTATCTACGAGATTGTGTCCAAACTGTTGTGATAAGGAATGGCATATCCACATCAATGTGGATGATCCTAAAGGATCAAACTTGGGACCGCTTCTCTTTTTTATGTATATAAATGAACTACCATCCAGACTTAAATACACAAATATTCAGATCTAAGCAGATGATGTACAGATTTATTTGAGTTGTCCAAAAACTTAATTATGCCGTGGAATAGAGAAGATTAATACCGACTTATTCAATATTAACGAATGGGCTGTTGACAACAGGCTGCATATAATCCGAACAAACCGAATTTTAGTCTTTTTATAAACCGGTGCCAGGAAGTAATTTGGGAATCCCCCGTTCAGATTGGCAATAATAACAACAAACAGTTATACAACGCAAAAAATCTTGGAATAGTTATTAATCAAAACTTAACCTGGAAGGTCTATATCATATCGCCAACTGGCAAAATTTTTGGAATGCTAAGAGTACTGCATAAAACGTAATTATACACACGACAGAATATCAGATCACTCCTAGAGATATCGTATCTAGTACCTGTAATCCTATATGTACACTTATAACACTTTTAATGATGCATATAATAGTGTACAACAGAGCTTAAAATCTCCACAACAAACTAACAGTTGGTAGATCTATCCGAAGACTCGTACTTGTACTCATACGCCATCGCCTCCTAATATCTGGATGACAATTTTTCTACAATGTTATTCGTCTATGGAACTCATTAGCTCCCCATATTCAATTAATTGCGAATACAGATAATTTTAAGAAAGCTTTATATAATCACTACTAATAATTTCTTTGTGTTTTTTTCTTTGATTCATTATTTTCAATGTTAACACTTTTGTATTAATGTTGATTTTTTTTTCTTCGATTTGTTTTGATTGGTCTTTATTTTTATTTGTTTTTTATATTTAATTTTTTTTATTTAACCATGGGCACATTGTATTTTAATTTATTTTTTAAACTTTTTTTTATTAATTTCATAATATTATAATTAATTTTTTTTATTTTTATCAAATACTGTTAACATCCTGTTACTACCAGTAAAATCCACATACTATTATTATAAGATTTGAAATTTTTTTGTGTGTTTAGGTTAGGTTAGGTTAGGTTGAAAAGGGGGTGCGGATATTGATCCGCCCTATGCCACTATGGACTTATACCTAAGCCAGTAATTGGCTTGTTGTGGGCTCTAAAAGCCATAAAGTAACCTCTATAAAGAAAATTTTAAGTTAGGAATTCTGTGCTACTAACAAAATCCTTAATTGCATTCAATACCACTCCCCTAAGTTGGTTCATGTCTGGTATTGTGTCCCCACCTAAGTACCGTTGTTTGTTAGCCGCGAAAACCGGGCAATGACAAAGGAAATGCTCCAACGTCTCATCACCTTCACGCGTATCCTACACATGCTATCACTTACCGCACCGATTTTACATAAGTGAGCCCGTAGTCCTATGTGTCTCGTTATGATACCAATAGCTATACTGACCTCCTTTTTGCTTCCTTTCAGTAATAGTCTTGTCTTTTCACGATCTGGATCCCCCCCATAGGAATTTCGCCGTCGTCCTACCGACTGTTTCGCTGTTCCACAATGTTGCATGCGCATTCGTCGCCCACTCCCTTAACTCGGATTGCCTCGACCCGAAAGGCTTCGGGTTAACCAAGTTTATTGACGGCAGTTCCCTGGCCTTCACCGACAAATCGTCTGACCTTTCATTTCCCCTTACTCCGTTACGCCCGGCACCCAAACGATGCGGATTTTGCCATGCTCTGAGATGGCGTTAATCTCCTTCTTACACTGCAAGACTATTCGTGACCTTACCGTCCTGGTTGTTATTGTCCTTATTGCAATTTTACTGTCGGTAAAAATGTTCAGACTCGACGTCCTTGCGTTAGCACCACACCACTTCACGCATTCCGTGATCGCCCGGATCTCTGCCTGTAGGACCGTATTATGGTTAGGCAGTCTAAAACAGATCCCAGTCCCTGGATTCTCAATATAAATTCCCAGACTAACTCTGTCTCTAGCTTTGATCCATCCGTGTAACATGATTTTCCAGATGGCAATACCAGGTTTCCGTCAATCCAAAACTATGCCGATGGCAGCAGTGCCTCGCACTCGACTTCAAGGTTCATCTCAGGTATCCGATCGGAAACCTCTTCGCTTCCTTCCAGGGAAGAGGTTTCCGTTTCCACAACGGAAATAAGTTTGCCGAAGAAATAATAAGGAGCATGCCGAACAAAAATTTAATTTCCCAATTTAAGCATAGACGGAATTATTCAGTGAGGGGAGCTTGCCGTTTATTGAAAATGTCATGCCATGCAATATTGATAATTGGGCCTACAGAGATCTTTCAACAAGATAATGATCACAAACAAATGACTAATTTATGACACTCCCAAAATTTGAGATCATTTTGCCCGAGCACCATACCTTTATCCAATCGAGCACTTGTGTGATTATTTTGATTTTCAAATACGGAAAAGGAAAATGACAAACAAGTTGTGTTCTATCTTTCGTCTGCTTGGTTCTGTTGAATACCCGAATCCAGAAACTCTGCGACTAAGGTGGGGTGTGTCCCGAGGGGATCTTTGTCTGAGTCGAGTGGGTCTGTCTGGGCAGCTAAACAGTGTCGTGTGGCCCCAGGTCACAATCGAGACACACATTCTGCACGTTGGCATTAATCATTGCTCGGTAGGAGTTGAGGCGGCTGCATCTGCCGGATCCTAATTGAGCCAGAAACAATCCCATTTACCTGGGGAGATTAATTTGTCCAGGTGCGATGGGTGGCGGTCGTTCACCAATGACATGATCTCGAGATTCTCTCCTGTAGCGCTGAACCTCTCGCTCTAGATCATGTATATCCACCAAAAGGCTTCTGGGCGGTGGATACACAGAAAACAAATTTGTTTCCTCAACCTCTGGGCGGTGTATACACACAGAAAACAAATTTGTTGCCTCAACCAATTTTTTTGTCAACCGAACACTTTAGGTTCTGTGTACTACCCGCTGTTTACTGACTTTTTCTGTCACGACAACCATTTATTGTATTTGTATTTCGGACAATGGATGAGAAATACTCTGAACTTCACAATTGGTAGTTATAACGGAATGTCTTTTATTTAGTGTTTGTTGGAATCATCATATTGCCGTCATTATTTTTCATTGAAAGATGGTTGTACAGACTAACTGTATGTCATAAACTACTTACGATATGTATTTATTTTAAAAATTAAATGAATTGTTTTTAATTTAATAATTTTACATTACATATACGTACATACTGAATAAGGACATTTTAGGTCAAAAACTTTGTACCGTTTAAGCACAACCCGAAAGTTATAAGCGCCCGTCATAACTGATAAAGCCATCATATTAATTAAAATAACCACCACATAACTAAGCGAATTTGTGGAAATTTTTGACAACATTCATAGTGGTCATTAATAAGAGATATACAAGACCCATCATAACGTGTGTTTTACTTGTTAGAGATAAAGGTAGTTTAACATATTTTAATATTTTTCTCTATTTGCCTTATGTATGCAAGCCAGTTTTAACTGTTAATTTGTTTATGCTACTTTTGTATATACCTTTCTTATTTCGCGTCTAGTTGATCCATAGAACACAATATAAATCTAAGCGATAGTTGAACCAACAGCTTAAAAAAATTATATAAATATTTTAATGTTAATGGTTGATACAACAGAAGATTCGGCCCGGAACATCATTATTGAATTTTATCAATATTATTATTGTCAAATGAACTATTGAACTAGTAAAATGACCGACATGTTTTTATACCCTCCACCATAGGATGGGGGGTATACTAATTTCGCCATTCTGTTTGTAACTACTCGAAATATTCGTCTGAGACCCCATAAAGTATATATATTCTTGATCGTCGTGACATTTTATGTCGATCTAGCCATGTCCGTCCGTCTATCTGTCGAAAGCACGCTAACTTCCGAAGGAGTAAAGCTAGCCACTTGAAATTTTGCACAAATACTTCTTATAAGTGTAGGTCGGTTGGTATTGTAAATGGACCATATCGGTCCTTGTTTTAATATAGCTGCCATATAAACCGGTCTTGGGTCTTGACTTCTTGAGCCTCTAGAGTGCGGAATTCTTATCTGATTGGAATGAAATTTTGCCCGGCGTGTTTTGTTATGATATCCAACAACTGTGCAAAGTATGGTTCAAATCGGCTCATAACCTGATATAGCTGTAATATAAACCGATCTTGGGTCTCTAGAGTGCGCCATTCTTATCCGATTTGGCTGAAATTTTGCATGACGTATTTTGTTATGATATCCAACAACTTTGCCAAATATGGTTGAAATCGGTCCATAACCTGATTTAGCTGTCATATAAAGAGATCTGGGATCTTGACTTCTTGAGCCTGTAGAGGTTGCAAATATTATCCGATTTGCCTTAAATTTTGTACGACGGATCCTCTCATAACCATCAACAAACGTGTTTATTATGGTCTGAATCGGTCTATAGCCCGATACAGCTCCCATATAAATCGTTCTCTCTATTTTACTTTGTGAGCCCCAATGGGCGCAATTCTTATACGAATTGGCTGAAATTTTACACAGGTCTCCAACATATAATTTAATTGTGGTCCGAACCGGACCATATCTTGATATCGCTTTAATAGCAGAGCAACTCTTTTCTTATATCCTTTTTTGCCTAAGAAGAGATGCCGGGAAAAGAACTCGACAAATGCGATCCATGGTGGAGGGTATATAAGATTCTGCCCGGCCGAACTTTGCACGCTTTTACTTGTTGTTATTATAACAGTTTTCTAACCAATTATTTTTTTGGGTGTACCTATCCATAAGATGGTGATTTGGATTGTTCCTGCGATAACAGCCCAAAAGGTATTGCTTGGACAGTATGTAGTTATGTCTTCGCACTGGTAGGATCTTTGTCTCTTGATTAAGATGGTCAACCTGAGAACTAAAGAGACAGCCTGCAGCAGTTCAAAGAGTGACATTCTGACAGATCTGAATATTATTTCGCTGGGTGTCAAATAACTGATGAGATCACATTAGCGCTGCATAACTTACCACAGACCTGCCAATTGCTTTGCAACAAGGTTTCTTTGTCAGCACATTAAGTGATGTGGGCAAGTGACTGAAATTTTGCATGACGTATTTTATTTTTACTTTCAACAACTGTGTCAAATAAGGTTCAAATCGGTTCATAACCTGATATAGCTGCCATATAAACCGATCTGGGATCTTGACTTCTTGACCCCTAGAAGTCGCAATTATTATCCGATATGCCTGAAATTTTGTACGACGGATCCTCTCATAACCATCAACAAACGTGTTTATTATGGTCTGAATCGGTCTATAGCCCGATACAGATCCCATATAAATCGTTCTCTCCATTTTACTTTGTGAGCCCCAATGGGCGCAATTCTTATACGAATTGGCTGAAATTTTACACAGGTCTCCAACATATAATTTAATTGTGGTCCGAACCGGACCATATCTTGATATCGCTTTAATAGCAGAGCAACTCTTATCTTATATCCTTTTTTGCCTAAGAAGAGATGCCGGGAAAAGAACTCGACAAATGCGATCCATGGTGGAGGGTATATAAGATTCTGCCCGGCCGAACTTTGCACGCTTTTACTTGTTGTTATTATAACAGTTTTCTAACCAATTATTTCTTTGGGTGTACCTATCCATAAGATGGTGATTTGGATTGTTCCTGCGATAACAGCCCAAAAGGTATTGCTTGGACAGTATGTAGTTATGTCTTCGCACTGGTAGGATCTTTGTCTCTTGATTAAGATGGTCAACCTGAGAACTAAAGAGACAGAGTGCAGCAGTTCAAAGAGTGACATTCTGACAGATCTGAATATTATTTCGCTGGGTGTCAAATAACTGATGAGATCACATTAGCGCTGCATAACTTACCACAGACCTGCCAATTGCTTTGCAACAAGGTTTCTCTGTCAGCACATTAAGTGATGTGGACAAGTGACTTGAGGGTCTTGTTTTTATTTCTGACCTTATCGCAATTTGCTGTGGCATGTGTGGACAATTTGTAAGAGCTGTCAAATGTGACACCAACTATCAAATGTGATACCGACTATCATCACTTTCAGTTCCCTACGCACCTCATGCGTGTAAGTAGTGAACAATGTGGCTGAGTTTTGGTGGCAGTTATCTTAAGATTTCTTGTATAAAAAAAAGAGGTAAGTTAGTTGAGGTAGACGTTTAACCCATCGCAGATTTCATCAATGGGTGAGGGGTCTGATGCAATGATCGTACAATCGTCCGATTTCTGGAGGGGTTTGAATAAAAGAAGGGTAGAGGTTAAACATTGCCGAAAATATCACCCCACCATAGAGAACTCCCTGTTTCACTCTACGGTGATTCGATTTCTTATCTCTAGATTCCACAATCGACTGACGACGCGGATAATTCGTGATCCAGCGTTTCAGGCCTGGCTGCAGGGACATGACCGTGTCGAATGTCTTTGTTAGGTCTAATGCCACGAGGACCGTCCTATTACACGGCCTGTGCTGATTGAAGCCAAGACAAAAGGTGTGGGGTGATGGCATGCAAAGCAGTTGTTGTGTTATGAAGTCTTCGAAATCCATGCTGATGCTCGGCGAATGAAAATTCTACGAGGGTCGGAAGGAGTAATGCCTCAAGCGTCTTTGCTACTGGTGAGAGAAGGGACATCAGTCTGTACGACTTCCTCAAACTCGGGTTCGTTCCCAGCTTCAGTAGCGGGATCACTCTGCCCATATTCCAGACATGGGGAACTATAAGAGCATCAGTGTAGATTCCGTTGGGGCCTAATGCCTTCGTCCATGGTAAATTGCGATCGGGTCAGATATCACGGATACGACGTATTACTCCTTGTCACTCCCAATTCTCAATAAATTGACGGTTGAACAACCTGGCGCATCTCTTCAGGTCAGTCACTGTTACGTGGCTTTCTGAGTCTGGGGTTATTGGGGTCCGTGTAAAGAATCCCATCACGCTCGTCTGCGAGTACCACTGCCAGCGCCGAGAAATCGGGCCCCACTTCGACCGGCAGGTGTAAAGCGAGCGGCTGCTGCGCTAATGATCTCTCGGAATTCCTATCGGTTCGTTGAAGCGGCGATAGGTGTACTCTCTGAAACCGACCCAATCAACCTTCTCCTGATTGATAAGCATCCGGCGCTCAGTAGTTATGACATCGGTTTGTCGATCGATGGTCGATCACTCGGGAGATTCGAGGATGCAACGAATGTGTCTGACACTGAAATACAGTATGGGCATCCTCATTCACCGTGCAGAACGTGGAGCCAGCAATGGGCTCTGCGATAGTTATGCACTTTTGGTAGTTACCTACAGGAGAGAGTCATGAAACGTGATGCGGATCAAAGTCCCCTAGAACCAGGCGATTATGACCAGACAGAAGGCTATTAATGTCGGGCCTGAAACTTGGCCGTTATCTGGTACTCTATGCTATCCCCATACATTCCATGTAGAGATCACTAGCGCCAGGCGCAGACAAAATGGGTCTATACTGCACGGAAAGGTGTATCATGAAGGCCAGTCTCCCACTTCCACTTAGTATGCGATCCTTACGTAGTACCTTGTATCCGTGACGATCCGGGGAAGATGATGAGACGTTGGAGCATTGCCTACGCCATTGCCCGGCTTTCACGAATAACAGATACCGGCACTTAAGTGGGGACACAATACCAGACATGAACCAACTTAGGGGCGTGGCATGTGCAACAATTAGAGATTTTGTAAGTAGCACGGAATTCCTAACTTAGATTTTCTTTTTGGAGGTTAATTTTTTATTATTTAGAGCGCACAACAAGCCGATTACTGGCTTCGGTGTATATCCATAGTAGCATGGGGCGGTTTAATATCTGCACACTCTCTTCAAACTAACCTAACCTGTATCCGTGACGACTATGCAGGCTGTAAGTGTTGGCCAGCTTCTTCTCCTGGATCGCTAAAAAAATCTACTATCTCGTCGATCTTGCCTCAGAAACCATTGCTATTCAATTGCAAGAAAAATACACTTCCCGGCAATGTTGGGGCTGTTGCGTATATTACCGCACGGGAGAGGTCGGAGAATTCACATAATCTGACGAAGACGAAGCTTGTGACCCCCTGCTGTCTATGTTCGCACAACACTTTGCAACATACTCAATGCAACTGTACTCCCGTAATGACGTAAGCAGAGAATAAGATAGGAAATGCACCGGTTGCACCTCACCTATGCCGACCGATAATGGAGCTGTCCTGGTTAATTAAACAGATCAAGGGTCCGGGGTTCTCTTCAATCCCGGCACTGACTAGGCACTGAAGCGGCAGCGCCTGGTAGATGAAGGGTTCTATCGGGTCAATCTTGTACACAGAACCGGCTGCAATGGGATTTGATTAGACTGTAATAACTGTTGGTTGAAAACTGTGGTGGGAGCTACAGCGAGCGTCAAAAGTGTGTCAGTTTGAGGTTTTGACGCCGGAGTCAAACTATTGAGCGGGAGTCGGATTTTGGTTCGGAGTTGAGCACGCTTGCCACGATTCCCTACCGCTCTCCGACTCCAGGGTCTGACCCTCAGACTCCGTAGCCATGAAGTTGACATTGTCAACTCCCGTGATATTTTTGGCTTTTGCATGATTATTGCAAGAATGTACATAGGACATAGCAACTTAAAAAATATCATAAATTTGCGAGAATATTAAAAATACATACTTCCCTAAGTAAAAAATGTTTTAAAATAAACTAAATTTCAGTGGATGTTGACTTACTTTTGATACTCATAGTAAATACAAATATGAACTGATTTTGAAGAAATTTGCAAAGTCTTTCAAACGATGGAAAATTGTAGTAGAAACGTTTTTAAAAGTGAAAATCGGGCGATAAATATACATGGTAGCTATGCCAGATTATTTGAGCTCTTGTCACATTATTTGATCTAAATCTGAACCGATTTTTACCAAAATGCATAACCATTTCGTGAAGGTTGAGTAACAAAACCGATCTCCACCTTGATTACAAAGAAAGGACTGACGGACAAAGGGCACAGAAAGGATACGCGAACAGACGAACAATTGAATCAGAAAGATTTTATTTGTCGAGCCGTACATTTTTTCACAGTAGTGGCTCAAGATATGCAAATGAATGTACCACATTCATCTTCGGACGTCGTGTAGACACGGGTTATCGTTAACCGTTAATATTTAGTATTTTGCTTATTGGAATCAAAAGAAAATAAACGGAGTTTACGCGTTTCAAAAAAAAAAACTTTGGGTTTTTGGGACACTCTAATATATATGTTTTATAATGCTTATACAAAAAAAATATAAATAATTTGTTAACTAAAACTAATTGTTTTCATTATTTGGATATATTTTTAATGTAATCAAATTTTCATTACATTCTTGCTTCAGAAATCATGGTCGAGATCAAGAACACTTTCAATAAGCTACACCCCAGATACTACGGCGCAATCAGATCACCGAGGTTCAACTACCCAAGTAAGTATAATTTTTTTTTGTATTCTGCGTTTGTTAAACGATTTTTTTTATTAATATTTTAATAATATAACTTTGGGCAACTCACTTTGTGAAACCACTTGTTGTAAAACAAAACCGAACTCGACAAAATATACTACGTTTAAATAAAAAGTAAATAAATAAAAATTATTGTGTTAACCCAATTTAGACCTCTAGTTCCCCTGATAAACTAAAACTAAACCCTTTGTTATGTTAGGTTAGGTTTAAGCGGGATTCTGCCATCAGACTCACATAGACGTTTTCGTCCATTGTGATACCACAGGAAAAGAAGAAGGAAGATGCCTACTAGTTACTACCGTTGAACCATCCAGATCGCTTTAAAAGCCCAATTACATCCGCTAAATCAGACAGGTTCTCAAAAAAGTGGAACTCCTTCTGACTGCCTTTGCGGGACACACACACTGAAGGTATTCTATTGTCTCTTCTTCTTCGATGTCCTCACAGCTTCTGCAAAAGTCGTTGCTGGCAACCATCAGTCTGGAAGCGTATCTGTTCTAGCCAATGACAGCAAAGCGGTAGACCTCTTCAAGCCTAGATTGTTGTAGCAGTGTGTTGTACACCGAGACAACCGGATATGGCAGCCGCATAGTTTTGCCACATAGTTTTGGAATGCTCACAGCCCCCTCTTTGTGACCATCTATCATTCGTTGTCCTTCGGGCCTGGTCCTGAAAACTTAGCTTACATGTCGCTAGACGCATATCCACAGATTTCAGTATCCCTTGAATGTGTAAGGTAGTTCCTATACTCGCAAGCTCGTCCGCGTTACAATTCCCTGGGATATTTCTGAGGCCCGGCACTCAGAAAAGGTGAATTTTGAACTGTTCAACCATCTCGTTGAGAGATCTGCGACAGGCGAGGGCGGTTTATGTATTCAAAAATACGTTCTCCACGGATTTGATGGATGCCTGTCTGTCTGAGAAGATAATAATACCAATCGTCGTTATGACATTATATCTTATCCATTCTATCGCATCTTTATTTGCAAGGATCTCCGCTTGATATACGCTGCAGTGGTCGGGTAACCTTTTCGATATGACCATTTCTAGATCTTTAGAGTACACGAGAGTACTCTAGAGTACGTTTAGTTTGGAACCATCCGTATAGAAGTCTATATAACTTCTGTTACCAGGGATATCGTAGCTCCAATCGGTTCCATCAGAAATAGTGGAATAGTAATTTTTAACAAAAAGCGGCTCAGGTAGGGTGTAATCCACACTGCCTGGAACGGATATTGTATCAAGGATAACACAGTGTCCGTAGCCGCCACATGACCTAGGGAAAAGCTCCCTTAACCTCACGGCAGTGGTCGCTGCAATTTGTCTAGCCACAATGTGCAGAGGCATAAGATGTAGCACTAAACTCAGTGCATCAGATGGTGTCGTTCTCAGTGCGGCAGTGATGCACAAACAAGCCATCTTTGGATCCGGTTAAGTAGTGAGCAGTAGGTGGACTTTTGATGCGCCGACCACCAGACCACAACGCTATGTAGGATTATAGATCTGACAACTGCAGTATATACCCAATGCATGATGGAAATGCAAATTTGCCCATGAACATTCCATTAAGGAACAGTGGCAAACTTCTCACATGTAAGTGAGTGCTGTCCGATTAGTTTAAGCTCAATGATAAGGGGCACCCTTTTTATAGCCGAGTCCGAACGAAGTGCCGTGCGACATCTCTTTGTAGAAAAGTTTTTACAAATGGTACGGTGCCTCCCAAATGTCGCCAGCATTAGAAGGGGATAATCACCGCTAAAAATTTTAATGATGTTCTGGCCAGGATTCGAATCCAGCCGTTCAGCGTTTAGGCGGACATGCTAATCTCTGCGCTACGATGGCCTTCATGCAATGCATGATACGCGTTCTAAACCCCTAACTTTTGACATGTGTGTGAAGATAAATTCCGAATTTAACTAGCAGAGACACAAACCGCTTTGTTAACAGAGTGCGAGAGAGAGTAACAGAAGTATTAACAGAGATCCACTGAGGGGTTAGCAGAGCTCTGTAAATACTTAACAGAACCAAAAAACAAGAGAAATTAATTAAATTTCTTACTTTTTATTAATTTTTGCAAATATTTGTTAAAAAAAACATAAAACCATAACAAAATTTGGAGTAAAATATCAATGCTTTGAATCAAAAACACAAAATTAAAAATATCTATTACCGTAGTACTGAGAAAAATGAAAAATTTATAAAAAAATTTTCTGGGCAGGGTTATGACCAATGGTCCTGGAGGACATCTAAGAATTCTACAAGGTACTACCATACATCGTTGGAAAGGTCACGATGTGTGCTTTCCAAAACATGTCTCCATTCGAAAATCGAGCAGTTGGTTTTTTCAAATTCTTGTCTTTTTTAAAGAATTTCTCGAAAAAAAATCTGGACAGGATTATGGCCAACACTCCTGGAGGACATCTAAGAATTCTACAAGGTACTACCATACATCGTTGGAAAGGTGACGATGTGTGATTTCCAAAACATGTCCTTATTCGAAAATCGAGCAGTTGGTTTTTTCAAATTCCTGTCTTTTTTAAAAAAATTCTCGAAAAAAAATCTGGACAGGATTATGGCCAACACTCCTGGAGGACATCTAAGAATTCTACAAGGTACTACCATACATCGTTGGAAAGGTGACGATGTGTGATTTCCAAAACATGTCCTTATTCGAAAATCGAGCAGTTGGTTTTTTCAAAATCCTATCTTTTTTTAAGAATGACCACCTAGGGCCTTAAATTTTGCACATGATCTCGCTAACATCTTACCTCTAACCATTAAAAATTTCAGTGAGATATCTTTAAACTTTAATGAACGGTAGATTTTTTACTATTTTTTTCGATTTTATTCTACTCTGCGGTGGTGGGCAAAGCAAAACCATTGCATCTAATCCTGGACATTCTCCTCTTGAAATCATCAAACTATTTATCGACCTGTTGTTAGATTATAACATGAGACCACACACTTCTTCATTTTTCTTCACAACCAAATAAAATTGTGTAAAACATTTTGTCCAGATGATTATTACAATACATACGGTATTTTTAAACAATCCATACAGCTTCAATTTCATTTGTCTATTTCCGACAAAATTGTGTAGAGTTTTAATATAATGAAAGTTATTAATTTTTTTAATAAAGTCTTCGTATAAAACACTTTTTTCAATATTTAAAAAATCTTTTATAGAAACGTTTTTTCTCTTTTAAATCCATATAAAATAGTTTCGCACTAAGGCGGAAAAGTGTTTTTTTGTTTTGCTCCATAATGAAACCTCACTTGACAAATGCTTTCACTACAATGAATCTATTTTTTGTAACAACACGTGCGTTGCACAGGATTAACGCATGTCGCAGTTCAAAGAAGCTAATGGTGCTTCATTTCGATGAATAAACTGTACCATCCGTGTAGCAGCTTTTGCAATTGGAACGCTGCAAGAGAAATTTGCTACGCTCCAACATTTCCCCATGTTCTGCACTGACAGATCAGAGAGAGAGAGAGAGAGAAATAGTTGTTTGATTGCCGGCTGGCGAGAAGGAGCATTTGTCGAACGATAACCAATAAACATTTAGCAGACAGAGAGTAATTTTGCACTCTCACTCACGACCAATGGTCTTGCTTACATTGCATCTACTACAGTTAGAGAATTATTTCAAACTCTGAATGAACAATTGTACTCACGCACAAATAGTCAAAAAGCAGTGCCAATGCCTGTTATAGACTATGACAGCGGTGGGCCCAATTATTTGGCTATGTTTGCGTGAGTACAATTTATTTGTCTACATGCGAAATAAAATTGCAAATTGCCTAACCTGCAATATTATTCACCGAATGTTCGTGGTTTGTTTTAATTTCTGCTTATGGAAAGAGAGCTCGCTCGTAACAAAAAAAACTTCTCTGCTGAGAGAAAAACCACAGGGTACCGATTTGGCCATCGCTGGCGTAGACCAGGCATGGGCAAAGGAACTCTTTTGAGCATTTGCACTTAGCAGCTTATGCTTGTTTGGTGGATACTAGCTCTCTTTATACACGCTGAAATAGAAACAAACAACGTACATTATTAATTACTGATCAGGCAACATAAACACAAATAACGACGAATGAATGAAAACTCAATTTGTTCCTTACCAGACATCTTTTGGAGATGCTTAATTTGGAAGCAAACACAGTCATGTTTAAATTGTAATGAAACATTTGCTCAATAAGTATCTATCAAATATATATTTAAATACAATACAATAGAAAGGCTCTCATCATTAAAGCCACAAGTTCAACCCAAAAAAAACTCATTTGAAATTAATTGTAAAAAAATAACTATTTTCGAACCATTTTGTCATTGTAATTTTATTTCGCGTGTAGAGCAAAACAATTGTACTCACGAACACCGCCGAAAATATGTGTCCATGCCTGGCATAGATAAAGTAAAGTATAGACACCTCACACTATGTTCAAAAAAGCTTGGAACAGAAGTGGAAAAAGTAAACAGCGCAGACGCAATATGCGAGTACGCTAATAACACAAGCGACCTCTATGGGAAAACTTGTGAATTATTTTATAGAGTTGAAAAGTATACATTCTCATGTATATGATTATATGTAATTAACATTTTTACAGAAAGCTGCTTTATATCTAACATTCAATGTTTGTAACTGAAAAGAGCGACATAGAATACACGACAGAACGGCCAGACAACCACATTCTCTCTCAAAAAAATTTTTTTTCGATACATTTTCAAAAAGACAGCAATTTGAAAAAACCAACTGCTCGATTTTCGAATAAAGACATGTTTTGGAAGGCACACATCGTGACCTTTCCAACGATGTATGGTAGTACCTTGTAGAATTCTTAGATGTCCTCCAGGAGCGTTGGCCATAATCCTTTCCAGAATTTTTTTGAGAATTTTTTTAGAAAAGACAGGAATTTGAAAAAACCAACTGCTCGATTTTCGAATAAGGACATGTTTTGGAAAGCACACATCGTCACCTTTCCAACGATGTATGGTAGTACCTTGTAGAATTCTTAGATGTCCTCCAGGAGTGTTGGCCATAATACTGTCCAGATTTTTTTTTTTCGAAAAATTCTTAAAAAAAGACACGAATTTGAAAAAACCAACTGCTCGATTTTCGAATAAGGACATGTTTTGGAAAGCACACATCGTGACCTTTCCAACGATGTATGATAGTACCTTGTAGAATTCTTAGATGTCCTCCAGGAGCGTTGGTCATAATCCTGTCAACATTTTTTTCCAGAATTTTTTTAAAAAAGGCAGGAATTTGAAAAAACCAACTGCTCGATTTTCGAATAATCATCGTGACCTTTCCAACGATGTATGGTAGTATCTTGTAGAATGGCCAACGCTCCTGGAGGATATCTAAGAATTCTACAAGGTACTACCATACATCGTTGGAAAGGTGACGATGTGTGCTTTCCAAAACATGTCTTTATTTGAAAATCGAGCAGTTGGTTTTTTCAAATTCCTGCCTTTTTCAAAAAAATTCTGGAAAAAAAAATGTTGACAGGATTATGACCAACGCTCCTGGAGGACATCTAAGAATTCTACAAGGTACTACCACACAGCGTTGGAAAGGTGACGATGTGTGCTTTCCAAAACATGTCCTTATTCGAAAATCGAGCAGTTGGTTTTTTCAAATTCCTGCCTTTTTCAAAAAAATTCTCGAAAAAAATCGGGACAGAATTAGGGCCAACGCTCCTGGAGGACATCTAAGAATTCTACAAGGTACTACCATACATCGTTGGAAAGGTCACGATGTGTGCTTTCCAAAACATGTCCTTATTCGAAAATCGAGCAGTTGGTTTTTTCAAATGCCTGTCTTTTTTAAAAAAATTCTCGAAAAAAATCGGGACAGGATTAGGGCCAACGCTCCTGGAGGACATCTAAGAATTCTACAAGGTACTACCATACAGCGTTGGAAAGGTGACGATGTGTGCTTTCCAAAACATGTCCTTATTCGAAAATCAAGCAGTCGGTTTTTTCAAGTTCCTGTCATTTTTAAAGAATTTCTCGAAAAAAAATCTGGACAGGATTATGGCCAACGCTCCTGGAGGACATCTAAGAATTCTACAAGGTACTACCATACATCGTTGGAAAGGTGACGATGTGTGCTTTCCAAAACATGTCCTTATTCGAAAATCGAGCAGTTGGTTTTTTCAAATTCCTGTCCTTTTTAAAAACATTCTCGAAAAAAAAAATCGGGACAGGATAATGGCCAATGCTCCTGGAGGACATCTAAGAATTCTACAAGGTACTACCATACATCGTTGGGAAGGTCACGATGTGTGCTTTTCAAAACATGTCTTTATTCGAAAATCGAACAGTTGGTTTTTTCATATTCCTGTCCTTTTTAAAAATGTATCGAACTGAAAAGAGCGACAAAGAATACACAACAGAACGCCTAGACAACCACATTCTCTCTCAAAAAAATTTTTTTCGATACATTTTTAAAAAGGACAGGAATATGAAGAAACCAACTGTTCGATTTTCGAATAAGGACATGTTTTGGAAAGCACACATCGTGACCTTTCCAACGATGTATGGTAGTACCTTGTAGAATTCTTAGATGTCCTCCAGGAGCATTGGCCATAATCCTGTCCAGAATTTTTTTCCAGAATTTTTTTTAAAAAAGACAGGAATTTGAAAAATCCAACTGCTCAATTTTCGATTCAGGACATGTTTTGGAAAGCACACATCGTGACCTCTCCAACGATGTATGGTAGTACCTTGTATAATTCTTAGATGTCCTCCAGGAGCGTTGGCCATAATCCTTTCCAGAATTTTTTTGAGAATTTTTTTTAAAAAATACAGGAATTTGAAAAAACCAACTGCTCGATTTTCGAATGAGGACATGTTTTGGAAAGCACACATCGTCACCTTTCCAACGATGTATGGTAGTACCTTGTAGAATTCTTAGATGTCCTCCAGGAGCGTTGACCATAATCCTGTCCAGATTTTTTTTCGAGAAATTCTTAAAAAAAGACAGGAATTTGAAAAAACCAACTGCTCGATTGTCGAATAAGGACATGTTTTGGAAAGCACACATCGTGACCTTTCCAACGATGTATGGTAGTATCTTGTAGAATTCTTAGATGTCCTCCAGGAGCGTTGGCCATATTCCTGTCCAGAATTTTTTTCCAGAATTTTTTTTATAGACTATGACAGCGGTGGGCCCAATTATTTGGCTATGTTTGCGTGAGTACAATTTATTTGTCTACATGCGAAATAAAATTGCAAATTGCCTAACCTGCAATATTATTCACCGAATGTTCTTGGTTTGTTTTAATTTCTGCTTATGGAAAGAGAGCTCGCTCGTAACAAAAAAAACTTCTCTGCTGAGAGAAAAACCACAGGGTACCGATTTGGCCATCGCTGGCGTAGACCAGGCATGGGCAAAGGAACTCTTTTGAGCATTTGCACTTAGCAGCTTATGCTTGTTTGGTGGATACTAGCTCTCTTTATACACGCTGAAATAGAAACAAACAACGTACATTATTAATTACTGATCAGGCAACATAAACACAAATAACGACGAATGAATGAAAACTCAATTTGTTCCTTACCAGACATCTTTTGGAGATGCTTAATTTGGAAGCAAACACAGTCATGTTCAAATTGTAATGAAACATTTGCTCAATAAGTATCTATCAAATATATATTTAAATACAATACAATAGAAAGGCTCTCATCATTAAAGCCACAAGTTCAACCCAAAAAAAACTCATTTGAAATTAATTGTAAAAAAATAACTATTTTCGAACCATTTTGTCATTGTAATTTTATTTCGCGTGTAGAGCAAAATAATTGTACTCACGAACACCGCCGAAAATATGTGTCCATGCCTGGCATAGATAAAGTAAAGTATAGACACCTCACACTATGTTCAAAAAAGCTTGGAACAGAAGTGGAAAAAGTAAACAGCGCAGACGCAATATGCGAGTACGCTAATAACACAAGCGACCTCTATGGGAAAACTTGTGAATTATTTTATAGAGTTGAAAAGTATACATTCTCATGTATATGATTATATGTAATTAACATTTTTACAGAAAGCTGCTTTATATCTAACATTCAATGTTTGTAACTGAAAAGAGCGACATAGAATACACGACAGAACGGCCAGACAACCACATTCTCTCTCAAAAAAATTTTTTTTCGATACATTTTCAAAAAGACAGCAATTTGAAAAAACCAACTGCTCGATTTTCGAATAAAGACATGTTTTGGAAGGCACACATCGTGACCTTTCCAACGATGTATGGTAGTACCTTGTAGAATTCTTAGATGTCCTCCAGGAGCGTTGGTCATAATCCTGTCAACATTTTTTCCAGAATTTTTTTAAAAAAGGCAGGAATTTGAAAAAACCAACTGCTCGATTTTCGAATAATCATCGTGACCTTTCCAACGATGTATGGTAGTATCTTGTAGAATGGCCAACGCTCCTGGAGGATATCTAAGAATTCTACAAGATACTACCATACATCGTTGGAAAGGTGACGATGTGTGCTTTCCAAAACATGTCTTTATTTGAAAATCGAGCAGTTGGTTTTTTCAAATTCCTGCCTTTTTCAAAAAAATTCTGGAAAAAAAATGTTGACAGGATTATGACCAACGCTCCTGGAGGACATCTAAGAATTCTACAAGGTACTACCATACATCGTTGGAAAGGTGACGATGTGTGCTTTCCAAAACATGTCCTTATTCGAAAATCGAGCAGTTGGTTTTTTCAAATTCCTGCCTTTTTCAAAAAAATTCTCGAAAAAAATCGGGACAGAATTAGGGCCAACGCTCCTGGAGGACATCTAAGAATTCTACAAGGTACTACCATACATCGTTGGAAAGGTCACGATGTGTGCTTTCCAAAACATGTCCTTATTCGAAAATCGAGCAGTTGGTTTTTTCAAATGCCTGTCTTTTTTAAAAAAATTCTCGAAAAAAATCGGGACAGGATTAGGGCCAACGCTCCTGGAGGACATCTAAGAATTCTACAAGGTACTACCATACAGCGTTGGAAAGGTGACGATGTGTGCTTTCCAAAACATGTCCTTATTCGAAAATCGAGCAGTCGGTTTTTTCAAGTTCCTGTCATTTTTAAAGAATTTCTCGAAAAAAAATCTGGACAGGATTATGGCCAACGCTCCTGGAGGACATCTAAGAATTCTACAAGGTACTACCATACATCGTTGGAAAGGTGACGATGTGTGCTTTCCAAAACATGTCCTTATTCGAAAATCGAGCAGTTGGTTTTTTCAAATTCCTGTCCTTTTTAAAAACATTCTCGAAAAAAAAATCGGGACAGGATAATGGCCAATGCTCCTGGAGGACATCTAAGAATTCTACAAGGTACTACCATACATCGTTGGGAAGGTCACGATGTGTGCTTTTCAAAACATGTCTTTATTCGAAAATCGAACAGTTGGTTTTTTCATATTCCTGTCCTTTTTAAAAATGTATCGAACTGAAAAGAGCGACATAGAATACACAACAGAACGCCTAGACAACCACATTCTCTCTCAAAAAAATTTTTTTCGATACATTTTTAAAAAGGACAGGAATATGAAGAAACCAACTGTTCGATTTTCGAATAAGGACATGTTTTGGAAAGCACACATCGTGACCTTTCCAACGATGTATGGTAGTACCTTGTAGAATTCTTAGATGTCCTCCAGGAGCATTGGCCATAATCCTGTCCAGAATTTTTTTCCAGAATTTTTTTTAAAAAAGACAGAAATTTGAAAAATCCAACTGCTCAATTTTCGATTAAGGACATGTTTTGGAAAGCACACATCGTGACCTCTCCAACGATGTATGGTAGTACCTTGTAGAATTCTTAGATGTCCTCCAGGAGCGTTGGCCATAATCCTTTCCAGAATTTTTTTGAGAATTTTTTTTAAAAAAGACAGGAATTTGAAAAAACCAACTGCTCGATTTTCGAATAAGGACATGTTTTGGAAAGCACACATCGTCACCTTTCCAACGATGTATGGTAGTACCTTGTAGAATTCTTAGATGTCCTCCAGGAGCGTTGGCCATAATCCTTTCCAGAGTTTTTTTTTAGACAATTTTTTTAAAAAAGACAGAAATTTGAAAAAACCAACTGCTCGATTTTCGAATAAGGGCATGTTTTGGAAAGCACACATCGTCACCTTTCCAACGATGTATGGTAGTACCTTGTAGAATTCTTAGATGTCCTCCAGAAGCATTGGCCATTATCCTGTCCCGATTTTTTTTCCAGAATTTTTTTAAAAAAGACAGGAATTTGAAAAAACCAACTGCTCGATGTTCAAATAAAGACATGTTTTGGAAAGCACATATAGTCACCTTTTCAACGATGTATGGTAGTACCTTGTAGAATTCTTAGATGTCCTCCAGGAGCGTTGGCCATAATCCTGTCCAGATTTTTTTTCGAGAAATTCTTAAAAAAAGACAAGAATTTGAAAAAACCAACTGCTCGATTTTCGAATAAGGACATGTTTTGGAAAGCTCCTATCGTGACCTTTCCAACGATGTATGGTAGTACCTTGTAGAATTCTTAGATGTCCTCCAGGACCATTGGTCATAATCCTGCCCAGAATATTTTTTTTATAAATTTTCCATTTTACTCAGTACTACGGTAGTAGATATTTTTAATTTGGTGTTTTTGATTCAAAGCATTGATATTTTACTCCAAATTTTGTTATGGTTTTATTTTTCTTTTTACAAGTATTTGCAAAAATTGATAAAAAGTAAGAAATTTAATTAATTTCTCTTGTTTTTTGGTTCTATTAAGTATTTACAGAGCTCTGCTAACCCCTCAGTGGATCTCTGTTAATACTTCTGTTACTCTCTCTCGCACTCTGTTAACAAAGCGGTTTGTGTCTCTGCTAGTTAAATTCGGAATTTATCTTCACGCACATTTGGGAACAGGTATCTGGAGCAGCCACAAAACCCCTTTAACGAACATGAAGGCCAATCGCGACAATATGGTACTCAAATTAAGGACCTAAGGTACTTTGTAGTAGAGTACGAATCATACATCCAAATTTAGAATAATGTTGATCCAGTAACGCCCTATGGGACTTTTAAGCAAATAAAGTAATGTAGATCCGAGAATGACCCATGGCTCAGGGCACCAGCTACATATCATTCAAAGAAACATTCAATATCAAATAGCCACTTTATGGTGTTGCGAAGCATGCCTGACCATCTGCTAATCTATTGAATAAAAAGAAGAGGCCACAAAAAAAAATTATTGTAAACCCAGTTCATTTTTAATACTTGCATTAGATTTTATGTTTTCTACAATATTTTTCAATAATGATATTCATTTTTTTCTGTGAAAATTCTTTGAACAAACAATACTAATAAATTTTAATATCTTTGTAAAACGGCCTCAAATTACATTAGGTTATGGGTCCCACGGGTAAAACTCGTATGGTTGAATTTTGCGGATCCAATTTTGAGAATTTAAAGTTTCGTGTAGAGAAACATTTGGCTGCACAGAATGCCTTGAAGCTGTAAATATGTCAACTCAATAAACCAATAATGATGCATTCCGCAAGATAGTTGTAAAGACTCCGGATATTATAACTAGCTTGATTCATGATGGCTTCCTAGAGTACATAAGAGATAGGGCAACCGCTAAAGACATGTGGGATGGTTTAATGAAGAATTTTTATTGTAAATTTTGTTAAAATTAAAGCATTATAAGAAAAGAATTAGTTAACTTAAAATTGAGAGAAGGTGAGTGCCTCATCCAACATTTCCTCAAATTTGGCTCCCTGGTAAACAACTAAAAAGTGCTGGTGCTAAGCCAGAAAAGGCGGATCTTGTGTCCCAATTGTTCTTGACATTGCCGGAATTTTTCGATCCTATTTTTACTGCTTTGGAAAGACAAAAGATAGAAGATTTAACATTGGAAGTGGTTAAAGTCATGCTATTGGCAGAAATTTGCAGAAAACAGCAGATTTCCACAGAATAAACATTCCAAGTATAAATTGAAGAATCAGTCTAATGATTTTAGAACATCTATGGAGAAAAGACTTCAGTTGTCTACGCAAGTTAACGAAATATGTACAAAACCATTTCGAGAGTTATTTGGATCTGTTATGTACATTGTGTTGAGTGTTCGTCCTCATATATTTTATTTTGTTGGCTATATGTGAAGATTTCAACAAAATCTATGCGAAATACATTGGAAAACTTTTCGTTACGTCAAAATTACAAAAGATATAAATTCAGTATATCAATGTAATAAAAATAGTGAAATTTGTGGATATGCAAACGCTGATTGGGTATCAAGTTTAGATAATAGGAAATCTACCAGTGGGTCTCTTGGTTGAGTAAAAAACAAGCCACTGTAGCTACATTATCAAGTGAAGCCGAGTATGTTGCACTCTTATTCAATCGGTATCTGAAGGATGATGGATTCGTGGTATACTTGAAGATCTAAAAATTGCTGGAGAAGATTATCAAATTAAAATATTTGAAGACAATGCCGCTGTATAGCAATGGCGAAGAACATGCAATGTACACGTTCCAAACATATCGGTAAACGTGATCATTTTTGAAGAGATCATATATAGAAAGGAAATCTAATTATAAAGCGTGTATCAACTAAAGAACAAATCGCTCACATTTTTACAAAACCTTTAGATGCTACATCGTTCGTTACAATTCGAAATTTATTGAAAGTGTTAAGTTGAGAGGGGGTACTGCAAACTCAGTTCAAAAAGAATGCCTTGGTCTTATTTTTGTTTAAACTAGATTTTATTATGTTTCCTAGACCATTCTTCATTATTAATATACATTTTTTTTGTGAAAAACCTTTCCACCAATAAATATTATTTCTTCGTAAAACGGCCTCAAATTACATTCATCACTATTCATAGAAAGAGAATATGACGAAATTCTCAAAGGCAACGAATATGCAGCGAATGGTGTGAACATTGTAGTGTTTTAGTTTAAGTTGTTTTTTTTATATTTCGTTAATTTCTGTTGCAACCTGTTCTGTTGAGCTGCCCTGCGTCTAAAAGAGACCCCAAACGAACATATAGGCCAATGTGAGATTTAAGTCAAAGGTAAAGTGGGTAATTGAATTTGTTTGTTCAATTAAAACGGCTGAACCGAATTTCACAGATTGTGTAGTTTGGTCTGGAAAGAGCAAGAGGTTATTTGATTTGTTAATATCGGAAAGGGGGCTAACCTTCCCCACTACGCCAAAAGCAACACCCAAAACTAGAAGTGATTTGATCGGGGCAATATGGAGCTTAAATGAAAGGCATTTGGGAGTAGTGTACGCATTAGATATTAAAAATTGGGTCCATGTGTCTAGGAAGCCTTTCAAACCCTAAAACCCCCAATCCAAATTGCAACATTCCACTAAGGAACAATTCCACCATGAACATTCCACTAAGGAACAGGGGCAAACTTCTCACATATCAATAACCCCCATTAAGCAGCCATATTGGCTGATTATGACGTGGGACTCAAATGAATGTTATTTGAAAGTAGGGCACGAAACTGAAATCTATTTTAAGGATCAAGTATCTGGGTGGCGCTCCACCCTTCAACCATTCTATGAGGCAGACATATTTAACGATCTTGTCAATATGGGGCTCAAAAGAAAGGTATTTGGAAGTAGAACACGGATTTAGTGTCCACCGTCTGATCGGAAAACAGGGTGGCTGACTAAAGGTTGCCAGTAACGACTTTTGCCGATGATGTGAGGACGTCCAAGAAGAAGAGAATATAGAACATCTGCTGTGTGTGTCAGACAGAAGGAGTTAAACTTTAGGTTCTCATTTCTGTGAGAACTTGTCTGATTTAGCGGATGTGAACATTCGTAAGTTGTTGAGCTTTTTAAAGTGATCAGATGGTTCAACGGTAGGAACTAGAAGGTGTCTTCCTTTTTCTGTTCCTGTGGTATCACAATGCGCGAAAACTTCTAAGTGAGTCTGATGGCAGATTGCCACTTAAACCTAACCTGCAAATTTCAGCTCAATATCTCAAACTGGGAGTTCGGTTTATATGGTAGCTATATCGGGTTATTTAGCGATTTTGACCGCAGACACAATGGTTGGAAGCATTAGTGTAGCTAGACATTTTATCTGGGAGGAGAGGAGCTAAAACCCAACAAAATTATTTGTTTTTTTTAGCTTAAACTTATATCATTTTGATATTTCGTTTTCCTGGATTTGTCCTAAAACACCCAAAATTAAACGGCATTTTGCTACATAAAAACTTCAAAACTTAGATTTAATAGAAAAATTTGTTTTCTTAATTTAAAACAATTCGTACAACAGAAAAACTATTTCAACATGAGCATTATTGCTATTTAGCCCATACACCTTTTTTGATTGTCAAAGATCAGAGGTTTGTTTCTAACGACTTAAAATGAAAAATACTCACCAAGTCAAAAGCATTAGTCGGTACTAAACGATCAAACTTTGATTTCAGATTTCTAGATCATCTGATATGTTCTTGACAACTCAACTTTGGAGATCGGTTTTTATAGGTTAAAGCCATAACAAAAGTCTTTGTGCAAAATTTTCGCTTAATGGAGAAAAATGGCACCTTCAGAGGCCCAAGGAAATGGAGATCGACGTACATGGTGTTATCTAAATATGAGTCGATTTAGGTCATTAACAGTTCTACATCAATAAAATCGTTTGTTTAAAATTTCGAGCAGTTAGCACTGCACGGTAAAAAGTTAGCGTGATTTCTGCAGACAGACGGATTGTGTCTCAAACCAATAATTCAAGTACATATTTCATACTGGAGGGTTTTAAAATAAGCTAAGCGGAATAACATTTAACAGATGCAATTATTAATTCAAATACAATAACTTCGAGACGAAAATTCTTTTCCAACCAATTATCTCCGAACTTCACATCAAACCCCAAAGTCAAAGTGACAAAATTGGTTTCCATTTTCAAATAAAATTTGCTTAATTTTACCTTTGCAGCTCTTATTTACCAAACTCTTAAAGTTTTCTCGCTCTTCGTGAGTACTGGACCACAATTAATATCGGTCGCATTCACTTAGTGATTTTTCTTCATTATTTTTTATTTTTGGAATCGAAATATCAAAGTAGGGTATAATTTGTTTGCTCCATACAAATTCTCTCGTGGGGGCTTAGTCGCCTTTTAGAACCCGAGCTATTCCAATGGTTCCTATATTAACCGATCTTCCCATTAGTCTTTTTCGGCCCCAATAATCTTCAATAATTTGCCGATTTGGCACAAATTTTAAGTGCACATCAGATAACGGTTTGAACGTCATTTTCATTGCCTATGAATTCATTCTTAAAAATAATACATAGTGTCCACCCACACATTTTAAAACAAAAGAATTCTATTGTAAACTGAGGCTGTAATAGGAAATGAGGAACGCAAGTAAAGGTTCAGCATATTATATATGCTTGATTAATGATGACTTCCTAGAGTACATAAGAGATATGGCAACCGCGAAAGAAACGTGGGATGGTTCAATTAAGATTTTTTTCCTGGAAATCTTGTCAAAACCAAACCATTATAAGAAAAGAATTAGCTAACTTAAAATTGAGAGAAGGTGAGTGCCTCAACCGACATATCCTCAATTGTACTCCCTGGTAAGACAACTAAAAAGCGCTGGTGCTGGTGCCAGGAAGTGTCCCAATTGTTCTTGACATAACCGGAATCTTTCGAACCCATTGTTACTGCTTTGGAGAATCTGGCTATAGAAGATTTAACATTGGAAGTGGTTAAACCAGGCTATTGGCAGATTAGTCGAAGAAGGAAAACCGCAATGATGATGAACATTTGCAGAAAACAACAGCTTTCCTGTTCAAGTATAAATCGAAAATCGTTTTAATGGAAAATTCCATCGCTGTAGAAAATATGGTCACAGAAGCAAAAATAGCTACAAGAAGTGGAAATGTTGTAAGTTTCATGGCACATGCTAACGAAAGCCGTTCATCGTTTAAGAATATGGATGATATTGTGTTTGCTCGGGATTCTGGTGTAACGGATCATTTTGTCAAAAAAAAAGAAATGTTTAGAAATCAGAAGAAATTATCGAGTCCTAAATATATAAGAGTTGCTAAGAAGCAGGAGCATGTATGCGTATCAATGGTTTGTGAAATCGATGCCTTAAGTGATACTGTTGTCCAAATAGTGGAATGTGGATTAAAAGTAGAATTTCAATAAAGTTACGCCCTAAATTTGCGAAACAGTGAGGTGATTTTAAAAGCAAAGAGGTGTGATAATTTCTTCGAAGTAAGGGTAAAATGTAATTATCATTCAATTGCATCTTTATACAAAGCCGAAGAAAGTTCGCTCTGGCATAAACGAATTGATCATATAAGCTATCAATTTCAGGACCAACTGGTTTTAAAAGATATAGTTTCCGGTTTGCCGAAGGTATTTAAAGATGAGTTTTGTGATATATTTGTATCGAGCAAGCAGTGTAGAGAACCATTTAATGGAGCACGGAATAAGTCTTTTAGATCCCCAGGCAACAAAACGGTGTCGCCGAAAGGACGAACTATACGATTGTCAAACTAGTAAGAGCTTTGTTATTGGAATCTGGTAATCCGAAATGTTCTTGGTGTGAAGCAGTGGTTAAGGCGCTATTACACGGCATGTACATGTCTTATGACATGTCACTTTTTGTATTCACATGTAGTCGAAATGTTTGTCAAAATTGTCAATTTACATATGATTCATCATTTTTATTATCACACCTGTATGTTATTTTGGTATGACATAACTTAAACATTTTAGCAAAAGTTGATTATTTTATGCGTAAAAATTGATAATGTTGTAAGAAAGCTGGTGAAATTATAAATTTGTGAAAACAATTTAATTATGGGTTACTTCCATTTGACTGACAACAAAAACAGCTGATTTCTTTATGTTTTTGTCAGAAGAAATTGAGCACGCCCTAATCGAAAAAATTTACATGTGCTTTTTTGAAAAGTGATTTTCATATGTTAGTTTCGTTTGTATTACACGATATGTACAACTCAACATGTGCTATATTTGACACGTCATAGGACAACTACACACCATGTAATATATCCCTTGATAGTGTATATTTAATAAACCGCAGTCCTATTATTGGGTTGTCCAAAAAGTAATTACGAATTTTTTAAAAGAAAATAAATGCATTTTTATTGGGTTGCCCAAAAAGTAATTGCGGATTTTTTAAAAGAAAGTAAATGTATTTTTAATAAAAATTAGAATGAACTTTAATCAAATATACTTTTTTTACACTTGTTTTCTAAAACAAACTAAAAGTAACAGCTGATAACTGACAGAGGAAAGAATGCAATTACAGAGTCACAAGTTGTGAAAAAATTTGTCAACGCCGACTATATGAAAAATCCGCAATTACTTTTTGGGCAACCCAATAATATAACTTAGAATGAACTTTAGTCAAATATACTTTTTTTACACTTTTTTTCTAAAGCAAGCTAAAAGTAACAGCTGATAACTGACAGAAGAAAGAATGCAATTACAGAGTCACTAGCTGTGAAAAAATTTGTCAACGCCGACTATATGAAAAATCCGCAATTACTTTTTGGGCAACCCAATAGATCACAGATGATTTTAAAAACACTGTCTAAAATGTGGTTTAGTTATAAGGCAGGAAGTTGGATAATAAAAGTTAACCATATCTTATGATTGGATATTGTCCTAATGAAACATCATTACCATAAAAAAATAATGCTGTTGAAGAAAAACAAGAAGGGGAAGATGATTATGATTTTTCTAATCAAATTTAGCTTGAGGTGGATGTTTCAAGTGAAGATGCTAATCAAATTCCAAATATAAGTATGGACAACAACTGGGCGATTCCTGTTGACGTTGAGGAAGTTAAAAATTAGGTAATTATGAAGTGCCTCCGCTTAAAGAGCCAGTATCAGTGGAACCGAGGGGTAGTAAGAGAACTCCTAAACCGAATTCTAAGTTTTCAGACTTTTATTTTAATTTATTCGAAGCAGTTACGGCAGATAATGTTACACATAAAACATATGCTGATGTAGAAAAATGTTTTGAGAGGTTGTTGTTGGTTACCAGCTGTCAATGATGAATTAGAGTTTATGAAAAACAATAATGTTTGGAATTCAGTCAAGTATTTACCTGATATAAAACAAATAGAATGTATGTGGCTTTTTACTATAAAACAGTATGAAAATGGAAATCCAAAAAGATATAAAGCTAGAATCGTTGCAAAAGTATATCTTCTATTCACCAGTAGCTAGATTGTCAACCATTCGTATCGTATTAGTGGTAGGTGTGAAGAAAGGCCTACATTTCCAACAACTCGCTTTTTTACATGGATGCTTTAAGGAAGATATACTCATAAAATATCCCGAAAGAATGGAAAAGGTTCCTGGCATTGCCTTAAAGTTGCAAGATTGCTTTATGGGTTGAAACAGATTTGGGATTTTGTCGCTCTCAACATGACTATTGTTTATACACTCATTTTAAAGGAAATTCAATGCTGTTTATTTTGTTATATGTAGATCATATCCTTATCATCGGAAGTAAAGTGAAAGAAATGGATGAAGTTAAATTGGAATTATCTTTGAACTGTAACTTAGGTATAAAATTTGATTATAATCAGCAAAGTAGAAAATTAAAAATGTCTTAAGAATCTTTAATAAGTGGCTTTATAGCAATGGCGAAAATTATGAAATGTAAACATGTAAACATATTGAAATACGTCATCATTTTCTAAGGGATCTAATCTAAAGGAAATCTAATTATATTATATTACATTATCATGCTTATCATTCGAAATTTGTTGGATTTATTTTTCCAGCTGAAACCAATATGGAGATTGTTTTTCTTCCTATTTGGAATAGGAAGCAATATAAAAAATTTATTGAAATTGTCCAATTGAGAAGGCGTATTGTAAACCCAGTTCATATATACTTTGTTCCTATTTTGTTTAAATATATAAGTAAGCTTGCATTAGATTTTGTTTTGTTTTCTAGACTGGTCTTCAATATTGATATACATTTTTTAATCTGTGAAAAACCATTGAACAAACAATACCAATAAATTTTAATTTCTTTGTAAAACGGCCTCAAATTAATAATTCAATCAAAATTGACAAATTAATTCAATCAAAATTGACACATGCACGCCGTTTTGCCCTTTTTCGATAATTTAACTAATCTTCTTGTTGTTGTAGCAGTAAGTTGTTTTCTATGTTTCGTCTACTTGATTCTGTTGAGTGTCCTGCGACTAAGATGGGGTGCGTCTGGAGGGATCTGGGTCTGGCTTGGCAGTTAAACAGGTGACGGGTGTCGTGTGGTCCCTAGCCACAATCTGGACATACATCTTGCACATGTGCATCAATCCTTGCTCGGTAGGAATTGGGGCGGCTGCATCTGCCCGAACGTAATTGAGCCAGGACTACTGTGGTTTGCGGGGTGAGGTCTATTTCTTCAGGTGCAATGGGAGGCGGCCGTTCTCCAAGGACGATCTGCATCTGCTACCGTGTCAGCATGAATGTTGTCTAGACCCGCATGATATGCCGCTTGATCTAGAGGTTCTCTCTTGTAGCTCTGAACCTCATGATCTAGATCATGTAGATCTACCTTAAGGCTTCTGGGCGGTGGATACCTATCCTGGTCCCTGCGATAACAGCCCAGAATGTATTGCTTAGACAGCATGTATTGGGTTGCCCAAAAAGTAATTGCGGATTTTTGATAGTCGGCGTTGACAAATTTTTTCACAGCTTTTGACTCTGTAATTGCATTCTTTCTTCTGTCATTTATCAGCTGCTACTTTTAGCTTGCTTTAGAAAAAAGTGTAAAAAAAAGTATATTTGATTAAAGTTCATTCTAAGTTTTATTAAAAATGCATTTACTTTCTTTTAAAAAATCCGCAATTACTTTTTGGGCAACCCAATAGTTATGTCTTCACTATGGTCGGGTCATTGTCTCCTGATGGAGGTGGTCCACATGAGAACTGAGAAGACAGCCCATTGCAGTTCGAAGGGCGGCATTCTGACCGATCTGAATATTATTCTACTGCGTGCCACAAAGTTAACGAGACAATACAGGCGCTGCATAACTTACCAGAGACCGGCCAATTGCTTTTTACGTGGCCAACAAGGTTTCTTTGCCTGCACCCCGAGTGCTGCCGGCAAGTGACTTGAAGACATTGTTTCTGTTTTGACTTTAGCGCAAATTGCTGTGACATGCGGGGAGAACGTGTAAGAGCCGTCAAATATGACGCCAAGTATTGTGGGACACTTTTTCGTTGAGGTAGACGTTCGTTCGACTTATCACAGATGTCAATCGTATCGTACAATCATCCCAATATGAAACGATCTCTATGCCGTCTGGAGGGGTGGAATGAAGGATAAGTAGAGGTTAAACAGTGCCGGAGATATCACCCCGCCTTGGGGGTGCTTCGACTTCTTATCCCTAAATTCCACAAATGACTGGCGATCTCACAGATAATTCGCGACCCTGCGTTTCAGACCTGGCTGGAGGAATGTGTTGGCGATGTCCTCAAATAGTTTGGCATGGCTTACCGTGTCGAATGCCTTCGATAGGTCCAGTGCTACATAGCCTGGGCTGATTGAAGCCACGGCAAATATGGGCGGTGATGGCATGCAAAGCAGTTGTTGTACTGTGCAGTCTTGGGAATCCATGTTGATTCTCGGCGAATGCAAAATCCCCTACGAGATTCGAGAGGAGTAATGCCTCAAGCGTCTTGGTCCTGGTGAGAGAAGGGAGATCGGTCTGTACGACTTCCCCAAACTCGGGTCCTTTCCAGGCTTTAGTAGCGAGATGACTCTGCCCACTAATTCAATCAGTTTTCAAGGACTCGGTTGAACAACCTGGCACATCTCTTCGGATCAATCACGGTTACAACAACAACAACAACCAGCTTCTATGTTATATTGCTCCAGTTACAAATTCCGCTTATGTTCGGTGACTACCCAGTTTATCTCTAAATCCAACTCGTTGATTCTGGGATAAAAGGGATGCGTGCAACGAATCCCATCACGCTCGTCTACGAGTACCACTGCCTGCTCCGGGAAATTAGGTCGTACTCTGGGTATTCGACCGGCTGGTATAAAGCGGCCGTCTGCTGCACTAATGATGCCTCTGAATTTTCTCTCGGCAACTAGCCAAGGGGGGGGTGCGAGTTCACAGAAGCGACGATTGGTGTACTGTCTAATGCCAGTTCAATCGGCCTTCTTCTGATTGACAAAAGTCCGGCGCTCAGAGGTAATGAAGTCGGGTGGTCGGTCGATAATCTTGCTCAGGCGATCAAAGTATACAATCATTCACCGTTGAAAACGTGGAGCCTTCAATCTGCTCTGCCAAAGCTATGCCTCGCTGGTCGTTAACTAGGGGAGAATGCTATGAAATGTGATGCGCATTAAAGTCCCCTAGAACCAGACGATTATGACCAGATAGTAGCCCACTTATGTCGGGCTTGTAAGCCTGGCCGTCAATTGGGACACAGCTACCAATCGGCGGTATGTACACGTTGTATAGCTCTATCTCGGCAGTACCGGACTTGACTGCTATCCTCATGCGCTTCTTTTAGGGGTCACTAGTGCCAGGCGCAGGCGAGATAGGTCTATATTGCACGGAATGGTATATTACGAAGTCCAATCCCCCACCTCCATTCCTTGAGCGATCCTTACGTAGCACATTGTATCTGTGATAACTGTGCAAGCTGCAGGTGTTGGTCAGCTTTGTCTCCTGGATCGATGCGACCAATATATCTTTCCGACTCATGAAATCCACAATCTCATCGATCTTGCCACGGAGTCCGTTGCAGTTTAGTTACAAAAACGATACATTTCTCTGTCCTGGCAATATTTGGGATGGCTGGGATGCTGCCGTTGCGTATATTGCCGTACGGGAGAGGTCGGGGGTGTCATATAGTCCGCGACGAGGACGCCGAAGTCGACGATGTTTGTGACCCACTGCTGTCTATGTTCGCACAGCACCTTGCAACATATTCAGTGTGGTTATACTCCCATAGTGATGAAAGGCCAGATCATGATCGGAAATGTATCCACTCCATGCACCGGTTACATCTCACCGACACCGACCGATGATGAAGACAGTTTGGTAAACCGAACAGTATTTCGGGTTGTATTCGATGCTTCATACATAAACCATTATTTTTAAGGGAAAAGTTAGAAAGTGTTGACTTGTCTCCAATCAATTTCAGTGTTATTTCGATAGAAACCAATTTATTTTACAGCTGAAATTATGTCTTTGAGTTATTTAATTTATCTGGACTGTTTAGTTCGACATTAAAATTGTGAATTTAACATAAGCATTGAAATTCGAGCTTTCATCAGGTGATTGCACCTACCAGATACATGTTTTTGCCCTAATGTAAGAAGTTAAGAGTATGCTAAATTTTCAAATTAAATTGTTTAAGAAACTATCTTGAAGTTTTTCTATTTCCTAGAATCTTGGGGATCATATTACAAGACACAAACGGTCCCATGCCTAAATGTTTCTTTTGATGGTTGCCTAGACGTAAGTTTGTGGTATACATATTGTATTAGTTGATCCCTATATTCATTATTTTCGCATTTTGAGTTTAATCGGAAGAATATACAATATATTTTAATGATTATTATATACATATATAATATACGTAGGTTATTATTAAACAGATTATTATGCTATATTATATAGTTGCATCAGATGTTAGTATATCTAATCGCTTCGAGAACTTTATTATTTGCTATTATAATCGTCATCGCAACGACAGGGAAAATATGTTTTATGCTTACTAATACCAAAAACTGTCAAACTATTCGGACGTGTTATGGTGCTCTGCAAATAACACCTCAGGTAAGGTTAGGTTGAAAAGAGGGTGTGGATGTTAATCCGCCTATGCCACGGCTTGTCGTGCGCTCTATATACTAAAAAATTTAACTCGAAAAAGAAAATCTAAGTTATGAATTCGGTGCTACTTGCATAAGTTGGTTCATGTCTGGTATTGTGCCCCACCTAAGTACCGGTTTCTTTTAGCCTTGAATGCTTGGCAACGACATAGGAAATCACTTGCCGCATCGATATTGCATAAGTGGGCTAGTAGTCCTATGTACCCCGCTATGGTACCAATTCTATACTGACTTTCTTCTTACTTCCTTAACAGCCTCGTCCTCTCACGCTTCGGATCACCCCATAGGATTTTCGCCGTTCTGTCGCCCACGCCCTTAACTCGGACTACGTCGACCCGAAAAGCTTTGGGTTAACTAAGTTTATTGATGGCAGTCCTCTGGCCTTCTCCGCCAAATCATCTGCCCTTTCATTCGCCTTTTCTCCTTTATGGCCCGGCACCCAAACGATTGGATTTTGCCATCCTCAGAGAAGTCGTTAATCTCCTTATTACCTTCCAAGGTTGTTTGTGATCTTACCGTCCTGGTTGTTATTACCCTAATGATTATTTTACTATCCGTAAAGATGTTCACACTCGACATCCTCGCGTTAACACCACACCACCTCGCGCATTCCATGATCGCCCGCATCTGCGCCTGCAGGCGGAGGTTCCAGGTTTCCTATCGTCGTCTCGATTATACCGCGATGGTATGAGCTGCTCCCATCCTCAATCCATTCTCCCATCGCCTTAAGTCTCATAGCCGCAGTGGCTGCCTCACACTTAATCTGTATGTCTATGGATCAGATATCTAGAATAGTCTCCAGTTCCCTAGTGGGCGTGGTCCTCATCGCTTCCCCTATACCAAGACAACATGTTTTCTGAACCTATTGTATGGTCCTTATGTTACACATTGTCTCCATAAGAGTCCACCAAACTACTGAAGCGTAAGTAAATGTTGGTCTACTCACGCTCCCTTAGAGCCAGTGGACCATTCTTGTATTTAGGCCCCGTTTTGAGCCTACGGCCTTTATACATAGTACCCAACATCTGTGAGCCTTCTCAGTACGTTCCAGAATGTGACACTTCCCATTCAGTTTTCTATCGAAGATCACTCCTAAGTATTTGACCTTGTCCGATATGGAAATCGTTTTATTGAGGAAACGTGGTACCTTAATTTGGCCCACTTTCGTCTTCCTCGTGAACAGGCATATGTCAGTCTTCTCTGGGTTAACATTGAGACCTCTGGGTCTAGCTCAGTCATATGCCATATGCAAGACCCTTTCGGCCTTCTGCATAGCTGATTCGGATTCTTATTTCTTAGAAGTATTATAACATCGTCAGCGCAGCAGGTTATTTATAGTGGTCACCCAAAGGAGTGACGATAAAATGCCTGCATGTGGCGTGCCCTGTGCTACTTTCTCCCTTACATTTATGTCATGGGACCAACAATTTATCCTCCTGTTCCTTAGTATATGGTTTATCAAGTCTCTAAGGACCGGGTCCACCCGGTACTGATCTAAGGATTGGATCAATGTGTCGGTCCGCACATTGTTAAAAGCCCCCTCGATGTCAAACCGCCAGATTCCCAGATTCCGTTGTCTCCGTGAGTCCCATCGTATCATTTGGGAAATGCTTTTATATCAAAAGCCTCAACATGTCCCCCACTGTCTCTGCTCCCTTGTCGTCTACTAACGTTTCAGTTTGGATATCGACGCTATCGACCTGTTTGCAGAAAAGCTTCCAGAAGGCACGTTCTGCCGCTCTGTAGTCTTATTGTATTCCTTGAGCCGTTTGTAATACATCTCCCAATATGCTTCCGCTTTTTTATGACGTGTTCTGGTATAAAATGTGCGGACCTCATTCCCAATATTCTGAACCTCCCCGGTCATCCAGGGTTTTCTTGGGCTAATTTCCTTTCCCGAAGAGAACAACTATCTTCGAAAGACTCCACTAGTGCAGTCGTAATCCTGTTGACATTATGGTCAATGTCTTCTATGCTTGGACAATCTAAATTATTTTGTCCAAGTCTTCTTCTGAGTAGTCTTCCGAATTTTGGCCACTTGGTTTTCATCTTATTCCGGAAACTTATAGGATTCAGCGCATGCTCAGCTATTCTAAACCTGATGTAGCGATGGTCTGAGAAGGAATGCTCCATGGAGACCCTCCAACCCTGAACTTCATCGATAAGATTTTCCGAACATATTGTCACATCTGAAACCTCCTCCCTAATCCTATCTACAAAGGTAGAGGTGTGATCAATATTAAGTGTTATTAGGTCGTTAGTATGCAAGAATTCTGCAAGGGCTTGGCTTGTTGGTACTATCCCACGAAATGTGAAAGTTCGCATTGCACCCTTTTAATACATCACGTCCTGTGTGTTTTGTTTTCTTCAACAGACTTTGGAGCTCCGACGTGGGTGGCGGTGTCGGATAGTCGAAAAGCAGAAAAAGTAATGCCAGGTACGTTCCACCGTCTCCCTGTCTCATCACTGTGCATCCGACGTTGACTACTCTGGGAAAAACATAATTAAAATTTTTATGATAAATATGGCAGGTCCTTGGCCGAGTACCAGAGTTAGCATAGAATAATTGGTAGTTTATATGGTTCAGTCCAAAAACTTTATTCCGGGCCGTCCATGGCTCCTGACTTAATGCAATATGAATCTTGCCCTTGTTGATTTTCTCCGTCATAGCGTGAGTAGCAGTCTCGCTCTGGTGGAGGTTTATCTGGATTACCTCAATCATTAGTCTTCCAGTAAATGGGCTTCTTGGGAGTAGGTGATGGTCTCATCGTCTGCACCCTGCTCAGTAGGCTGCATTGACTTTTCTGTCACTGCACTGCCTGATGTTTTCGTATTAGGTTCTTGGTCTATTTTAGTCTTCCGACTCTTGAAAAAGTCGGTAATGGTTCCATCATCGGATCCCTGTTCATTAGACAGTATTTGGTTTCCCGTTCCTGTACTGCTTGATGTTCCAATATTAGGATCTTTGCCTATCGTAGTCTTCCAAATTTTAAGTGAATGGGCTTCTTGCGAGAAGGTGATGGTCTCATCCTCGGCTCCCTGTTCGTTAGGCTGCACTGAGATTCCTGTCGCTGCGATGCCTGATGTGTCAATATTAGGATCTTTACCTATCCTCGTCTTCCGAATCGTGAGGAAGTCATTGATGATTCCGTCGTAGGGTCCCTGTTCGTTAGGCTGAGATGGGTCTCTCCTCCCTGCACTGCCTAATGTTTTAGTATTAGGATCTTTGCTTAACCCAGTCTTCCCAATAATAAGAGAGTCGGTGATTGTCTTGTGGTCGGCCCCCTTTTCACTAGGCGATATTGAGTGTCCTGCCAATGCACCGCCTGGTGGCTCAATATGAGGATATTTGCCTATCCTAGTTTTCTCAATCTTGAAAAAACGGCCTTGGTCTCGTAGTACGCCATGCCTTAAGTTTTAGCCAAACTTGTCACGGAGGCTTGATCAATGCCCACCACAAGGAGAGTTCCTTCCTCCTTCTCCTCTCTGTGGAACACCTCACATTTCCCCACCGTGTTTTGTATAGAAATGCTACAAATGTGAGTTTAGGCAACGTGGTAAAGGTATAAGTTATGCAAAAAATTACGCGATTTACCGCCATGTAACATTAAAACTATCATTAAAAATTACATAACCCTATTTTTTTTAATTCAGTAGGTTATTCATTTAAGTAAATAAAAAATGTAAGTAAATAACAAAACCGTTCAAACTGACATTGAAATTTGCTACTTTTTCAATGAAATATTAATTTATTTGACTACATATGATGGTACAAAATTTCACTGTTAGTATTATGTAAATTCGTAGTTGCTCACGGTATGAGATGGTGCATTCATTTAAGTTCAAGTTAAGTTTTGTGGGTCTCGTTACGCGCTTTTCTCCAATGTAAAACAAATGTTGAACTGGTCAAAAGTGGCCAACTTTGACACCCTTTATGTCACCCTGTATTAAATATAGGTCCATCCACTTTAATGATTCTGGAACATTTTAAAAGGCTCCGGCAAATAGTTTAAAAGTTCCATACTTATTTCCATTTCTTTTCCGGTTTGAAACACGGTATGACGCTATACTTAAGTTCAATGCAAAAAACTCTGAAAAATAAAACAGTAAATACGAGCGGTATTCATCACTCTCAAAGAAAAAGAGAGTAAATCTGGTGAGAATATTGTTAAATACTTATGGTTGTTGTTTTATTCCGTTGTTTTTGAGAGATCATCACTCATACCTTCTAACACCAATAGCGAGGGGTTGCTGTTAGTGCTGGTGAAAAAAATGAAAAAAAAAAAATAAAAATGAAAAAAAAAAAAAAAGAAATTCTTTTTACCATTTGGTATTTCCTCACCTCAAATATTGGTGTCAACCAAATACAAGGCGCTGTTGCGGTGCACCGCATCCGATCTCTGCTGCATTGCTCTGTTTGTTGTTAGTAAAAACATTTGCCAAATAATGGATGTCGTGCTTACTTATTTTGGACCACAATATTGAGTTATATGTCCGTTTGAAGGGGAATTGAAGGAGGACGCTAGAAATTTGACTTTATATAGTCAAGTACTTACCGTACTCATTGTTTAGAGATTTTACACGTGCAGGGAACAAATATTTAACCTACTGACATATACCCTTTATTAGAATTTAATTTTCTCCCACTGTGTGACATAGAGACACATGACACTCAGTTCGCCAGGGTAGTTGCGGTTACTGTGTCATCCACATCAAATTTTTTCAAGCTCACAATTACATCCTCAGAGTTCACCGTATGTGTTGTGGCGCCAAAATCAATCGACCATGTGCCTTCGTCTCCCTCGAAGTTTTGCGCAAACTTCGCTGCTACCGTTATCTCATTGTTGCCTCATACTTATTCTTTCTTGGTGCCTTGAAATACTTTGCAAATTATCCCCGTTTTTTACTATTAAAACAAATAACTTTTCTGATCTTTTCTGGTAATTATTTACCTTTTCGTTTCGCATAAAACGCTGATTATGTCGTAGAATTGAAATTGTTGTACGAGTCATAATCTTCCAACAATTTTCTTGATAGTATCTGCAGTTAATTTTATAGGGGAGTGCCGAAATGTTCGGGTAAACCACTTAGCCCAAGGCTTCCAACCCACTCATCAATTTAAGCGCGGCGCCAATAGTATTAACATACTCACTGATGTTTTTGCAATTGGTCTACTGCGTTGTTGTTAGTTTTCTTAGTAATCCGCATAGACGAGTTAAACCAAAATCTTTGAAGCTTCTTCCAAATTTGATTGGCCTTTGTTGCATCTTGCATATGATTATATATTTATGTATTTATTAAAATCTCTCTATATATATACTTGGATATGCCCGGTCGCTTCGCTGCCCCGATGGTAAACCCAATATTAAGGTGTAACTGTATCGCAATTTAAGAGCTTTGGCTCAATCCGTAATTAAAGCACCATATTGTACGTTTTCGTACCAAAATATACGAAAGTCAAAGAATCTAGGTGCCCGGTACATAATGCCAAGATGTACTTGTACCTCTAACGAAAGTACTAATTGCAGTATTTAAGTACGTTTTCTTCCACTCCTGGTACGATTTCAGCATTTCGTATTTGGTACAACTTATCGCATTTTTTTTCAGGTCTACGATAATTTGTACCAAATTATTTTATTTTACCGGTCTTGGTTTACTGTAAAAGTAAATAAGCTATTTCATACTATTTAAAACAATCATAAAAATCACTTAGTCAGCCAATATATATTTCGTAGTTCCATGTTAAATTTCGGAATTCTGGTTCAGTCAGTAAAGAATGTAGGAAATGGTACCAAATACTAAACGTACGTTTCTCCCGTTTCCGGTACTATTTTTCGTAATTTTTCTATCTATCGCAACAACAATCATTTAAGCAAAATTTCTAGCTCTACCCGTTCGCCCTATGCATAGTTCATCTATTACGTACCTGTTTTTGGTACTTTTTAGTACCTAAATGTCCAAACTCATTTGTCCTCCCAATTTAGGTTTCCATAGTGTACCTAAGTACCAAAATTCAAAGCTCCAGCTCAATTAACAAAAAAGGTACCAATTGCGGTGCTAAACGTACTATTTTTCCCACTTCCGGTACGATTTTGGGAAATGTTTTCACCAAATCTTATTTTTTCGAGACACTTTTTAATTTGAACGCAACCTCATAATTCTAGCCCTATGTTCCCGCTGGGAAAACGTCACAATTTCGTACTTTTTGTTACTTTTTAGTGCGAATATTATCAAATGCCGTCTTACCCCGTGCCAATAACCCAAGACCTACATTCTTCCAAAATTTCATTATTCTAGCTTTATCCGTTTGGGTTGGGCGATGATCAGTTAGTCTGTCATCCAACTCTTTTATATAAACGAGACAGATTTTTACCCTACTGCCTACTGGTATAAGGCGAACTCTCAGCCACTTGTTAAATGTTTAAATGTTACGTTCATTTCATTTAGACCCAGATTTTTTAAATCAGGTCCTACTTTATAGTAATGCTACATGTCCGTTGGTGCCTTTTGGGATAAAACTCTCTGAAAGTAGAGCCTATAATTCGAAGTAAGATTCGTTCTCTACTTAAAAAAATCTCATTGTCATGGTAAATTGTTTATGGAAAAAGGATGACCCCATACACGTGACGCCATATTTTTATGTCAGATTCGTTCTGCCTTCCATTCGAGACCTTATATTACCAAATCGCGCTACATGCCGCTTTGGTTTTTTCAGTGGCAGGGTAATCCCTCGCACAATCCCCTTCTGTAATTGAAATATAAAGTGCACTTTTTTATCACATGATCATTTTGAACTATCTATTTGTAAGTAAATCTATATTGATTTTTTTCATTAAAACATATGTAACCCTCACATAAGTAAGCAAAAAACTGCACCCTCTTTCCTTTACTTGTTTTAACTCTCCGCCACAAGTTTGAAACACTTTTTATAAAAAAATAGAATTCATTTCTTGGACATAAATATTTTTACTGAAGGCCAATCGTACTAAGAGTGTGTGTCACGTGAAAGCACGGATATACAATTTTTGAAGTTGAATATATACTTGCCATCAATACTTTACTTTAATTGGCTATGACAGAACATTTGTTCCACTAGCCGAATGTAGAATAGCATTCCAAGCGTCTCGATCTTCTGCGCTAATTTTTTAATCTCTGACACCAAGTTTCGAGGTGTCTCCCACCACTTGATCTTTCCATCGGGATTTACGTCCCGGTTTGCGCGTACCACCGTATTTGCCTTCAAAATACAATCATAGAGCTCATACAATCACAGAGTTAATACAGCTCGTGGTTAATACGACGCCTATATTCTCTATAACACAAACTGGTCCATATACTTTACGAAGAATCTTTTAGTAATAATAATCTTATTTCAATAATCATTCCGCGCCCCATACTCCAAACTTTATCTACAAGTGGCATTTGTCGTCATAAATCAGAAAAAACTTATAAATGTATTTCCAGTTTTATTAAAAAGTAGGTTGATTTTCGACAATTGCTATATTCACCGCAATCACCGAACAAAATTGGAATTGTTGGCTTTTTAGCTCCTAAAACTTACATTTTTAAAAATTCACCTATAAAAATTTTCTGTCATATGTTCTGTCATATAATTTCAGTGCAAAATTGTTTTAAAATGACAATAAAAAATAGTACAGGCAAAAACAAAATTGTTAACAGATTTTTATTTCCCCAAAGAACCCCATGTTGCCAAGTTAAAAGTGTCGTCCCATTTTTCGAAAATAAATCCCCAATTTGGCGAAAAATCCCCAATACTGGCAAAACTGTTCGCACAAATAACAGATGTAAGTAAAAAGCTAAAACATTTTGCTGTGTTTCTACTTCTTCTTTTATTGGAAATTAATTCCTCATTTTCATGGATTTTATTTTCGGAAAATTAACAAAATAGCTTTCGATTGATGCCAATTTCATTAAAATCTATTCAGCAGTATGGCCGTAATATGTACCACAAACTCGCCTGTCCAAAATCTTGGCTGTTTAGTTGTTGTTGTAGCAGTTTATTGTGTTCTATCTTTCGTCTGCTTGATTCTGTTGAGTGTCAAGACTCAGGAACTCTGCGACTAAGATGGGGTGCGTCCACAGGGATCTGGGTCTGAATCGAATGGGTCTGGCCGGGCAGTTAAACAGGTGACGTGTATCGTGCGGTCCCTGGTTACAATCAGGATATATATCTTGCATGTCGGCATCAATCCTAGCTCTAAAGGAATTGAGGCGGCTGCATCTGCCGGAACGTAATTGAGCCAGAACTACTCTGGTTTGCCGGGGGAAGTCAATTTCTTCAGGCGCAATGGGAGGCGGTAGTTCTCCAAGGACTACATTCACCCGATAGCCATTTAGCGCATCTGCTAACGTGTCTGCATGAATGTTGTTTAGACCCGCTTGACATGCTGCTTGATCTAGAGATTCTCTCTTGTAGCGCTGGACCTCACACTCTAGATCATGTATATCTACCTTAAGACTTCTGGGCGGTGGATATCTATCCACAAGATGTTGATTTGGAAGGTCTCTGCGATAACAGCCTAAAAGGTATTCCTTAGACAGCATGTAGTTATGTCTTCGCACTGGTAGGATCTTTGTCTCCTGATGGAGGTGGTCCACATGAGAACTGAGGAGACAGCCCGTCGAAGTTCGGAGGGCGGCATTCTTACAGATCTGAATATTATTCCACTGCGTTTCACAAAGTTGACGAGACCACACTGGCGCTGCATAACTTACCACAGACCGGCCAATTGCTTTGTACGTGGTCAACAAGGTTTCTTTGTCTGCACCCCAAGTGCTGTCGGCAAGTGATTTGAGGACATTGTTTTTGCTTTTGACTTTATCGAAAATTGCTGTGACATGTGGGGAGAACGTGTAAGAGCTGTGAAATGTGACGCCAAGTATTTTCGGACACTTGATGGTCGGAATCATTTCTCCATCGACCATCACAGTCAGCTCAGTATTCACCTCACGCGTATTTGTAGTGAACAATGTGGCTGAAGATTTGGTGCCGGATATCTTCAGATTTCTTGCAGGGAAATGTGAGGCAAGTTCGTTGAGGAAGACGTCCAACCTATCGCAGATGCCATCAATGGGTGGGGAGCCTGATGCCATGATCGTACAATCGTCCGCATATGATACGATCTCTATGCCGTCGGAAGGGGGTGGAATGGAGGATAGGTATAGGTTAAACAGTGCCGGAGATATCACACCACCTTGGGGAACTCCCTGTTTCACTCTACGGTGTTTCGACTTCTTATCACTAAATTCCACAAATGACTGGCGACCTCACAGATAATTCTCGACCCATCGGTTCAGGCCTGGCTGGAGGGACATGTTGGCGATGTCCTCAAATAATTTGGCATGGCCCGAGTCTAATGCTTTCGATAGGTCCAGTGCCAGGAGGACCGTATTATCACATGGCCTGGGCTGATTGAAGCCACGGCAAATGTGTGCAGTGATGGCATGCAAAGCCGATGTTGTGCCGTGCGGTCTTCGAAATCCATGTTGATGCTCGGCGAATGGAAATTCTCCTACGAGGCTCGGGAGGAGTAATGCCTCAAGCGTCTTTGCTACTGGTGAGAGAAGGGAGATCTGTCTGTACGACTTCGTCACACTCTGGTCCTTTCCAGGCTTCAGTAGCGGGATCACTCTGCCCATTTTCCCGACATCGGGAACTATAAGAGTGTTCAAAGACAGGTTGAGGACAGTGGTAAGATACTCAACTCCAGGTGAATCCAGATTCTTCAACATCAATGTAGAGATTCCGTCGGGGCCCAACGCCTTAGTTGATTTGGCGCCACGAATGACATTCGTAACTTCGCCCACGGTAAATTGTGATGGCTGTTCATCAGCTCGGAGACCACGAATACGGCGAATGGCTCTCCTCCATGCCCTGTCTCTCTCTCTGCACAATAAATTAACGGTTGAACAACCTGGCGCATCTCTTCGTTTCAGTCACGGTTATCTCACCAAAAGTGACTGAGGTCCTGTCATCCCGTCTACTGGGGTTTTGAGAGTGACTTAACAGTGGCCCACAATTTGCCTACACCGGTGCCAAAGTTGCTCTAAGTGTTCCAGCCACAAACTCCGCGTATGTTCGTTGACTACCCTGTTTATTTCCAGATTCTGCCCGCTGATTTTGGGGTTAGCAGGGTCATTAGCACGAATTCCATCACTCTCATCTGTGAGTACCACTGCTTGCGCCGGGAAATTGGGCCGCACTTGGGGTTTTAGACCGGCTGGTATAAAGCGAGCGGCTGCTTCGTTAATGATGTCTCGGAATTTCCTCTCGGTTACTAGCACATTCGAGGGGGTGGCAGTTCACTAAAGCGGCGATTGGTATACTGTCTAATGCCAGTTCAATCAGCCTTCTTTTGATTGACAAAAGTCCGACGCTCAGAGGTAATGAAGTCGGGTGGTCGGTCGTTGATCTTACTCAGGAGATCAAAGTATACAATCATTCACCTTGAAAAACGTGGAGCTGCTCTGCCAAAGCTATGCCTCGCTGGTCGTTACCTAGGGGAGAATGCCATGACGTGTGATGCGCATCAAAGTCCCCTAGAACCAGACGATTATGGCCAGATAGCAACCCACTTATGTCGGGGTTGTAAGCCTGGCCACTAATCGGGACACAGCTACCAACCGGCGGTATGTACACGTTATATAGCTCTATCTCGGCACTACCGGATTTGAATGCTATCCCCATGCATTCCATGTAGGGGTCACTAGTGCCAGGCGCAGGCGAGATAGGTCTATATTGCACGGAATGGTATATTACGAAGGCCAATCCCCCACCTCCATTCCTTGAGCGATCCTTACGTAGCACATTGTAACCGTGACAACTGTGCAAGCTGCAGGTGTTGGTCAGCTTTGTCTCCTGGATCGCTGCGACCGATATGCTCTTCCGACTCATAAAATCTACAATCTCATCAATCTTGCCACGCAGTCCATTGCAGTTTAACTGCAAGAACGATACATTTCCCGACACTGGCCTGGCAATAGTAGGACTAGGGTGCTGTCTTTGCATAAATTGCCGTACGGGAGAGGTCGGGGGGGTCACATAGTCCGACGACGAGGACGAAGGCGACGACGGCGACGCTTGTGACCCACTGCTGGCTACGTTCGCACAGCACCTTGCGACATAGCCAGTATGACCATACACACGTAGTGAAATGAGGCCAGATCATGATCGGAAATGTACCCACTCCATGCACCGGTTACACCTCACCGACACCTACCGATGATGGAGTCGGTTCTGGCAAACCGAACATAACCGGGGTCCGGGGTTCTTTTCAATCCCGGCACGGACCAGAAGCGTGCTGAGAGGGCACTCCGGGATGTGCCCCACTCATGACGCAAAAAAGACGAAAACGTACACTGAGGCGGCAGCCCTTGCCGATGAGAGTTCCATCGGGTCAATCCGGTGCGTACAACCGGCTGCCATGGGATTGCCGTTTAGTAATATATATTCACATCTCTGGGAAAATATCTTAAGATTCGAGCCAATTTCATTCATCGGTTTGGTCCTAAAATGTACCACAAACTCGCTTTTACAAAACCCACCTACTGCATATGACCTGTAGTTATGAAATTATTTGTCTTGTTGCAAATTTCTAGCACGCCAAAGCCGAGCTTTAAGGAATTGGCTGACCTACATGCCAAGTAAGGCTATACACATCAACCCCCACTACTTCCTCACCTAAATAGTAATAATCTTTCTCTCGCACCATTTGTTCTCTTGCTCTCACGACGAATGCTCCCACCGATGGCTTTGTAGAAAAAACCAACAACAATTTGCTGTGCTTATGGTTCTTCATCTTTTATTGAAAACTAAATCCTCATTTTTATGGCTTTTATTTAAAGAAAATTATTTTTCATATATATTTGTCGCTTCTCTGGAAAAATATCGTTCGATCGATGCTAATTTCATTAAAGTCCATTCAGCCGTTTGGCCGTGATATGTACCACAAAATCGTCTTTCTAAAACCCTTTAGCCGTTTAATAATATATATGATTTTTCGGATGCTCTAGTTGAGTGTAAAACACAAATGTAGCCGAATGATCTGCAGCTACATATTCTGCAATAATAGCGATATTCAAAAATGTGTATCTGACATAAACTATGATTTGAATCAGGCTTGTAACTGAGAAAAAATACTACTTAGACATTTTGGTTCATTGTAATAACACAGGAGCAGTTATAAAGGGTGATTTTTTTGAGGTTAGGATTTTCATGCATTAGTATTTGACAGATCACGTGGGATTTCAGACATGGTGTCAAAGAGGAAGATGCTCAGTATGCTTTGACATTTCATCATGAATAGACTTACTAACGAGCAACGCTTGCAAATCATTGAATTTTATTACCAAAATCAGTGTTCGGTTCGAAATGTGTTCATTCACCGTTCAGCGATGAGGCTCATTTCTGGTTGAATGGCTACGTAAATAAGCAAAATTGCCGCATTTGGAGTGAAGAGCAACCAGAAGCCGTTCAAGAACTGCCCATGCATCCCGAAAAATGCACTGTTTGGTGTGGTTTGTACGCTGGTGGAATCATTGGACCGTATTTTTTCAAAGATGATGTTGGACGCAACGTTACGGTGAATGAACACATTTCGAACCGAACACTGATTTTGGTAATAAAATTCAATGATTTGCAAGCGTTGCTCGTTAGTAAGTCTATTCATGATGAAATGTCAAAGCATACTGAGCATCTTTCTCTTTGACAGCATGTCTGAAATCCCACGTGATCTGTCAAATACTAATGCATGAAAATCCTAACCTCAAAAAAATCACCCTTTATTTCATACACAGAAAAATATAGACCTCGATTTGACCGATTTCGATATTTTTATATCACGGCAAGTGATTGGTAAATAAGGCATACGTTAAAGATATTTTAAGTTGTACGATTTAAATTGTTATTTAGTAGTACAAATTGTGTGTTGACCAAGATTATACTGCGTTCCCTTTCACTACATATGTATGCCAAAAGAAGTTCGATTGAGTCAAATACATGTCTAGCTTCTATCACATACAGACAAAAAGTGCAGTGGCTAGACAAAAAAATCTAACAAAATTAGAAGTGTGATTTTTATCTCTACATCAAGTGCAATTTTACTTTTGTTGTAATTTTAAATGTAAGATGTAAACTAATGTATTGTGAAAAATACCGCCGCATGTGAACAAATGGAATGGATAACCAAACGCAACAAATTTGAGGGCATTGTAGAATGTAAATATGGTATTTATAAATAAAGATTGTTAATATCATCTTTTTTTAATATATTGGGTTGCCCAAAAAGTAATTGCGGATTTTTTAAAAGAAAGTAAATGCATTTTTAATAAAACTTAGAATGAACTTTAATCAAATATACTTTTTTTACACTTTTTTTTTTCTAAAGCAAGCTAAAAGTAACAGCTGATAACTGACAGAAGAAAGAATGCAATTACAGAGTCACAAGCTGTGAAAAAATTTGTCAACGCCGACTATATGAAAAATCCGCAATTACTTTTTGGGCAACCCAATATTATTATGCATATATAGATTATATTGAATTAGGCGTTTATGATGGAGGATAACAAATGCTGATCTAGATTTCGTGTCATTCCCCGCAAAATGCTAAGATTGGTATTAATAACGATTCATTTTAATTATATATGTATATAAATTATATTGTTACGGTGTCGCCAACAACGAAGAGAGGCTCAAAATGGAATGGACAATTTTTATTTTTATGAAGCCTGAAACAATTAAGAAAAAGAAAATATACTTTAGCAATATTTTATTCCGTATGGAGCATTTTACTTTCATGAGCCCGGAAGCACGCAGCTAAGCTTATCGCAACAATGAATACCACACAGATCGGACCTCAATGTTCCAGCCTGTGCCGGGCTCACAGCTAATGTGAAAAATACCAATTATTTATATGTAATATTAGGTTGCCCAAAAAGTAATTGCGGATTTTTTAAAAGAAAGAAAATGCATTTTTAATAAAACTTAGAATGAACTTTAATCAAATATACTTTTTTTACACTTTTTTTCTAAAGCAAGCTAAAAGTAGCAGCTGATAACTGACAGAAGAAAGAATGCAATTACAGAGTCACAAGCTGTGAAAAAATTTGTCAACGCCGACTGTATGAAAAATCCGCAATTACTTTTTGGGCAACCCAATAAAACACTAAAAACCTTATTTAAAAAAAATGGCAAATTTCAAATGAATGGTTTATTGAGTTAATAACCGCTTTAATTGGATTTTTGAGCTTATCATAAATCCAAATCTAAAAATTGTTAATCAATAATACAAATTCCTATATAGGTCGATTTCAGCAAATTTTTTAATTGAATGTACAAATTTCTAAATTGGACATAATTTTTATTTTTTTTGTGTACCGTTAAACCATCCAGATCGCTTTAAAAAACACAACAACTTGGGAATGTTCACATCCGATAGATCAGACAAGTTCTCAAACGAATGAGATCCTTTGATCTGACTGCAAGTGCGGGACACACACACAGCAGATGTTCTAGTGTTTTCTTCCCCGACGTCTTCACAGCTTCTGCAGAAGTCGTTACCTTCAGTCTGCTGGCATGTTTTCCGATCAGACAGTGCTTTCGATGATGTTACCAGATACATCTTTAATAGATAACTTCATTCATATCTTATTCTGCTTCAAAAAATTGTCCAACCCAAAGAAACCTAGATATCTCTTCGCTCATTTAAAATTTGCACAAACTAATAGAGGGCTGGAAATTATTCCACTCAATAAACTGTATAAACCCTGAAAGACATTGCTACAACATTGGAATAACCATGCTTTAGAGAATAAGCCTGGTTATTCCAGAGACATGCTTTAGAGAATAAGCTCTAGAGAATAAAGCTGCATATAATTATATAAAAAAATACAGAATATCTTTACAACAAACTGGAGTTTGGCTTAACCGGCAGAAGGATACTGATCGTCCCGAAGAGACATAACCTACAAATGTCCGTATGGCCTCTTTATTTTAATTGAATCAGTCTATGCACAGTCGCAGTCGCTCGGTTTTTTGGATTATTGCATCCATTATCGATTAATTCTATTCGAAACTTGGAATAGAAATTTGCGAGTTTTTGCAGCAATTTACCTGTCGTATTTTTTTTTTCTATTTTTAAGATTTAAAATTTGCCAAAGCAAATTATCCACAAACATGACCAAGCAAAAAATTGTGTCATGTCACCACTAAATCAAATGCAGCAGGATATTTTATTCACGGAAAAGCTTCTAACATTATCCAAATGTTTATTGTACTTTGGCCGTTGTTCTCCTTGTGCTGCCCGAAAAAAAGGTTCATGAAAGGAACACCGTTGCCTGTGCTAGAAGCGATGTAAGCCACATATTTTTAGTCCTTTTTCACATTAAATAACACCTTATTGTGTAAAAACTGTAACATATCGTTTTAAGCAATGGCATATTGTTTAAAACGTTTGCCGTAATGCAAATTATGCCCATGAACATTCCACTAAGGAACAAAAGTGTCAATATTTGTAAAATTAATAAATACCTATAAATTTTACAAATACCTAATTTTATAAAATACTAGCTGACCCGGGGCCGCTGCGCCTTCTTTTACTTTACATGTAACAAAATTTTCCTTGGAATATTTATTTTCGACAATTAAAGAGCTTTTAGTGAAATACCATGCTACGAAAATAGTATATCGTTTGACTAACAGTTTAACAATATAAGTGCCTTTGTCTGAATCCCATATGATCTTTATTGGTCTACGAATTTAAGTTTGGATGTAAGGTGTACTCTATTCTTAAAATACTTTATTTCAGCCCAATATTGTCATGATATCTGATTTCGGGGGTGAGGTGGTCCCCCAGGCACTTGGCCCTGAAAAATATCAACATTGTGCTCTTCTTTCAAATACCATTGATTTAAACCCCATATTGCCATTGGTTTACGGGAGTTTACACAATGAGGAGTCCCCCAAACACATGGCCCCAAAATAGGTTATCAAATTCGTTTTCTAATCTCAAATATCTTTCATATGAGGTACATATTGGCATGGTCGAAAAATTTTTACCCTCTGGGTGTTTCGGCGAAGGGGTAATGCCTAAAATACACGGTCCCACATTTGGATGAGATTCGTATTCTACTGCCAAATACCTTTATTTGAACCGCATATTGCGATGGTCAGTAAAAAATTGCTGTTTGTGGGCAGAAAATTGGTCCGTAAAGTGGGTATCAATTCTTGCTCTACCCCACAATACCTTTCAGTTAAGCTCCATATTGACATGGTCGGTTAATATGGCCGATTTAGCGGTGTTTTGGGGATTGGGGTGGTCTCCCAAACACTAAGCCCGGAAAATATAACAGCAACATGCTCTATTGTCATATAACTATATATCATTAATTTGAACCCCATATTGCAATTGGCCTCAAAATCATGGATATCAAAATCGTTTTCTAATGTCATTTAAACTCCTTATTGCAAAAGTCAGCAAATATGTCTGGTTTGGGGTATTGGCCCTAAAAACTATAAATATTTAGTTCCACTCTCTTTAAGACCCAAATTGTTTTGGTGAGCAAATACGTCCTATTTGGGGGTTGATATGGTGGTGGGACATCCCTTAGAAGTCGGCCCCTAATGTTGATATCAGATACATGGTCTACTCCCAAATACCTTTAATTTGAGCCTCATATTTCTATAGTCGGCAAATATGACCGGCTTGGGGGTGTTTTAGGGGATAGGCGGCCGCTCAGTGAGTTGGCCTTGAAAATATGTATCAGATCCGTGTTCTACTCTAATAACCCTCCTATTTGAGCCTCATTGCAATAGTCAGCAAATATTTCCTATTTGGGTGGTGTTGTGGGGGTGGGGTGGCCCCATAGTCACTTTTCCCAAATTTTGATATCAAATTCGTGCTTTACTCCCAAAGACCTTTCATTTAAGCCCCATATTGCCATGATCATAAATTTGTCCCCTTTTTGGATATCCCGTATTTGGATATCAGATTCGAATTCCACATTCAAATACCTTTTATTTAAGCCCCATATTCCCATGGTTAGTAAATAAGTCCAGTTTGGGGAAGGGGTGGACCCCAATACCTTTCATTGGAGCCCCACATTGACGTGGTTGGTAAATATGCCCGATTTATAGGTGTTTTGGGGAGTGAGAGGTCCCCAAAACACTTAGCCCTGAAAATATATCACCATCGTGCTCTACTCTCAAATACATTTCATTTAAACCCCTTATTGCAAAAGTCACCAAATATGTCCGGTTTAGGGTGTGGGCCGTAAAAACTATCAATATCGAGATCCACTCCCTTTAAGACCCAAAATGGTCATGGTGAGTAAATACGTCCTATTTCGGCGTTGTTATGGGGGTAGGACGTCCCCTAGTGAGTTGGTCCCGAATGTCGCTATCAGATTCGTGGTCTACTCCCAAATACCTTTCATTTGAGCCCCATATTTCCATAGTCGGCAAACTTGATCGGTTTCGGGGGTGTTTTGTTGGATGGGGCGGCCGTTCAGTGACTTGGCCCTGTAAATATATATCAGATTCGTGTTCTATACATTTGGATATCAGATTCGTATTCTACTCGCAAATACTTTTCATTTGAGTCCAATAATGCCATGGTCGGTAAATATGCCGATTTAGGGGTGTTTTAGGGCTTGGGGTGGTCCCCCTAGCACTAGGTCCGACAATAGGATATCAGATACGTTTTCTTATCCTAAATACCTTTCTTTTAAGTCCTATATTGTCGTGATTGGTCTAAATATATGTTTGGTAGATTTTAGGGGGGGATGGGGTACCTAGGGGGGCAGCCCCCCATCCGAAATTTAAATACCAAATTTTAATTTTTAGAGTACTATATGAGATCACACAAAATTTCGCTTAAATCGCACCACCCATCTCCGAGATCTGGCGTTTCTGAAAATTAGAGTAAGGGGGAGGGTCCGCCCCCCTTCAGATATAAAAAAAAATATAGTACCCTATTTTCACCACGGGGTCATTATGCACCATCTGTGAAAATTTCAAGAAAATCGGTTCAGCCGTTTCTGAGTCTATAAGGAACACACAAACATACAAACAAACAAACCTACAAACAAACACAAATTGATTTTTATATATAAGATTGGTTTACATTTTATTTTACCATTTACAATAGAGTTGTTTCTGCAGGTGGCCACACTTATTTGTGAAAAACATACCATGGCAATTCTTAAGACAGATGTTCTAAATAAGCCTGCACTGGTAACTTATCTTCGTTGTACTGGATAGATGTCCTTCCATATAACTTTCGCTGCACTGCACTAAGAAATAAAAAAAAATGCTACTGAACAAACAAATTTACAAACCTGCTCCAATCCCTTTCATTTCAATCTCACATTGTTCGTTTGGTGTGTCTTTTAGGTGCAGGGTGCGTCCCCAGACTCTTGAGCCCACAACTCTTTCGGCATTCTCTTCCCCAATACCTTTCCCCGTTCTATGGTGGGGGTATAGAAATTAACGAAGTATTTTAAAATATTCCCTTTGAAAACCATAAGGCTTAATTTAGTCAACACTACAATGATACAGATAAAAATAATTTTGAAAAACGACTACGGAAATTGTTAATATTCCTGCAACAAATTATTTTAAATCTCAACGACCCAAAGTACAAATTTGTTCTTGAAAGGCACTCTTTGTTTATAACAACAACATGTGCTTTGCTTCGGGTGGTGGTGTTTTTATTCTCTTTGTTCGGCTCGTGCTGCTTCGTCTCGTTCGTTTTACTGCTGCTCTCGGATTTTCCTCTGTCACTCTCTCTGCTATTACCCTTAATAACTAATTTTAATAATTTTGGTGTAGCAGAGGATTGAACTCATGATATTATGTTTGCTAGTCTTACACGCATCCACTAGCCTATCGACATCATCTTCTTTATGACGAAATAACTCAATATGTTGTAAAGTAATAAGTGCCTCAATTGATTGAAAAAAAAACGAAATTCATATGTTTTATGCCGAATTTTCTAAAATAAGTTTAACGAAATAAATAAATAAAATTTGTTTTAACCGACAGGTGGACTCTTACCTGTGTTTGCAAGTCACGAATGGCATGGGAGTTTTGTGCGCTACGTAGTAGTACGCCTATTTTAACAGCTACCTCAACTAAAGAATTTGTTGAAAGTCCACAAAACATCAATAATTTTGTCTGTAAAGTCGTTTGTAGAGACTTACTTACGTACTTCAACAACTAATGTTTTCGACTCAATGCTAAAATTTGTTGGGTAGTTGGTTTTTTTTTTTTTGGTAGTTGGTTTTTTCTAAGAATTATTTTTTTCTATGTACCATTCGCTGCATATTCGTTGCCTTTGAGAGTGTTAGGTGAGATAAACAAATGACATACAATGCAATGGAATGCACAGCTTTCGTCAGGTACTCTTTCTTTGAATAATGTTGCATGCTGTTGTTTTGAAATGATTTGTGGTGATGACGATATGCATTGTTTTTACGAATGGATTCATAGGCAATGAAAATGGCATTCAACCCGTTTCTGAGCAGAATGTAGATGCCTCTTTATAAAAATTGGTCAAAATTTATTTGTTTGAGATATTTAACAATTATAGTTGCTTAATGAGATAAAAGTAATGAGTGCAAAAGAAAAATTTCATGAAAATACTGAAGCTTGCTCTCCTAAACTATCACTATAAAACTAATGGTGATTTCGATTCTAGAAAAAAATGTTACGCCTATAGAGTACCACATTTTTCAGATGTCGCCACAATCCTTTCAGTCTTGCACTTTTTTTATTTTCAATCGAACATGTTCATTAGGGTAACGACTTTTTGAGTTTGTTTCTTAAAAATTATTTCCTGTTGCGCGAGTAAATGAACTTTTGCCTAGTCAAAAATAGAAACAAGGTCCTCAAGTCACTTGCCGGCAGCACTTGGGGTGCTGACAAAGAAACCTTGTTGAAACCCAGAAGCCTTAAGGTAGATCTACATGATCTAGAGCGTTAGGTCCAGCGCTACAAGGGAGAACCTCTAGATCAGGCGGGCCTAGACAACATTCATGCAGACACGGTAGCAGATGCGGTGAATAGGTACATGATCTAGAGCGTTAGGTCCAGCGCTACAAGAGAGAACCTCTAGATCAGGCGGGCCTAGACAACATTCATGCAGACACGGTAGCAGATGCGGTGAATAGGTACCGGATGAATGTGGTCATTGAAGAACGACCGTCTCCTATTTTAACTAAAGAAATTGACCTCCCCCGTAAACCAGAGTAGTTTTGGCTCAATTACGATCCAGCAGATGCAGCCGCCTCAATTCCTAAAGAGCAAGGATTGATGCCAATGTGCAGGATGTATGTCCCGATTGTGACCAAGGACCACACGACACACGTCACCTGTTTAACTGCCCAGCCACACTCAGATCCCTCTGGACGCACCCCATATTTGTCGCAGAGTTCTTGGATCTGGACACTGAACAGCATCAAGCAGACGAAAGAATACAACACTCTGCTACAACAACAACAACTTTCGCCTATTAATGACTAAAATAACTTGATATCCAAAGGCAAGATGTATAACATACGTGTTTTGTGGTAGCTCCAAAAAGATCACCTTAATCCGTGGTAATACGGTGCTTCGGACTCGAAAGTACGTACATCTGATAGCTGGAAGTTATTATTGAAACTGGACATCACGCGAGTCAAAACTGCGGTAATGTATTGCAATTATTTGGATTTAAAAATTAAATTCATAAGAAACTTTTTTTATAAATGTCCTGGAAAGTGGTCTAATTTTATGTTAACCGGTCAAAATACATTTGTCCGAAGAATAAGAAATATAAATAAACAACAAAACAGGTGTCAGGTCGAAACTGTCAATAGTACTGGATCGCGTTGCCAATTCAAATTTTAACATTGAATAGCATTGATCTGTAAGAAAAAATGCAGATGGCGCTTGTGCAGCGAAGGAGTTAAGAAGATCCTTTTATTTAAATACCAAGTCGAACCAAAATTTGATTTGCTTGTGTGCCAATCGCTAAAAGCCAATCTAATACCAGTCTTTACCATAACACCAAATAATTTAAAAACAACGCAACATATAAAACGTAGACTTTTTTGCAATAACTCCAGAAGAAGAAAATATGGCAAAAAAAAAAACAGTGGGGAATATGGACGTTAGCGAGCAAATGGACCTTATGAAAAATGCAATGAATGAAATCTTGAAAGAAAAACTAAATAATTTGCCAACGAAACAAAACTTGGAAGAGGTTAAGACGACAATAACTTTGGCGACATCCGAAATAGCAAGACTTAAGGCTGAAAATCGAAAACTGAAGGAAGAGCTAGAACTACTAAAACTTAAAATGAATGAAGGCGACAATAATATTCGTTGGCTGGAACATCAACTAAGTAACACTAATTTGGTTTTTAAAGGGATAGCCAATGAAAAACTGGCTTCCAATGCAGTGCTCAACGTTTTTACTGAAATGATAAAAATATTACCCACTTTGGTATCGGCTAGGACTGTTTTCGAGCGAGACGGGACTCAAACAGTGATTGCTGATTTCGGCAATGAGAGGACAGCTTTGGATGTTTTTAGAAACAATAAAAATCTTGCTGGAACATCAATTTCAATCGAAAAAGACCTAAATCCTCGTCGTCAAAAGAATAAAATTGCTATGCTTATGATTCGCAAAGATATTTTAAAAGAATCCAAAAGGTTTAAACTTTTAGTAAGAGATGACCGAATGAGAATAAAAGATAAATGGTTTACCGGGAAAGTGGAAACCGGCTAATGTTTGGTAGAGTTGATGCAGAAAGAGTTTTGGAAACCACTTTTTTTAAAAACATTTTTGAAAAGATTCATTCAAAAAACTAGGCAAAAAGACGCCAATAAGGCAAAAGTAAAATATAATCTTTAAAATTATTTCCTACAACATAAATGGATTATCAAAAAAATATTTATTCCCTTACTTTTTGCGTATTTATGTAACTTTGATATAAAAGTATTACTTGAAATTCACAAACTCACTTGGAAAAATAACATACAACGAAGGCAGTGAAATACTTTCCAGGGTACGATATCCAATGGATTCATGCAGAAAGAATAAGCCGCTTTGAAAGAGCAATGGGAGGTATCAGGTTGGAGTAAAATAGAATTTACGAGAAAAATCTATGCGGAATAAATTCGGAACAAGAAATGGATTACCAACAGTATATTTAACTACGCTAAAAACTAAAATTTGTATTACGCTAAAAACTAAAATTGAGATACGTGAACTGGGACCAGGACTTCTAGAACGTGAAACAATTATTGGAAACGATCAATCAGGAGAACTTAATCCTTATAGCGACGTCAATGTCAGAATTGGGGCACTTCAACAGGAAATTGTACCATTATATAAGGATTTCCTTGCAGGAACAAGCAGACTCAAATCTATGGACAAAGTTATAAACAAAAATAGCCGAACATATATGGAATTTTGCAATGAAAATAATTTAATTGTACTTAATGGACAAACCAGTGGAGATGAGGAGAGCAATTATACTTTTGTTAGTGCAGCGGGTGAATCGGTCAACGATATTGCATTTTTCGAAAAACTGCAATTATTTGAAAATTAAATTCTAAAAATACTAGATGGAGGAGAATATCTTGACTGGAAGAATATGGTAGCGTACGTCAAAGCAGTGATACATTGTAGACAATTAATTACCACAGAATGAATTGCCATATTGTTATATGTTGGTCCGGCTGACGACTTTATGTCATAGCCGTAAAATCTCTCTATATTTAATAATCGAAATACAACTTTTAAATTTTAAGTCTTACATTATAAGGATTTGAAATGCACTTTTATTATTATAAACCAAGGATACTACTATTACTACTGAAATAACATTTATTCCATTTAAATATTGAAAAAGGTCGCGCACAAACCGCTTTGAAATGAATTTTTTGTGAATTGTTTTTAATCGTCTTGTGCGTGAGATTTTTTATCGAAACGCCTTATATTTAAGATTTTCTCTAGTCTAAAAAAACTCATCAACATATGGTTCAGGGATATAAGATTGTAAAAAAGTCATTACCCTAATGTTCATATTCGGAACTTGAAAAGTAAAAAAATAAAATTGGAAATGTGTTTCAAATTCCAAATAACATTTTTTCTTTAAATAAATGCCAAATGAAGCTGCATTTAGTTTTGTGAATACCTGTGTTCATTTTTTAACATATATTACGCGTGAAGTTTATCCAAATTTAGGCATTCACGAATTTACATGATGTTCAGTGCACACCGCTATATGGTGTAGGTGCTAATGAAATGACTTGGCACGGTGTATGATATGTAACATTTTTGCACTCTCTGTAGGCAACACCATTGCAAATGCAAATTTGTCAATGAACATTCCATTAAGGAACAGGGGCAAACTTCTCACATTTCAATGAGTGCTGTCTTATTCAAGTTTGAGCTCAATAATGAGGCGCCTCCTTTTTATAGCCGAGCCCGAACGGCGAGCAGCAGTGTGACACCTCTTGGGAGAGAAGTTTTTACACGGCTGTCATTCCATTTTTATACCCTACTTGTTTGTAGCACCCAGAAGAAAGATTGCTAGACTCATTGATAAGTATATCGATCGACTCAAAATCGTTTTCCGATTCGCTTTAGCCATGCCCGTCTGTTTTTATACCCTCCACCATAAGATGGGGGGTATACTAATTTCGTCATTCTGATTGTAACTACTCGAAATATTCGTCTGAGACCCCATAACGTATATATATATTCTTGATCGTCGTGAAATTTTATGTCGTCCGTCTGTCCGTCCGTCCGTCTGTCTGTCGAAAGCACGCTAACTTCCGAAGGAGTAAAGCTAGCCGCTTGAAATTTTGCACAAATACTTCTTATAAGTGTAGGTCGGTTGGTATTGTAAATGGGCCATATCGGTCCATGTTTTGATATAGCTGCCATATACCATATTTAGCACGACGTGTTTCGATATTATATCCAACAACTGTGCCAAGTATGGTTCAAATCGGTCCATGTTTTGATATAGCTGCCATATAAACCGATCTTGGGTCTTGACTTCTTGAGCCTCTAGAGGGCGCAATTCCTATCCGATTTGAATGAATTTTGACACGTAGTATTTTGTTATGATATCCAACAACTGTGCAAAGTATGGTTCAAATCAGTTCATAACCTGATATAGCCATCATATAAACAGCTCTGGGGACTTGACTTCTTGAGCTTCTAGAGGGCGCAATTCCTATCCGATTTGGCTGAAATTTCGCAAGACGTTTTTTATTATTACTTTCAACCACTATGTCAAATAAAATACAAGTCGGTTCATAACCTGACATAGCTGCCATATAAACCGATCTTGGATCTTGACTTCTTGAGCCTCTAGAGGTCGCAATTATTATCCGATTTGCCTGAAATTTTGTACGACGGATTCTTTCATGACCATCAACATACGTGTTTATTATGGTCTTAATCGGTCCATGGCCCGATACAGCTCCCATATAAATCGATCTCTCTATTTTGCTTTTTGAGCTCACAAAGAGCGCAATTCTTATTCGAATTGGCTGACATTTTACACAGGTCTCCAACATATAATTTAATTGTGGTCCAAACCGGACCATATCTTGTTATCGCTCTAATAGCAGAGCAAATCTTTTATTATATCCTGTTTTGCCTAAGAAGAGATGCCGGGAAAAGAACTCGACAAATGCGATCCATGGTGGAGGGTATATAAGATTCGGCCCGGCCGAACTTAGCACGCTTTTACTTGTTCTATGGTATTTTGTGAACAAAGTACAGGTCTCAGTTGTATGAAGAAAATTCTACTAAATAAATTAAAAGGAAATATATATTAAATAGTTTAAATAGGGATTTCGTAATTGTCAATTTTTGACAAGCACAATAATAAACAAACAAATATAAAAATTGTCCAGTTTTCAGAAAAAGTTCCGCTTCTTCAAATATTTTTCCGTTAACAACAAAATATAAATAGAAGTAAAAATTCAAGAAAACAAATTACAGGAGAAAGTCCAAAAGAGGATAAGGCTTTCGAAGTTTTAACAAATTGCAACTTTGAATAAACATTTGAATTTTGGTCTATTTAAAAAAAAAGAAAAAAGAATTCTCGAAATTGCGCGTGCGATTATGAGAATTTTGTTTGCCTACTTCACCTAATTAATTCTTTCTATGTTCATTCCTTTGAAACTTGAAAGCGTAAATGAAGATTTTGAAATGTTTATGAGAGCAAATGATGAATTAAAATAAAAAATTACTTTAGTAAGAGAAAACAGTTTAAAAGGAGAAGAAAAACATTATTTAGAAACACTTTTAACTCGTATAAACATGTCATTTTGCTTTTGTAAACTTTTCCATACCTCCTTCTTTTCTTCTTATTCTTCCTACTTTTCCTCTAATTCATCACCTGCTCTTATTTTTTATTCTATATTTTAATCTATTTTGTAATCTATGAATAAAATAATGACAACTTTAGGATAACAATAATTAAATAGAGATTGTCGAAAGTTTCCACAAAACCACGCATACAATTTTTGAGAGCATTTTTCCTTTGTGCCCAATTGTGTTTAATTATTATTGTTTTTAATATAGCCATGCTTTTAACATAACTTTAATGAAATATTTAAAAAAGCATTCTTTTTTCTTTCGAAATTAACTGTTTTTTCCTTTTTTTTTTAAATTTTAGCAAAACGAAAAAAGCCAAAAAAAATAGGTTTGGAGCTATTTTCATTTCCAAATTTGGGGTTTTATTTCATATGAAATAAAGCCATAATTTTTTCAATGAAATAAATACCCAAAAAACGAATTAAAGCCCCAATTATAGTACTTTTTATTTCATGTATAAAAGTTGGGGGCCTCATTTATCGAAGCAGAGAAGGAGAAAATCTATGCATTTTTTATTAATTTCCAGCTGCTTTTGATAATGTATCGATAAATGCTTTAACACAAAAACTATATTCAATAGGATTTGTTTGTACAGTAAGTTTTTTGCTCCGAAAATAAAAACATTTCGATTTGAAAATGCAATTAAATTTTTTTTTTTTAAATATTTAATTTTTTTTTAAATATTTAAATTTTTTTTCAACTAACTAACATATGACATCAATTACTTCTCAGAAGAACATAAGTATAAAGGGAACTGAATTGAATCGAAACAATCAAAGGATAAAATAGAGCGACAAAAGAAACTGACAAAACGAAGACTATAAGAATATAAAGGTAGAAGAGTCACAATTATTAATATGTACATACAAAACTGACAAAAATGCATAGAACAAAATTATTGTTTTACACCCTTCATATGCAAACGAACGATGAGGATTAATACCACGCAAAAGCCTGCACCATGTATAGGCATTGTTGTTATTGTTGCTCTTAAGATGAACTCAGCAAATCAGTGGGAAACATAAAGATACAAAGACAAGAGTGGGAAATAAATCAAATCATAAAATCAAAATATTAAACAACACAAAATAAAATCCCAGAAATAATTAAATATCGAAAATATATTAAAATGCATCTCATCCAAAAGGATTATCTCATAAAATTTTATAGTTCAACTCATTGAAACTATGTTCTCTAAAACTCAGAGCGCTTGCTATTTGGACTGTGAAAAAGATGTCCGAATATTTTGAAACTAAAGCAAGGTTGCTTCGTGTCACCGTTGATTTTTCATTGCACTTTAATGACCTTCATAATTTTCTTGGAGGAGGAATTAACATTGACATGCGGATGGCAATATCATGCTAGCCGATAACCTTTCGGTACCACAGAAAATGACACATCTGTTGGAGTCGTATTGTACAATGTGGAATTTTGAGGTAAATCTGAGTAAATACGAAATATTGGTCTTCAGGAATGGCGGAAGTTAAAATAGCAAATGAGTTTAAATACTTGAGTGTCATATTCACATCAAAATTTAGTTTTAAGATGCAACTAGAAAACTGCAATGAAAAAAAATTTAAAATTACCAACATGTGTGGAACACATCGTTATGCCTTAATGCTAGAAACGAATGCTGAAGATTGCCACGAAATATATTAGCAAAGCTCTATTTCGCTACAACAATGATCATTTACCTTGCAAACTTTTAAAAATCCTTCTTCACAGAGAACTTTTTTGGGCAAAAGAGCTGAAAGAACTAGCAACCGAACTTCAAGTCCTATTTCCAACAACTAAACCTACAGAATTAAAATGGAACACATTCTATTCAAATTCATTTTTCAATATTAAACAGTCTGTTTTTTATTGGGAGACTTCAACAAAAACCAAATTCAACAAAATTGTATAAATCTCTGGATCATACTAAATAAGAATTCTACCTATTAGACCACATAAACACAGACAGAATTACATGGATATTCAAAGCTCGAGCTGGTTTAATCGAACTCAATTATAATAGGTATAGAGGAGCAGGACAAATTATGTAATATGTATGTAATATGAAACTTTACAACATTTTATTGGAAGAGTTCAGATTTGCATGTTTTCTCAAAAAAATTTTTTTATAATTAATAGCAATCCTAGGTGGCCAATATGAATATGACTGGTCCAAGTTAATAAAATATTTGAAATGTACAATGAAATATATATTGAAAATTTATGTAAGCTGAATTAAGTAAGCTAATGTAAAGAATAGAAAACTTATTGTAGACCAATTTTATGCTAAGCTCACAAGCAGACCGGGAAAGCGATCCGGGCACGACGAAGGAGACGGAGGAGTATGTACCGGCAACGCAATCGGGCGAAAGTGCAGGATGCTGGAAGGGATAGAACTGACATTCCAAGCACTTCTAAGGAACCTGGAAAAAGAATCATATCTCCCGAAAACACAACAAGATTAAATTTTATAGTTATAGTGCAGTCTTGTAAGAACAGTCATATATCCTTCTTAACAAATAATAAAACAATATTGAAAAGAGTAAACATTTTCGAATATCATTATAAAAAATAATTAAAATGAACTTTAGAATTATGTGAAATAGTTAAAATAAACTTTAGAATAGGTTAGAAAATAATGATTGTTTAAAAGAAAAATGTAAAATTTTTAATCAGATAATATCGAAGAAAAATGGAAAGTCTTTTTTTAAAAATTGACGTGTTGCTGATATTTTGGATATTGTGAGGAAGAGTACTCATATAAAACTGTCATTCAGATTCTAGACTACTTCTGCTAAAAGGGACAAGTTTTCTACCCCTTCTAGATCGGGAAAATATTAATTTGTCATAGAGATATTTAGGTGTTTGGTTCCAAATGATTTTATGTAAGAATAGTAGAGATCTAGTTCTAAGTAGATTGTCGAAGCTACAGACGTAATACTTCCCTTTACGGCTGAAGCTTCGACAATCTAAGTCAAGTGAGAAACATCTTGAGACATTCTTATACCATGGACATTCAAAATAATGCTGTTGTATACTATATTTAATTTCCGTTGGCTTAGTGAATCGCAATTTGTAAAAAGTTCACACCCATAGATCAGACAAGGAGTTAGAAATGTCTTTGCTAATAGATCAGACAAGGAGTTAGAAATGTCAGATCAGACAAGGAGTTAGAAATGTCTTTGCTAACAGAATTCTAATTTCGATTGGTGCATAATACTGCTAAAATGGTGAAGAAGAAAAAAACCTTCGCGCTTTCAAGTACTCTGGAAAGACCAGACCAATTTTGGCTAAGACTAGAAATGTCTTTGCTAACAGAATTCTAATTTGGTGAAGAAGAAAAAAAGCTTCGCGCTTTCAAGTACTCTGGGAAGACCAGACCAATTTTGGCTAAGACTAGAAATGTCTTAGAAATGTCTTTGCTAACAGAATTCTAATTTCGATTGGTGCATAATACTGCTAAAATGGTGAAGAAGAAAAAAAGCTTCGCGCTTTCAAGTACTCTGTGAAGACCAGACCAATTTTGGCTAAGACTAAAGCTAAGACTAAAGGCATGGCGTACTACCATGGCCATGACCTTCTTTTTCAAGATTGGAAAGACAAATATAGGCAAATATCCTCATATTGAGCCATTAGGCGATGCAGTGGCTGGATATTCAATAAATCCTAACGGACAGGCGCCGACGATGATATTATCACCGACACTCTCAATATTTGGAAGACGAGGATGAGCAAAGATCCTTATACTAAACCTCAGGCAGTCAAGGGGCGAGATATCCAACACAGCCTAACGAACAGGGATCCGACGACGGAACCATCAACAACGATGGATAAAGATCCTAATGCTGAAATATCAGGCATTGCAATGACAGAGAACTCAATGCAGCCTAATGGAACAAAGATGAGACTATATCTTACTCCCAAGAAGCCCAATTACTCAAGATTTGGAAGACTAATATAGGCAAAGATCCTAATATTGGAACATCAGACAGTGCGGGGACGGTAGACTCAATACAGCCTAAGAACAAGGATAGAATGATAGAACCATTACCGACTTTCTCAAGATCCGGAAGACTAGGAAAGGCCAATATCCTAATATTAAAACATCATGCAGTGCAGTGACTTGAAACAATGCAGCGTAAAGAACAGGGAGCAGACGATGAGACCATCACCCATTCTCAAGATGTCCATCTAATGGAAGAGCAATGATTGAGGTCGTCCAGATAAACTTCCATGAGCGAGACAATTACTCACGCTCTGATGGAGAAAATCAGCAAGGGCAAGATCCATATTGCCTTAATTCAGGAGCCATATGTGACTCGGAACAAAGTTTCTGGACTGAATCATATGAACTAGCAAATATTGTATGCTAACTCTGGTACTCATAAAAATTTAAATTATGTATTATCCCCAGTGTTGTCAATGTCGGCTGTAACTGCGATGAGACAGGGGGACAGTGGAGAAAAGTGTGGTACTAATAGAGTGCGATGCGAACTCTCACCACATTTCGTGGGGTAGTACCAATACTAATAAGCGGGGCCAAGCCCTGGCAGAGTTCTTGAATACCAACGACCTAATAACACTTCATATTGGTAACACCGCTATCTTTCTAAATAGGATTAGGGAGGAGGTATTAGATGAACACTCTTTCTCTAATCATCGCTACATTAGGTTTAGAATAGCACGGCCAGCGCCGAATCTGATATCCTTCCGGAATAAGTTGAAAACCAAATGGACAAAATTCTGAAGACTACTCATAGGAAGACTTGGGCAAGATAATTTACATTGTCCAAGCATAGAAGGCATTTACGAAAATGTCAACAGCACTGGTGGGGTCTTTCGAAGATGGTTGTCCTCTTCGGAAAAAAAAATCAGCCCAAGAAAAACCCTGAATGACCGGGGAGATTCGCAATATTGGGAAAGAGATCCACAGATTTTTTTAACGGAGCACATCGTGGGAAAGCGGTAGTTTAATGGGCTCAAGGAATGCAATAAGACTACCAGAGCGGCAATGCGTGCCTTCTGGAAGCTTTTCTTGTTATCTTTGTTGTTATCCTTGATAGTGAGAACTCTAACAATGTCATGTTCATCAGTTTTAAAAAAATCTGTTTTTGATTTTCTTTGTTTCATCATCGCATTTTTGCATATTTAGAAAGTTGAGCTACATAGCCAACCATGTATTTATTGTGGAAAAGTTTAAGAAATTATGTTTTACTTTTTATCTTTAACATTTAGATTCCAGAAGAACTGATGTTGGATTACGCTGAGATAACATCAATACCACCACTTCCTCTGTGGGTCCTCCTAAATGCGGATAAGGAATTGTCATGTCAAGGACCCGTTTTGTCAGAGGACTCCAAGGGTTATGATCAACTATTTGAAATGGATACGGCGGATGATAGCTTGGATGATCTGCTGGAAAATGAGAATGACTATAAACGAACAGATAGACGCCTATCGATACCAGAAAAGCAAAATATATCACATTTTGGACCACGCCAAGGTCAAATTCTTTCCCGACTTCTTACACATACTCATCTTCCTGGCCTCTCCTCACTTGACCAAATGCATCTGCTCGCGTTGGCCGACACCGTGTCCACTTGCAATACAGATTTTTCTGAAAAGTTCATTACAGAGTCAGGGAAGTCGGCAACAAAAGACACATCTGGTAATGGTTTAACAGAGTCCTTGGATGATTGCGGCCTGAGATTTCTCTTAGCAATGAAACACTACTCTTATCTTCTACGATGTTTGCCCTTAAATCAGCGAACACAGTTCCAAAAACATGGAATTGGCACATCGAATATTGTATGGGCTTTTCATTCGGAAAGTGAAGAGGAACTGCTAAATTTGATTCCGTCATATAAGAAGGGCGATCTGAAATGGTCTACACTTAGAGATTTGGGTGTGGGATATTGGGTTCGTAACATAAATATCTTGCGACACTGTGTAGAAAAGCTTGCTAAGTGTGCTTATCAACTTAAACAAGATCCCCTTGATGCAGCTTTATATTATTTGGCAATGAAAAAAAAGTCAATCGTTTGGGGACTCTTCCGTTCTAAGCGCGATGAGAAAATGACGCAGTTCTTCGCCAACAATTTCTCCGAAGATAGATGGCGAAAAGCTGCATTGAAGAATGCTTTCGTGTTATTGGGTAAGCAACGCTTTGACCATGCCGTTGCTTTCTTCTTACTAGCTAATTCATTAAATGATGCTATAGAAGTATGTATACAAAAGTTGGACGATTTTCAGTTGGCTCTCATAATAGCCCGTCTATATGAAGGCGATATTGACATTAATACCAATTCCACATATAGAAAACTACTAACCGAACACGTTTTGGGAAGCGATCATGATTCACTGAAGTTTAACATAGAGAAAGCCCACCCCGATCCATTTTTACGTTCAATGACATATTGGATTATGAAAAGGCACCAGGAAAGTCTCAACACTTTATTGCTCTCGGGAGTCGGCCAGTGTCACGCTGCTTTTAAAGAGGAAGATATGTTTAAGCCTGAAAGTCAGTCAACAAATCCAAATGTTTTTAACTTTTATATATACTTAAGAACGCACCCACTACTGGTACGTCAAAACCTTGCATTGTCTGCTCAGGAGAAAAAAATATCACATGTTGTGTTGTCTGGGTTCAGTTACTCTGGAGATGTCACCAAAAATGCAAATGACAAACAGGTTCAGATAGAGGATTCGATTAGCTCAATAGAAAGGCAACTGTACTTTACAACAGCACATGGTCATTTCAAAGCGGGATGTCCCGCTTTAGCATTGGAAGTTTTAAATAAGTTGCCCACTAAAGTAATCGATTCATCAGACACGGAAGACATCGATTCACCTAGCAGTATTGACAATGAACTTATCAAGAGTGGTATAATTGATTGGGAACATCAGACTTCCGCAGATAAAGCTTTAATGTCATCAGCAACAGACTTGGATTGGGGTTCTCCCTTGGCCCTGCAGAAAAAGGAAGACGAACCATTTAAAATAGAATGGGACGAAGATGAAGATGGGGCTCAAGACAACGTCGGTGAGATGTTTGAAAAAGGAGACATCCCACCGGCAAAGGTTAAAAAAGATGCCATAATCACCGCCAACAAAATTACGAAAATAGATATAATGGCACAACAACTAAAATTTGTAGCCTGTTTAAAAATTCTAATGGAAGAATTATCGACCCTTGCCACCGGCTTTGAAGTCGATGGAGGTCAATTACGATACCAACTTTATATATGGCTGGAGAAGGAAGTAGAAGCTCTTCAGCAATTATGCAATTACTGTAAATTTGATTCTTCGAATTTGAACAACACATCAGAAATTCTGAAGGTAGGTTAGCAAAACTTTTTAATTTTAATGTACCTAAATGCTTTAAAAAACTTTTTTTCAATAGGAAAAGGACAATTCAGTTTCCTACATCCTGTCAGAGAAACCTACACTACATGAAATACTATTACACGAAAAACACGATTTCGAGGCGAAAGTGATGAGAGCTGCAAAGAGAAAGAAATGGTTAAAAGGTAATTTTATTAATATTATTGATCACACTGTTACTTATTGATAGCTATGCTCTGTGCGGTCCAGTGAAAATACAGATTCTAAGCCTAATGGGTCGATTATGGATTGAAACTGAACTTGCCAGCAGCGGTGACAGAACATAACCCACATAAAATAAAAATTGGTATAAAAAAGAACATTGTTTTATCGGTTTCATTCAATAGCAGCATTTTGAACGTTCAACTTTAAGTAGATTTAAAAAAAAAGTATGCAATTCAAAACAGAAATAGAGGTTTATTATTAGTATAATAAACCTCTGCGGTGATATCTATGTCATGTCGAAATTTTTCCCAAAGAGGTGTCGCACTGCGCCACTTGTTCGGAATCGACAAGACACAAGAAAGTTTTTGTTGTTGTATCAGTGAGTTGTGTTCTATCTTTCGTCTGTTTGATTCTGTTGCGTGTCCAGTTCCAGGAACTCTGCGACTAAGATGGGGTGCGTCCAGAGGGATCTAGGTCCGAGATGAGTGGGTCTGGCTGAGCAATAGAAAAGGTGACGTGTGTCGTGTGGTCTCTGTCACACTCGGGACATACATCCTGTACGTTGGCATCAATCCTTGTTCTGTAGGAATTGAGACGGCTGCATCTGCCGGATCATAATTGAGGACCACATTCACCCGATAGCTATTCACCGCAATGGTCTGCATATGATACGATTTCTATGCCGTCTGGAGGCGGTGGAATGGAGGATTGGTAGAGGTTAAACAGTGCCGTAGATATCACCCCTTGGGGAACTCTCTGTTTCACACTACGGTGTTTCGATTTCTTATCCCTAAATTCCACAAAAGACTGGCGACCACACAAATAATTCGCGACCCAGCGTTTCAGGCTTGGCTAGAGGGTCGTATTGGCGATGTCGTTAAAGAATTTGGCATTGCTGACCGTGTCGAATGTCTTCGAAAGGTCGAGTGTCACGAGGACCGTACTATCACATGGCCTGGGCTGATTGAAGCCACGGCAAACGTATGCGGTGGTGGCATGCATAGGAGTTATTCATGATGCTCGGCGAATGGAAATTCCCCAACGAGGCTTGGGAGAAGTAATTCCTCAAGCGTCTTGGCTAATGGTGAGTTTAGGGAGATTGGTCTCTACGACTCCCCCTTACTCAGATCCTTTTCAGGTAGCGGGATCACTCTGCCCACCTTCCAGACATTAGGTACTATAAGAGTGTTCAAAGACAGGATGAGGACAGTCTTAAGGTACTCGACTCCAGGTTGATCCAGATTCTTCAGCATCAATGTAGAGATTCCATCGAGGCCCAACGCCTTGGATGACTTGGCGCCACAAATGACATTCGTAACCTTGTCCACGGTAAATTGTGATGGCTGCTCTTCGGCTCGGAGACCACGGATACGGCGAATGGCTCTCTTCCTTGCCCTGCCACTCTCGGGATGCACAACAGTAGACCACAACTTGTCTAAACCAGTACCTAAGTTACATGCTCCAAGTGTTCCAGCCACAAATTCCGCTTATGTTCGTTGACTACCCTTATAATTTTTAGATTCAGCTCGCTGGTTCTGGTGTTAGTGGGGTCCGTGCAGCGAATCCCATCGCGCTCGTCTGCGTGTACCACTGCCTGCGGCTTGAGTTTGGGGAGGTGTTCTGATCCAAAAGAAATGACGGTTTGTCAGGTTACTTCACTCAGGAGATCAGGGTGTACTGGAAATGTCTGTCGAGCTGCTACACCTCCTCGTAATCCTAGTGGCGGCATCCTCATTCACCATGCAAAACGAGTAGCATTCAATTTGCTCCGCCATAGGGGAAAATGCCATGAAATATGCGCATTAAAGTCTCTTAAAACCAGACGATAATGCCCAGATAGTAACCCACTTAAGTCGGGCTTGTAAGCCTGGCCGTTAATTGGGACACAGCTACCAACGGGCGATATATACAAGTTGTATAGCTCTATCTCGGCATTACCCGACCTGAATGTAGTCCCCATGCACTCCATGTAGGCGTCACTAGCGCCAGGCGCAGGCGAGAAGAGTCTATACTGCACGGAATGGTGTATCACAAGGAGATCCCTTATATTACTTACTTTATTGGCCATGGCGTTGACCATTCGCCGAACATAGAATAGCGTTCCAAGCGCTTCCAACTTTTGCGCTTAATAATCTTTCTCTCAAACACTCCAAGCACTGCCTCGTCAGTTTTCACAAGTTCCCAAAAGAGCTAAAACATTTCCATTTTAAAAAAAAAAACGAATTTTGTAGCTGCTGGATCAATCAATTTTTAGAATTTATTTGATTCTTTGATGTGATGTGATGTGAGACCTTTCCTAAAAACGGATAATAAAGTGTTTCTTCTACCAATCGTTATAGTTTAAATGTTGGCAAGGAATAACAAGATATAGTAAACTTTCATAAAAAACGAAAACAAACTGATTTGGAAAAAGGTATGTAGTAAACCTTTTTATTTTCGAAAGAAGTTAAGTTCAACATGAGTTAATCAATACATACCAGCGATAGAACATAATTTATAAATGCTGAAGAAAGCTTGGATAATATATTATTGGCAAAAAAAAACTCAATCAAGGACACTCGGAAAAATTCCCCGGTGCGAAAAATAAATGACACATTTGAAGCCTTGGAAAAGATGTGCGATAAAACAGTATCAGACCCATATAGTACACTTTTCAAGTATTTAAATAGTGACCATAAAGATGAAGTTCTTGCAATAGCTAAAAAACGAAGTGCAGATATAGACGAAAAAAATTATAACAATAATGACGTAAATAAAATACGGACTAAATTTGCGGATTACACTATGCTTGATGATGTTGCAGCACTATCCTATTTGTGGGAAAATAGTATTACTGCTGATGCCGGTTTCCAAACATCACCTGTCAAAATGTCAGATGTTTCATCCCAGAACAGTTTCAGATGTTTCATCCCAGAACAGTTTCCAAACGGCATCGACTAAAGCTCCCGTTAGTGCCATATCAAGTACTTATGATATCGCTCGCGAATTTACTGCTACAAGTAAATTGTCGAATCAACTGGCTAATGAAGTCGAAATCAATGTAGATGATTTGTTGATGCAAGCAATTGAGAAGTCGAGAAATGCCTCGCTACGAGGCTACAGCATTTGTAAAAATACATCATGAAAATATCCACCAACAAACTCCTAATCGATTTACCATATTTGGCGAACCGCAACAACCAGTCGTTACCAATCCGCGTCAAAAAGAGTTGAGTAGTAAATAAACATTTGCTCACATAGTTAGTCCAATAGGCACTTATATCAAGAAACCCGCTTCAAATCCACTTACGTCGACCAGCAAGGTAAAGAATAAAAATTCTAACCTGTTAAATTCTACCGCTTTCCTTGAACTTGTGTCAACCAAAAATGGTTTTAAATTCAATTGTACACAACAAACAATGTAACATTCAAAAAACTTTGTCCAAGAAAGTGTACATCTCATCTGAGTTAAAACATATCGTCGATGAACGGACTCCTTTCAACATAGCTGGTGGCAAGAAAATACAAAAGTACCTGGAAAATTCCAGACTCAGAGGTCTCAATGTTAACCCAGAGAAGACTGAAATATCCCTGTTGTTCACGAGGAAGGCGAAGGTGGGTCAATTTAACGCACCACGTTTCCTCAATAAGGCGATTTTGATATCTGACAAGGTCAAATACTTAGGTGTGATCTTGGACAGGAAACTGAATTGGAAGTGTCACATTAAGGGGCATTTTGAGAAGGCTCACAGATGTTGGGCATTATGTAGACGGGCAGTAGGCTCGAAATGGGGCCTGAATCCGAGGATAGTCCACTGACTCTATAGGAGCGTGATTAGACCAATACTTACTTACGGGTCAGTAGTTTGGTGGATTGCTATGAAGAAAAGGTGCAACGTTAGGACCATACAACATGTTCAGACCACATGTTGTCTTGGCATAGGCGGAGCGATGAGGTCCACGCCCACTAGGGCACTGGAGACTTTTCTAGATATCCGACCCATTGACATACAGATTAAGTGTTGGGCAGCCACTGCGGCTATGAGACTTAAGGCGATGGGAGAATGGAATGATGATGGGAGCAGCTCATACCATCGTGGTATAATCGAGGCGACGATAGGAAACCTGGAAGGAAGGAAAGAGGTTTTCGATCGGATACCTGAGATGAACCTTGAGGGGGGATACTATGCCAGACATGAACTAACTTAGGGGACTGGCATGGGAAACAATTAAGGATCTTGTAAGTAGCACGAAATTCCTAACTTAAATTTTCTGTTTCGAGGCTACTTTTTTATATTTAGAGCGCACAACAAGCCGATTACTGGCTTAGGTGTATGTCCATAGTGGCATGGGCGGATTAATATCTACACCCTCTTTTCAACCTAACCTAAGCTGGTTGGCCGCTCGGTAGCCGAGATGGTAGCGTGCTTGGATTACCAGTGCGGGGGTCGTGGGTTCGATTCGCCAGAAGCCTTGGTCTGTCGCTGCTGTGGTATCACAATGGACTTAAAATCGTCTAAGAGTGTCTGTAAAGGACTCCCACTCTTACCTAAGCTAATCTGGAAAATGCAATGATGCCTGTCCTTCGACATGATGGTAAAATTATAGTTCATAGTTGCAAAAGTTTTAATTGCCAAACTATAGCTGAACCGTCTTCTAAAGAGTCAAAGTCAACATCACAACCTATATTGCCTCGAAATATTTCTCATCAAAAAAATGCAAGTTTAGCGGATCGGTCGGTGATGCCTGCCGATGTTTCGATGGATGCCCAACAATTTGAATGTTTATATTCTCTTTGAAGCTATTTTATTAATATTTTGTTCGCTTTTTAAGTATATGTTGAACTTTAATTACGAAAGTTCAACATAACGAAAAATGGTGCTTCAAAAACCTCAAGTACTTGCAAGAACCGGTAGAAATTAATGTTGCCAAGAATAATTAATCCGTTTGCAAGACATTATGCCGAAATCAATGGTATCAGTTGTAACGTATTTCCCTTGGTAATGAAGGACGTACTATATGTTCCAGATTTGACTTCTGCCGGCATCGACGTCAAATTCGTTGGAAACAAAGCAAATATGATTAAGAACGGTAAGCCGCCATAACACGGCATGTAGTTGTCTTACGACATATCAGTTTTTGTATTCACATGTGATTTATTGTAAAATGTTTGTAACAATTGTCAATTAACATACGATTCATCATTTTTGCTATTTTTGTTATTTTCGTATGACATATGCTAAAAATGTGGGCAAATCTTACTTTTTATGCGTAAAAATTTTAAAACATGTGAGAAAGGTAAATAAATCATACATTTGTGAAAGCAGTTTAACAACAACAACAAAAACAGTTGATTTCTTTATGTTTTTGCCAAAAGGAATAGAGCACGCAAACCAAAAATTACATGTGCTATTTTGATAAGTGATTTTCTTATGTTTGTTTCATTTGTATCACACGACATGTACAACTCTTACTTACTTACTTTAATTGGCTATAGCAGAACATTTGTTTCACTAGCAGAACTTAGAATAGCGTTACAAGCGCCTCGAACTTCTGCCTTAGAACCATATAACAACCATGCCTTAGAACCATATAACAACCCGGGTAGTATCAGTGTCTTGTATAGTGTTATCTTCGTTTGTCGAGAGGTGGCCTTGTTTCTAAACTGCTTACTTAATCCAAAGTAGCATCTGTTTACAAGTATTGTTCTTCGCTTTATCTCAGAGCTGGTGTCATTCGTTTCGGTTAAGGCGGTGCCAGACATGGCTTAAAATACCTCTGAACGTAAAGGGGTATCAAAAGCGGCTTTGTAGTCAACAAAGATATGGTAGGTGTTGATTTGTCCTTCTCGCGTCTTTTCCAGGATTTGGCGCAGTGTGAATATCTGGTCTAGGGTGAATTTACCAGGTCTAAGCCCAATTATCTCTCATGTACAACTCTACATATGATAAATTTGACCTGTCATAAGACACCTACATACCGTGTAATAGAGCCTTGAAATATAGCATCAGCAAAGTTATCTGGCGATCTTTACGAATTAAAGATAAATCTAACGATGGCAACCACTAGGGCTTCCGACAAAAATGATGGAGATCTTTGGCACCGAAGACTAGGTCACATCGGCGCTAGTGGTTTAAAGAAGTTATGAAAAATTAATGCATACACGGGTAGGAGTGAAAAGAGTAATGGAGAAGATCCACTCTGATGTGTGTGGACCCTTCGAAAAAATTGCATAGAATGGTGCAAGATACTTCGTTAGTTGTATGGATGATTACACACATTTTGCAATGATGTATACGATTAAGAAGTCCGAAGTTTTTGGTTGTTGTTGTTGTTGTTGTAGCAGTTTATTGTGTACTATCTTTCGTCTGCTTGATTCTGTTGAGTGTCAAGACCCAGGAACTCCGCAACTAAGATGGGGTGCGTCCACAGGGATCTGGGTCTGAGTCGAGTGGGTCTGGCTGGGCAGTTAAACAGGTGACGTGTATCGTGCGGTCCCTGGTTACAGTCGGGACATACATCTTGCACGTCGGCATCAATCCTAGCTCTGTGGGAATTGAGGCGGCTTCATCTGCCGGAACGTAATTGAGCCAGAATCACTCTGGTTTGCCGGGGGAGGTCGATTTCTTCGGGTGCAATGGGTGGCGGTCGTTCTCCAAGGACTACATTCACCCGGTAGCCAGTTAACGCGTCTGCTACCGTGTCTGCATGAATGTTGTTCAGACCCGCTTGATATGCCGCTTGATCTAGAGGTTCTCTCTTGTAGCGCTGGACCTCACGCTCTAGATCATGTAGATCTACCTTAAGGCTTCTGGGCGGTGGGTATCTATCCACAAGATGATGATTTGGATGATTTCTGCGATAACAGCCCAGAAGGTATTGCTTAGACAGCATGTAGTTATGTCTTCGCACTGGTAGGATCTTTGTCTCCTGGTGGAGGTGGTCCACATGAGAACTAAGGAGGCAGCCCGTCGCAGTTCGGAGGGCGGCATTCTGACAGATCTGAATATCATTCCACTGCGTGTCACAAAGCTGACGTGACCACACTGGCGCTGCATAACTTACCACAGACCGGCCAATTGCTTTATACGTGGTCAACAAGGTTTCTTTGTCTGCACCCCAAGTGCTGCCAGCGAGTGACTTGAGGACCTTGTTTCTACTTTTGACTTTATTGCAGATTGCTGTGGCATGTGGGGAGAAAGTGTAGGAGCTGTCAAATGTGACGCCAAGTATTTTGGGACACTTGATGGTCGGAATCAATTCTCCATCGACCATCACAGTCAGCTCAGAATTCACCTCACGCGTATTTGTAGTGAACAGTGTGGCTGAAGATTTGGTGGCGGATATCTTCAGATTTCTTGCAGCGAAATATGAGGCAAGCTCGTTGAGGTAGACGTTCAACCTATCGCAGATGTCATCAATGGGTGGGGGGCCTGATGCCAAGATCGTACAATCGTCCGCATATGATACGATCTCTATGCCGTCTGGAGGAGGTGGGATGGAGGATAGGTAGAGGTTAAACAGAGCCGGAGATATCACCCCGCCTTGGGGAACTCCCTGTTTCACTCTACGGTGTTTTGACTTCTTATCCCTAAACTCCACAAATGACTGGCGGCCACACAGATAATTCGCGACCCAACGTTTAAGGCCTGGCTGGAGGGACGTGTTGGCGATGTCCTCAAATAATTTGGCATGGCTGACCGTGTCGAATGCCTTCGATAGGTCCAATGCCACGAGGACCGTCCTATCACATGGCCTGGGTTGATTGAAGCCACGGCAAATGTGTGTGGTGATGGCATGCAAAGCTGTTGTTGTGCTGTGCAGTCTCCGAAATCCATGTTGATGCTCAGCGAATGGAAATTCTCCTACGAGGCTCGGGAGGAGTAATGCCTCAAGCGTCTTAGCCACTGGTGAGAGAAGGGAGATCGGTCTGTACGACTCCCCCAAACTCGGGTCTTTACCAGGCTTCAGTAGCGGGATCACTCTGCCCATTTTCCAGACATCGGGAACTATAAGAGTGTTCAAAGACAGGTTAAGGACAGTGGTAAGATACTCAACTCCAGGTAAATCCAGATTCTTCAGCATCAGTGTAGAGATTCCGTCGGGGCCCAACGCCTTGGAAGATTTGGCGCCACGGATGACATTCGTAACTTCGCCCACGGTAAATTGTGATGGCTGTTCATCGGCTCGGAGACCACGAATACGGCGAATGGCTCTCCTCCTTGCCCTGTCTCTCTCGGGATGCACGATAAATTGACGGTTGAACAACCTAGCGCATCTCTTCGGATCAGTCACGGTTAACTCGCCAAAAGTGACTGAGGTCCTGTCGTCCCGTCTACCGGGGTTCGAGAGAGACTTAACAGTGGCCCACAATTTGCCTGCACCGGTGCCTAAGTTACATTGCTCCAAGTGTTCCAGCCACAAATTCCGCTTATGTTCGTTGACTACCCTGTTTATTTCCAGATTCAGCTCGCTGATTCTGGGGTTAGCGGGGTCCATAGCACGAATCCCATCACGCTCGTCTGCGAGTACCACTGCTTGCGCCAGGAAATTGGGTCGCACTTGCGGTATTCGACCGGCTGGTATAAAGCGAGCGGCTGCTGCGTTGATGATGTCTCGGAATTTCCTCTCGGCCACAAGCACATCAGAGGGGGGTGGCAGTTCATTGAAGCGGCGATTGGTATACTCTCTGAAGCCAGTCCAATTGGCCTTCTTGTAGTTGATGAACGTTCGGCGCTCAGAGGTTATGAAGTCGGGTGGTCGGTCGATGGTGAGGATTATGGGGAGGTGGTCTGACCCCAAAGAGATGACGGCTTGCCAGGATACGTCACTCAGGAGATCAGGGGATGCGATTGAGATGTCTGGCGAGCTGCTGCACCTCCTCGTAATCCTAGTGGGGGCATCCTCATTCACCGTGCAAAACGTGGAGCTATCTATCTGCTCTGCCAAAGCTATGCCACGCTGGTCGTTGCCTAGGGGAGAATGCCATGACGAGTGATGTGCATTGAAATCCCCCAGAACCAGACGACTATGGCCAGATAGCAACCCACTTATGTCGGGGCTGTAGGCCTGGCCATTAATCGGGACACAGCTGCCAACCGGCGGTATATACACGTTGTATATCTCTATCTCGGCAGTACCAGACCTGACTGCTACCCCCATACATTCCATGTATGGGTCACTAGCGTCAAGCGCAGGCGAGATAGGTCTATACTGCACGGAATGGTGTATAACGAAGGCCAATCCCCCACTTCCATTCCTTGAGCGATCCTTACGTAGCACATTGTAGCCGTGACAACTGTGCAAGCTGCAGGTGTTAGTCAGCTTTGTCTCCTGGATCGCTGCGACCGATATGTTCTTCCGACTCATAAAATCTACAATCTCATCAATCTTGCCTCGCAGTCCATTGCAGTTTAACTGCAGGAACGATACATTTCCCGACACTGGCCTAGCAATAGTAGGGCTAGGGTGCTGTCTTTGCATAAATTGCCGTACGGGAGAGATCGGGGGGGTCACATAGTCCGACGACGAGGACGCCGAAGGCGACGACGGCGACGCTTGTGACCCACTGCTGGCTATGTTCGCACAGCACCTAGCGACATAGCCAGTATGACTATACTCCCGTAGCGAAGTTAGGCCAGAGCAAGAACGGAAATGTACCCACTCCAAGCACCTGTTACACCTCACCGACACTGACCGATGATGAAGGCGGTTCTGGCAAACGGAACAGAACCAGGGTCCGGGGTTCTTTTCAATCCCGGCACGGACCAAAAGCATACGGAGAAGGCACTCCGGGATGTGCCTCTCCCATGACGAAAAAAGACGAACACGTACACTGAGGCGGCAGCCCTTGCCGATGAAGATTCCATCGGGTCAATCCGGTACGTACAACCGGCTGCCATGGGATCACTAGTTCATGCAGCGGGATGTCAATGTCAAAAATAACTGCTGTCCAATGTAGAGATTATTTTTCCAAGGAACAACGCGACTGGTATAAACGAAAAGGAATACAGATTGAAACGACGGTTGCTTATTCTCCGCATCAAAATGGGGTTGCAGAGAGGTTTAACAGAATCGTGTGGGACAAAATGAGAACAATGATGATGGAATCCCAGTTACCCAAATAGATGTGGCGTAGCCGTTCTAGCTGCCGTTTACATTACTAATCCAATTGTCCAACAAGAATTCTAAATTAATTTTAAAACTCCAGCAGAAATGTGGTTTGGCGAAAAACCGAAAATTATAAAAATTAAAATTTTTGGATGTAAGGCAGAAGTATCAAAACTGTAATGGTGGGCTATGCACCAAACGATTACAGACTATGGGATACTATGAAAAGAAAGCTATTTTCAAGAGATGTGAAATTTGTAGAAAACTGTTTTCCTTATTCCCTGACAACTGATGATAAAAGTAGTGAAACAATATTTGTAAGAAGAAGTCACGAGTAAGAGGGAAGAATGATGTTGTCGTGCCTTCTGAACCAAATGAGTCCATTGAGCCTGCTGGACTTCCCGTTAATGAAAGTGTTCAGTGATGCCAAATGATGAGTTCCATGATGAAAGTGAAACTGTAAATAATTATACAGCTTTGACTGAAGAAGCATTGCCTCAAAATTCTGCTCGCCACAGCACTGTAGAACCAAGATTACCTACCAAACTTCTGAGCTACATCACTGGATTCGAAACAACAGTTTTATAAAAAAGAATACCGGAATGCTAAAAAAAGAAATTTCTGCATTGAAAGATGCCGCTAAATGGTATGATGCAGCTCCAAGAAATGCCCCATGCTCCAAGAAATGTAAAGTTGTTAAAATCCAAATGAATTTTTCGAATAAAGCGAGACGAAAATGGCAATCCAACTTAATATAAAGCTCGTTTAGTAACCAAAGGATATCTTCAACAAGAGGGGGTAGTTTTTTGAAACTTATGTACCCGGCGCAAACTTAACTACCATACGTTTGATACTTGTTGTTGGCATGAAGTGGAATTACATATTTCATCAGCATTTCTACATGGAGATCTTAAAGAGGATGTGTATATGAAAATTCCTAATCGCATAACCACAAAAGGTATGGTTGTGAAGTTAAGAAAATCATTATATGGACTCAAACAGCACCACGTTGTTGAAATATAAAGCTCAATGTTCATAGTATTTCGCTGGGGTTCATCAGATCAAAACGTGACCTCTGTCTTTATACAAAACTAAGCAATTTTCATGATGATGATTTGGTAATTATTCTATACGTCGATGACGTGATTATTGCTGGGAGTTAAAAGGGATCTGTCCATCAAGTTTGAAATGACCGATTGTGGAGTGCTAAAATTTTTCTTAGGTATGAAAATTGAGATTAACAAAAACCAAGTATAAATTTCTCAACAATCCCATGCCAGCCGGTTGTACGCACCGGATTGACTCGATGGAACCCTTCATCGGCAAAGGCTGCCGCCTCAGTGGGTCACAAGCGTTGTCGTCGTCGCCTTCTGCGTCCTCGTTGTTGTCGTTGTAGCAGTGTGTTATACACCGAGGCGTCAGCCCTTGCCGATGAAGCACTCCATCTCATCAATCCGGTACGTCCTCGTCGTCGGACCACGTGACCCGCCCAACCTCTCCCGCCAGGCCAGTGCCGGGACGGTCTCCGTGGCAAGATCGATGAGATTGTGGATTTTATGAGTCGGAAGAACATGTGGGCGCAGCGATCCAGGAGATAAAGCGTCCGTAACAAAGCATTCCGTAGCAAAGCGTTACGTAACAAAGCGCAAGGATCGCTCAGGGAATGGAGGTGGGGGATTGGCCGTCGTGATACACCATTCAGTGCAAAATAGATCCATCTCGCCTGTGCCTGGCGCTAGTGACCCCTACATGGAGTGCATGGGGATAGCAGTCAGGTTCGGTACTGCCGAGATAGAGCTATACAACGTGTACATGCCGCCGGTTGGTAGCCGTGTCCCAATTAATGGCCAAGCTTACAACCCCGATATAAGTGGGTTACTGTCTGGCCATAATCGTCTGATTGTAGGGGACTTTAATACACATCACATTTCATGGCTTTCTTCCCTAGGTAACGACCAGCGTGGCATGGCTTTGGCAGAGCAGATTGAAGGCATCACGGTGAATGAGGATGCCCCACCAGGATTATGAAGAGGTGCAGCAGCTCGCCAGACATTTCCATTGCATCCCCTGATCTCCTGAGTGACGTATCCTGGCAAGCGATCATCTCTTTGGGGTCAGACCATCTCCCCATAGTTCTCACCATCTCACCCGACTTCATAGCCTCTAAGCGACGGACGTTTATCAATCAGAAGAAGGTCGATTAGGCTGGCTTCAGAGCGTATATCTGAAGATATCTGCCATAAAATCTTTAGCCACATTGTTCACTGCAAATACGCATGAGGTGAATACCGAGCTGACTGTGATGGTCGATGGTGGAATGATTCCGACCATCAAGTGTCCCAAAATACTTGGCGTCACATTTGACAGCTCTTACACATTCTCCCCACATACCACAGCAATTTGCGATAAAGTCAAAAGTAGAAACAAGGTCCTCAAGTCATTTGCTGGCAGCACTTGGGGTACACAGAAACTACATACACAGAAACTTTGTTTACCACGTACAAAGCAATCGGCCGGTCTGTGGTAAGTTATGCAGCGCCAGTGTGGTCTCGTCAGCTTTGTGACATGTAGAGGAATAATATTCAGATCTGTCAGAATGTAGCCCTCCGATCTGTGACGGGCTGGCTCCTCAATTCTCATGTGGACCACCTCCATCAGGAGACAAAAATCCTACCAGTGCGAAGACATAACTACATGCTGTCTAAGGAATACCTTTTGGGCTGTTATGGCAGAAACCATCCAAATTCTCATCTTGTGGATAGAAGAGCAAGCTATTATACAATAAATTGAAATCAAAGCAATCGGATAACTTATTTCAAGTTGAAGAAAAACTTAAAAAATTTTCCTCAGTCTATCTAGAATATTCGAAGCTCTGTCATTTGTCTTTTTTTCTTTAAAATATTAAATTGTTAATTTTTATTGACATATGATTTTTATTAATAAATCTGAGATTCAATACAAATAATCAGCCTGGTCATATCATCATAGGCACTCAGTATTTGTACAAGAGCCGGTGCCGCCCGCCCTATCACTGAGACCCTCCGCTACTATCCACAACTTGTGGACGCGCCCGGTGAAAGCAATGAACCCCACACAGACGGGACCTCAATGTTCCAGCCTGTCCAATAAATTCTACTGGCATTATTTATTTCTCGGCATAACGGGAAACTGGTATTATTTTCTTAAAAATCAAATTTTTTTGTTAAGGTGAAGGTAAATAAATAACACAATGACTTTCACTTCCAAAAAATGTTTATAACAGAAAGGTAGCAAGCAGAAAGTGGCCAAAAGTAATATAAACTTGTCAACTGTAAACGCAATTGGACTAAGGTTGCTATCTATAATAGACCAATTAATTTCTTCAAGTGCAATGGATGGCGATCGTTCTCCAAGGACTACATTTACCCGACAGCTATTCACCGCTTCTGCTACCGTGTCTGCGCGAACGTTGTCAAGACCCTCTGTTCTCTCTTGTAGCGCTAAGCCTCTCGCTTGGCTGTCAAATATGATACCGAGAATTTTGAATACTTGATGATCGGAATCGTTTCTCCATCGAAAATCACATTCAGCTTATTATTCAACTCTTGCGTATTTATAGTTTTTTTTCTCGCTGAGTGGGTCTGATACGATCTCAATGCCGGCTGAATATGACCCCGCCAAAGGGAACTGTTGTTTTCACTCTACGGGGTTTGGACTTTTATCTCCAAATTCCACAAACGACGGGCGACCAAAAAGATAATTCGTTTTAGGCCTGACTGGAGGGAGGTGTTGGCGATGTCCTCAACTAGTTTGGCATGGCACCGTGTTTAATGCTTTTAATAAGTTCAGTACCACGAGGACCGTCCTATAACATGACCAGGGCTGACTAAAGCCACGTCAAATGTGTGTGTTGATGTCATGCAAAGCATTTGTTGTGCGACACAGTCAGCAAAATGCTTGCTGATGCTTGACGAATCCAGATTCTTCAGCATAAGTGTAGAGATCCCGTAGAGGCCCAACGCCTAGGATAGCTGCGTGTCACGGACTACATTCGTAACTTCGTTAACGGTAAATTGTGATGTGTGTCCATCGGCTCGGAAACCACGGATACGAAGATTGGCTCTCCTCCTAGCCTTGTCACTCTCGGTATGAACCTCAATAAATTGGCAGTTGAACGTTGGATTATGGGTGAACATATCTTTTCTTCACTGAGCTCTCTACTGTCTTTTGACCCCCTCGTCATTTTAGACTTCTCGATAAGATAAGATAAGACTTCTTGCGGTCTCTATGCTGGCCTTTTGTCTTTGTCGTTTGTCTCCTTCTTTTTCCACCAGCTTTCCTCTCTCTCTCTTCATTTCTTTCTAGGAGGTGTCCTGTAACCTAACCTAAGGAACGAGTAAAATCGTTCAAAATCTTTCAATTTTTAACTACGTATTTATTAATTGAAATTTAAAGACGCGAATGTTTACATCAACTATAATTTAATAACAATTTAACATCTAAATGTGAGTACGAGATAAAATGTTATTCCATACGAAAGCGTATTCGATCACGTATGCGACCAGGGACGGGATAACTATGGATAACAATTGAATTCCAATACGGTAGGCCGGGTGGCACCGGTTCTTGCATAAGTACTGAGTGCCTATGATACTCGATATGACAGGGCGAGTTATAGGCGCCTTTAAATAACCAATGGCCATCAAGTTCCTGCGGCGATCGGTCCTCTGGACCGGAACGAGCTTGCTCACCCATAGGAGCTTGACGGGGATCGCCATCTCCACATTATATTGGGTTGCCTAAAAAGTAATTGCGGATTTTTTAAAAGAAAGTAAATGCATTTTTAATAAAACTTAGAATAAACTTTAATCAAATATATAATTGCCATTTTGTTCGATAACCTTTTTCCATCTTCCTGGCAAATTTAGTATTCCACGCTCATAGAACTTCTGGCCTTTATCTGCAAAAAACTGAATGATCGTTTTCGACTAACGTTGTTGTAAACAATCCATTTTTCATCTCCAGTTATGATTCGTTTTAAAAACGGATCGAATTCATTGCGTTTAAGGTGCATATCACAAGCGTTGATTCGGTTTGTTAAATGAATTTCTCTCAATACATGTGGTACCCATATTAAAATTGACGCCAAACAAACAAATGTAAACAAAATTTCGCGCACTTTTTTTCTAAAGCAAGCTAAAAGTAACAGCTGATAACTGACAGAAGTAAGAATGCAATTACAGAGTCACAAGCCATTGAAAAAACTTGTCAACGCCGACTATATTAGTACTATATTACCGACAATTACTTTTTGGGCAACCCAATAGACATGTGGCTACAATAACAACGTATGTGGTAATTCGGCCCCTAATTGCTATGAGGAAAATAGCAGCGACAATTTGCATCACTATAAATTAAGCTTTATTTTAAAAATTGTACATGTATTTTAATTTCTCACGAACTGTTTCACCATCAACAAGAGATAACCTCTTGATCAATCGGCATAGCAAGCGGGCCTAGACAACATTCATGCAGACACGGTAGCAGATGCGGTGAATAGGTTGTTGTTGTTGTTGTTGTAGCAGTTTATTGTCTACTATCTTTCGTCTGCTTGATTCTGTTGAGTGTCAAGACCCAGGAACTCCGCGACTAAGATGGGGTGCGTCCACAGGGATCTGGGTCTGAGTCGAGTGGGTCTGGCCGGGCAGTTAATCGTGCGGTCCCTGGTTACAATCGGGACATACATCTTGTACGTCGGTATCAATCCTAGCTCTGTGGGAATTGAGGCGGCTGCATCTGCCGGACCGTAATTGAGCCAGAAACCACTCTGGTTTGCCGGGGGAGGTCGATTTCTTCGGGTGCAATGGGTGGCGTTCGTTCTCTAAGGATTACATTCACCCGGTAGCCAATTAACGCGTCTGCTACCGTGTCTGCATGAATGTTGTTCAGACCCGCTTGATCTAGAGGTTCTCTCTTGTAGCGCTGGACTTTACGCTCTAGATCGTGTAGATCTACCTTAAGGCTTCTGGGCGGTGGGTATCTATCCACAAGATGATGATTGGATGATTTCTGCGATAACAGCCCAAAAGGTATTGCTTAGACAGCATGTAGTTATGTCTTCGCACTGGTAGGATCTTTGTCTCCTGATGGAGGTGGTCCACATGAGAACTGAGGAGACAGCCCGTCGAAGTTCGGAGGGCGGCATTCTGACAGATCTGAATATTTTTCCACTGCGTGTCACAAAGTTGACGTGACCACACTGGCGCTGCATAACTTACCACAGACCGGCCAATTGCTTTGTACGTGGTCAACAAGGTTTCTTTGTCTGCACCCCAAGTGCTGCCAGCGAGTGACTTGAGGACCTTGTTTTTACTTTTGACTTTCTTGCAGATTGTATTTTGGGACACTTGATGGTCGGAATCATTTCTCCATCGACTATCACAGTCAGCTCAGTATTCACATCACACGTATTTGTAGTGAACAGTGTGGCTGAAGATTTGGTGGCGAATATCTTCAGATTTCTTGCAGCGAAATATGAGGCAAGCTCGTTGAGGTAGACGTTCAACCTATCGCAGATGTCATCAATGGGTGGGGGGCCTGATGCCATGATCGTACAATCGTCCGCATATGATACGATCTCTGTGCCGTCTGGAGGAGGTGGGATGGAGGATAGGTAGAGGTTAAACAGAGCCGGAGATATCACCCCACCTTGGGAAACTCCCTGTTTCACTCTACGGTGTTTTGACTTCTTATCCCTAAATTCCACAAATGACTGGCGGCCACACAGATAATTCGCGACCCAACGTTTCAGGCCTGGCTGGAGGGACGTGTTGGCGATGTCCTCAAATAATTTGGCATGGCTGACCGTGTCGAATGCCTTCGATAGGTTTAGTGCCACGAGGACCGTTCTATCACATGGCCTGGGTTGATTGAAGCCAAGGCAAATGTGTGTGGTGATGGCATGCAAAGCTGTTGTTGTGCTGTGCAGTCTCCGAAATCCATGTTGATGCTCGGCGAATGGAAATTCTCCTACGAGGCTCGGGAGGAGTAATGCCTCAAGCGTCTTAGCCACTGGTGAGAGAAGGGAGATCGGTCTGTACGACTCCCCCAAACTCGGGTCTTTACCAGGCTTCAGTAGCGGGATCACTCTGCCCATTTTCCACACATCGGGAACTATAAGAGTGTTCAAAGACAGGTTGAGGACAGTGGTAAGATACTCAACTCCAGGTGAATCCAGATTCTTCAACATCAATGTAGAGATTCCGTCGGGGCCCAACGCCTTAGTTGATTTGGCGCCACGAATGACATTCGTAACTTCGCCCACGGTAAATTGTGATGGCTGTTCATCAGCTCGGAGACCACGAATACGGCGAATGGCTCTCCTCCATGCCCTGTCTCTCTCTCTGCACAATAAATTAACGGTTGAACAACCTGGCGCATCTCTTCGGATCAGTCACGGTTATCTCGCCAAAAGTGACTGAGGTCCTGTCGTCCCGTCTACCGGGGTTCGAGAGAAACTTAACAGTGGCCCACAGTTTGCCTGCACCGGTGCCTAAGTTACATTGCTCCAAGTGTTCCAGCCACAAATTCCGCTTATATTTGTTGACTACCCTGTTTATTTCCAGATTCAGCTCGCTGATTCTGGGGTTAGCGGGGTCCATAGCACGAATCCCATCACGCTCGTCTGCGAGTACCACTGCTTGCGCCAGGAAATTGGGTCGCACTTGCGGTATTCGACCGGCTGGTATAAAGCGAGCGGCTGCTGCGTTGATGATGTTTCGGAATTTCCTCTCGGCCGCAAACACATCAGAGGGGGGTGGCAGTTCATTGAAGCGGTGATTGGTATACTCTCTGAAGCCAGTCCAATTGGCCTTCTTGTAATTGATGAACGTCCGGCGCTCAGAGGTTAAGTCGGGTGGTCGGTCGATGGTGAGGATTATGGGGAGGTGGTCTGACCCCAAAGAGATGACGGCTTGCCAGGATACGTCACTCAGGAGATCAGGGGATGCAATTGAGATGTCTGGCGAGCTGCTGCACCTCCTCGTAATCCTAGTGGGGGCATCCTCATTCACCGTGCAAAACGTGGAGCTATCTATCTGCTCTGCCAAAGCTATGCCACGCTGGTCGTTACCTAGGGGAGAATGCCATGACGAGTGATGTGCATTAAAATTCCCCAGAGCCAGACGACAGATAGCAACCCACTTATGTCGGGGTTGTAGGCCTGGCCATTTATCGGGACACAGCTACCAACCGGCGGTATATATACGTTGTATATCTCTATCTCGGCAGTACCAGACCTCACTGCTACCCCCATACATTCCATGTATGGGTCACTAGCGTCAAGCGCAGGCGAGATAGGTCTATACTGCACGGAATGGTGTATAACGAAGGCCAATCCCCCACCTCCATTCCTTGAGCGATCCTTACGTAGCACATTGTAACCGTGACAACTGTGCAAGCTGCAGGTGTTAGTCAGCTTTGTCTCCTGGATCGCTGCGACCGATATGCTCTTCCGACTCATAAAATCTACAATCTCATCAATCTTGCCACGCAGTCCATTGCAGTTTAACTGCAAGAACGATACACTTCCGGGCACTGGCCTGGCAATAGTAGGGCTAGGGTGCTGTCGTTGCATAAATTGATGACAACGTGCAGGATGTATATCCCGATTGTGACTAGGGACCACACGTCATCTGTTTCACTGCCCATTCAGACCTTCTTGTCTCAGACCTAGATCTTTCAGGACGCACCCCATCTTAGTCGCAGAGTTTCTGGATCTGGATACTCGACAGAATCAAGCAGACGAAGGATTGAACCCAACACACTATTACAAGAACAACATCAACTCTGTTTCAATGATGTTATCCTTGTTTTGTTCTGTTAATTATGTTTTGGCGGCTATTTCAGTGCGAATGAACTTAAGAGACAAAAAGATTTTGTTTTACAACATCAGCGTTTGCAGATACAGTTGTTTTAACTTAGCTGTCCATAGCATTCTAACTTCTTTCTTTTTATTTATCTATTTTAAGCCAACGAAACCTTGTTAAGGACGTTATTAAGTTATTGTTCTCTTCACGGCGCTAGTGGTGGAGGTCTGGCTTCTGTCAGAATGGAAGTTGTTCTTCTTTTGCAAGAACTACAACAGGAAAAAACACAGCAACAGCTTCTAAGCCCCTTACCATTTCCAACCACTCTTCCGCTATTGAGTGCATGTGTAGCAGGAAACAAAACCGTAATAGCTGATCCAATAAAATATTTACAGGTAAGATAAGTTATGAAATAAAAGCTATGATAGAAAAAATTGATACCAAACGTGCTTATGTCAATGTTATACGGTACACTTGCGAAATATCCAGGAAGCGTTGTTTTTCCTAAATAACAAGTACATGTTCATCATTTTGTACTTGGTTTTAAAAAGCAGGTTTTAAACCCAAAGATTTTTAGCCTCAAAAATAGTACATATACAGCCCTTTTGGTGAAGCCATCCCAGCTTTCTGCCATTTTTGAAATTCGTAGAAAGACCCTGTTCCGGTTTTCGAATTCGCAAAACTCAAAAAATGGCTTAGTGTATATTTTCCAAACCTTATACTTTCAGGGTTTGACATTACTTGAGGTTCCTCTTACTGAATAGAAATTTGATAATAAGGCAAAGGAAGTCTTTCGTTTTGCGTTTTCGAAAACCGTAATAGGCCCAATAATCTTTAAAATCTCGTCTTAGAAATAATGATGCAATTCTTTATGCTAAAGTTGGATGCTTTTATATTGTAGTATAATAACTTTGAGATAAAGAACTTGTGTTTAAATTGAAGCAGACCTCACGTCTTTCATAGAAAGTTAAAAATAGCATTGATATTAGTAAGAAATTTCAGAAACTTGATACTTATAGCCTGTTTGTCGACGTCGAACGTACGCGTTCGTTCGCCATGCAAATGAAAAAAAAAACCGATTTTGGTTTGGTTTTAAAAGCAGAATTTATCGAACGACAAGTTGAACAAAAACGTTAGCATTCCATATGGTAATTCCATTGTAAAGGGTGTTACATTTTTACTGAATATAAGAATATATCTTTTGAACAAATATATTTAAAAGCTTTATTTTATACAAACTTTGTGCAATTTATTACCCTATAACAAACCATCAATTTATATCATAGGTTTTGTCAGTATAGAAAGTGCAACAGCCTTCAAAATTAGCGTAACGGGCGTTGCAGTTACAAATAGCAAAATTTGCAGGCACTTCACCAATCTCTTGATTGCCTAAAAATTTGTCTGGTATTGTGTCCCCACCTAAGTGCCAGGGTCTTTTAGCCGCGATAGCCAGACAATGACATAGGAAATGCTCCAACGTCTCATCATCTTCCCCACATGCCCTACACATGCTGTCACTTGCGGCACCGATTTTGCATAAGCTTTTAGTCCTATGTGTCCTGCTGTGATATCGAAATCTTGACCTGCTTTCCTTTCGGTAATAGCCCGGCACCCAAACGATGCGGATCGTGCCATCCTCAGAGATGGCGTTAATATCCTTCTTACACTCCAAGTCTGTTGGTGACCTTACCGTCCTGGTTGTTATTTCTCTTATGGCCAGTTTACTGTCCGTAAAAATGATCACACTTGACGTCCTTGCGCAAGCACTTCACCACCTCACGCATTCCGTGATCGCCCGGATCTCCGCCTGTAGGTCAGGCAGTCAAAAACATATCTCAGTTCCTGGGATCTCAATGTAGACCCCCAGGCACACTCTGTCCTCTAGATTTGAACCATCCGTGTTACATGATCTTCCAGATGGCAATACTAGAGTTCCGTCAATCCAAGACTGTGCCGCTGGCAGCAGTGCCTCGCACTCGACCTCAAGTGTCATTTCAGGTATCCGATCAGAAACTTCTTCCACTCCTTCCAGGTTTCCTATTATTTGACCTGTTCCTTTCATCTATCTATTGTATTCTCCCATCGCTTTAAATCTCATGGCCGCAATGGCTGCCTCAAACTTAATTTAGTCACGCAACAGTTGTATGTATACATAAGACTAGCATACTCCCGGTCGCTTTGCTACCCCCGATTATACGCCTAAAGCAAAAGCAAGGTGTAACTCCATCCCAATTTTGAGAGTTCTTACTCAATCCGTAAAGAAAGTAGCATTTTGTACGTTTTAGTACCTAAATGTATGAATTAAAAAAAACACAATCTCCTAGTTGCCTGATATATACTCTTAATGTTTACCTGTGTTAGGAAAAATGCGATTTTGTAGGTTTGAGTACCAAATGTACAAATTAAAAAAAAAAATATTGTAGTAGCCAAATTTATACTTTCAAGGTACCTATTACACCACAATTAGTACGTTTCTTCCAGTACTGGTACAATTCGTTACGACATGTTGTATTTTCGTCGCAAATTCACCATTTCCTACTTTTAGTACCTAAAGTATGAATATCACCAAACCCCGTCTTATCCCATCTTTGACCTAAGACCATTGTTGCCGTCACTGGCAAAACGATGTAGCTGGGATATGTTAAGTTAGAATAACCTGTGTACATTTAACGAAATCATATCTTAAACGTCATATTATTTTCGGAGTTAGGCTTTGGCATTTAAGAATAGCGACATTTTATTGAGTTATAAGTGGCACTTAGCTTGTTTAATTGCTTTGATAATTGCTTTGTCTGTTTAGTAATATTTTAAGTCGATTGCCAAGATAATACATTAACTCACGTATGCAAAACCAGCGGTTTCAAAACCAAAAAGTTAGTTTTCAATCTTTCTTGAATTGTGTTTGAATTTATCTAATTTGATGTACCTCTTTTGTAGGAATTTTAATATAGAAATTTTGGTTTAAATAAATTGAATTTTCTTTATTTGAATCGAACTCTTCTTTATTCAAAATCCATTGGAAATCACTAGCGAGGCAATCTCCTTCGCTAACATCTTAAAATTCTTTTTGCGGTGATACGATTCCTACAGCACTAGCCTTCTACGAGACTGAGACGAGAAAAAGCTACCGCATCATCAAAAGCCAATCGCAGTAAGTACCAATGGAGGGTCAACAAAATATCCTTAACTGTCCACTTTGCAAAAACCACTCCGACCAAAACATGATAACATGTACCAGATGACAAAAAAGTTATCATGCGTCTTGTGCCCAAACCACAGTCAATGAGACATCAAACATAACCTTTAAATGCCAAAACTACATCGAAACTCAAGTTGATATTACATCGCCTAATTCTGAAAAAAGTGCATCCACTTATGCCTCGCACAATTCAAATGATTCGCATTCGAGATTTCTGCAACTGGAGCTGCAGCGTTTAGAGGAAGAAAGATTCTTGACAGCAGCTTTGAACAAAAAATATTTTGAAAAGAAGTACAAACTTCTTCAAATACAAGAGGAGCATCGTTCGAATGCTTCCTCTTTTCGCTCTACATCCGTTCAAAACTGGCTTCAAGATCTCCCGCAACCCATCAATGAAGCACAAGAAGTTCAGCCTCATCTTACGCCTATAGCTGGAAATGAAAACCAGCAGAAGTACAAACTTCTTCGATGGTATCGAGTATGGGCGACAGATCGCAAGCTAACAGAACTGAAGAAAATAATAAGGCACTATAATAAGCTATATACCGCTTGCCTCATAGATCTGTATATTTTAGTAATCATTGTCAAGTGAACAATATATTAGATACTGATAATACGGGAAATAGACGCTGTGGCATTGAAGCCGATCTCAATCATCAAGGTCGCTCTAATTGTTCAGCTAGCGCTGCCACTCCACCTACGTCCTCTACATTTCCACCGACGAATACTGATGCTGCACCCAACATATTTGGGCCACGCCAAAATCTCAATGATTCGTCTGCCCAATGTCCTCCTCCCAGAACTAATGCCAGCTCCTGCGCTAATAACTTGACATCCCTTAATGTACCCACTTCGAGCTCACACGGATCTAGTTTTGTTCTTACTGGACATGGACCTTCAAATGGATGTAGCTTATATCCTCCTCTTTCGTCTAATTTGACCTCCACACGCTACAGCGCAGCTCAAAATGTGCCCATATGCTCTCAATTTGTTCAGCGCCCGAGTCCACAGCATTGTATTACAAATTATTTGGATACAACACAATTGAACCAAAGTCAAGTTCAAGCTTGAAAGTCATTACCGAAAGAACTACCAGCCTTTTCTGGGCAGCCAGAGGACTGGCCACTATTTGCATCTACATTTGAGTGGTCCACACAAATTTGTGGATTCAACGATAGTGAAAATCTGATAAGACTACAAATGTCATTAAGTGGTGAGGCACTTAACAATGTTCAACATATGTTAGTTCATCCAATGAACGTATCATGGGTAATGTCAATGCTACGAATTTTATACGGACAACCTGAAAAAATAGTTAATTCGATTAAAAATCGCATTAGAACAATTCCATCGGTTGATGAAAATTACTTACCATCCTTTACAACGTTTGCAATCAACGTCAAACGTTTAATAGCCACGATAGAATCTTCCAATTTTTTGGATGAAATAAATAATTCATGTCTTTTGCAAGAGCTTATACAAAAAATACCAGCAGCCTATCAGCTGCAATGGAGCGCGCAAAAGTTACATCTGTTAAAGCCCCAATATGTATGAATTTGCAAATTGGATATTTGACATTGGAGTATCTGCCAGCTGTATAACAGTTGAGAACTCTTATACAGGTAACATCAAGAAAGATAAAGCTAAAAGCAGCGACAGCGATAATAACAAGAGAGCATATATTCATACGCACAATGAGAGACGTACGTGTTTTGTTTGTGGCGACGGCGGCTGCAAAGCAGTTGGATCTTGTGCTAAGTATATTTCTCTTAGTCGTACAGATAATTGGGACATGGTGAGAAAATACAAGCTATGTAAGTGCTGTTTGTATAAGCATGGTGGGGAGTGTAAGAACAAAACACCTTGTGGAGTACAGGGTTGTCAATATTATCACCATTCCTCATTGCATAGATATGATCCCCCACATGACAGCAAAGAAACAGCTGATAATTTTGCTGAAGCTGATAAAAATAAAGCACATGAAACACATAGCATCGAACAAATTAACGCGCATAATAGTGCTTTAGAACAAGTTTTGTTTAAAATTATACCAATAAAAGTCTTTGGTGTGCATTCGAGTGGCGATACAATTGCCTTTATTGATGAGGGTTCGTCTATAAGTCTTATTGATGAGTCACTGATGGATGCATTGGATTTGACGGGAACAGCCAGTCCCTTGTGTCTTAAGTGGACTAGCGGTATGGAAAGGTTGGAAAATAATTCAAAGAGTTTAACCATAAACATTTCAGGTGAAAACAAGGAACGCATAGCTTTGAATGTTAGAACTGTGGCTTCACTGGACCTTCCAACGCAGACGTTAGACTACTCGAAGCTGACACAAAGATTTACACATCTTAAAAACGTGTCAATTCAAAGTTATTATGAAGCGGCATCGAAAGTGCTTATTGGACTTAACCACTTCAACTTAGTGACGTCATCAAGAATCAAGCAAGGATTTCCAAATGATCCTGTTGCCGTACGAACGCGAATCGGATAGCTGATATATGGAACTATTGGCAAAAATACGGAGGCAAGTACCCACTTTCATTACCATATTTGCGAATGTAACATAAGAGACCAAGAATTAGAGGACCTAGTGAAAAGTTTTTACTCCCTTGAAAGTGTGGGAATTAGTTGTAACAAAACGCTTGTTGGAGTTAACGACGATCGTGCTCTCAACATGCTCAAACAGTTCACTATTCGTAGGCAGGATGGTCATTTTGAAACCCCGTTGTTGTGGAAGTTTGACGTGCTAAGTCTTCCTGAAAATTATTCAATGGCCAAAAAACGCCTAGTCTGTTTAGAACGTAAACTAAACAAATCGCTAGAACTTTTGTCGGTTTTTAGAACAACGATTGAGAAATATATTTCAAAAGGTTATATACGCAAACTGAAATCGGAAGAAGTTAACTTCAGCCAAAAGGTGTGGTATTTACCAATATTTGCAGTTTTTAACAAAAACAAGCCAGGGAAATCACGCGTAGTGTGGGATGCCGCAACGAAATCTAATGGTGTGTCAAAATCTAATGGTGTGTCGAAATCTAATGGTGTGTCTTTAAAGGATTATTGCCACATAGAAAAAGTTCTCGGTGTGTTTTGGGAACCCCACGAAGATGTCATCACATTTAAAATTTCTCCCTGGCTCCTGGATAGCAATATCTTTTCCTGCAGTAAAACACCAACGAAACGTGAAATGTTACGCCTCATAATGTCGATTTTTGACCCACTGGGACTGATTGGTAATATCATAATGTACGTAAAGATTTTGCTTCAAGAAGTGTGGAGATCCAAGATCGATTGGGACGAGGCGATATCTGGAGATCTAGCCACTAAATGGACCCATTGGGTTAATGTATTACTCAGTATAACAGATCTAAAGATTCCCAGATGTTACCTACAGAATCTTTGTTCCTATGACGGTGTGGATGGTCAGCTTCACACCTTTGTTGATGCCAGCAAGGATGGCTATGCTGCGGTTTGTTATTTCCGTCTGGCGTCAAATGAAACCGTAACTTGTTCCCTCATTGGGTCAAAAGCCAAGGTAGCTCCCATAAAAATTACATCCGTTCTACGCCTCGAGCTTATGGCAGCTCTGATTGGTGCCCGCTATGCAAAATACGTTATTGAAAATCACAAGATTTCGGTTACAAAGAAATTATTCTGGTCTGATTCCAAAACCGTGCTAAGTTGGCTAAATTCAGACCACAGAAAATATACCCAATTCGTAGCATTTCGAGCAACCGAAATATTAGAATTATGCTCTATGAAAGAATGGCGATGGATATCTACAAAGCAAAACGTAGCGGACGAGGCTACAAAATGGTCCAAAATACCACAGATTTCCAGCTCTAACAGGTGGTTTAGGGGTCCAGACGAAATGATTCACCACTCATTAAAATATCTGATGCTGAAAAGATGCTAGACGATGAGCGTTTTTCAAACTGGATTCGACTATTAAGATCGATGGCTTACGTCTGTAGGTTCAAGGTAAAAGTTACTGGACCAAGGTAAAAGTAACTGGAGAACTTACCCAGTACGAGTTGAAAAACGATGAAAACTTCCTGATGCGACAGGCTCAAAACGAAAAATTCTCTAGTGAAATCTCCTTTCGATTCGAAAATCAAGTAAGATTTATACTAAATCACCGGTCTTAGATGAGTATGAAGTCTTAAGAGTGGATAGCAGGATTGAAAATGCTTTTGGCGATTATAAGCACCCTATTATACTACCTAGAGGGAGTAACATCACAAGGCCCATTATTTTGTATAGCCACTCAAAGTATCATCACCTAAATCATGAGACTGTCATCAATGAGCTTCGACAAAAATATTCGATTGCAAAGCTACGAACAACATATAGAAGTGTAATACGTGCATGTCAATGGTGCAAAATAAAGAAAGCTGTTCCACGTATTCCGCAAATGGCAAAGTTGCCCCGGGCTCGTTTGGCGCTATACGAGGCACCTTTTACGTACACCGGTTTGGTTTTTTTTTTTGCCCTGTGATGGTTACCGTAAATAGACATAAGGAGAAACGATATGGATGCTTATTTATTGGGTTGCCCAAAAAGTAATTGCGGATTTTTCTTATAGTCGGCGTTGACAAATTTTTTCACAGCTTGTGACTCTGTAATTGCATTCTTTCTTCTGTCAGCTGTTACTTTTAGCTTGCTTTGGAAAAAAAGTGTAAAAAAAGTATATTTGATTAAAGTTCATTCTTCAAGTTTTATTAAAAATGCATTTACTTTCTTTTAAAAAATCCGCAATTACTTTTTGGGCAACCCAATACATGCCTGACAATAAGAGCCGTCCACCTCGAACTTGTCCATTCTCCAACTACCAATTCTTGCATACTGGCCATTCGCAATTTCACTGCACGAAGAGGCATTCCGCGCGAATTTTTCAGCGATAATGGCACGAACTTTATTGGGGCAGAAAGGGAGCTTCGGGAGGCATTGGTGGACATTGACCGAAATGGGTTTATTAGAGGATTTACAAGTACAACCACAAAATGGAATTTTAATCCACCCGCATGGAAGCTGTTGGTACGATCAGTAAAAACGACCCTATATAGAGCAATGCCATCTACAAACGTTACCGATGAAGTCCTCTACGGTATGCTAGTCGAGGCAGAAAATATTATAAACTCTAGGCCTCTTGCTTATGTCCCTGTAGGCGATGAGAATGAGGAAGCTGTAACACCAAACCTTTTTTTGTTAGGCAGCTCCAACGGGATGAAGCCTTTATCGACATATGACGACAGTGGAATAGTCTTAAGGCAAAGTTGGTTAACGTCGCAGCAGTTTGCGAATGTTTTCTGGAAAAAATGGGTGGCAGAGTACTTACCTTCATTAACATGCAGGCCAAAATGGTTTCAAAGGCAAAATTCCCTTCGGCAAGGGGATATTGTGGTTATTGTTGACCCTTCACTTCCCCGAAATGTTTGGCCCCGGGGAAGGGTACTTGAGACAAGAATGGCTAAAGACGGCCAGGTACGAAGTGCGCGTGTTTTGACATCCCATGGAATTTTGTAAAGGCCTGTGGCAAAGCTTGCCGTTTTGGACGTGACTTCCAAAAAAGAGTGTGTCGATGAAGTATTCCCTAGCCACACTGGGGGGGAGCATATTGCCGTCACTGGCAAAACGATGTAGCTGGGATATGTTAAGTTAGAATAACCTGTGTACATTTAACGAAATCATATCTTAAACGTCATATTATTTTCGGAGTTAGGCTTTGGCATTTAAGAATAGCGACATTTTATTGAGTTATAAGTGGCACTTAGCTTGTTTAAACAGACAAAGCTTTGATAATTGCTTTGTCTGTTTAGTAATATTTTAAGTCGATTGCCAAGATAATACATTAACTCACGTATGCAAAACCAGCGGTTTCAAAACCAAAAAGTTATTTTTCAATCTTTCTTGAATTGTGTTTGAATTTATCTAATTTGATGTACCTCTTTTGTAGGAATTTTAATATAGAAATTTTGGTTTAAATAAATTGAATTTTCTTTATTTGAATCGAACTCTTCTTTATTCAAAATCCATTGGAAATCACTAGTGAGACAATCTCCTTCGCTAACAACCATCATTCGTGCAAAATTTCATGATTCTAGCATTAGCCGTTTGAGCTGGGCGATAATTAGTCTGTCACGCAATTCTTTTATATATATAGAAAAAAATAAATGTTTCTTGGAGTTCATAAATGTAATTGTAGTAAAATTCGAAGCAATTTTTGCATTCCAGAACGTGTATTCATTGAATAAATATTTTGCGTTCTTTCCCTTTTAGTTTCCGTTTTAGATTGGATGAGGCTGATGGTGACCGGAGACATGCAGTATTCGTACACACCTCTGGCTGTCTCGCAGTCCTCAACAAGTCTGAAGGGGTTCTATTCCACTGATTCAACAAGTTGAAACTGAAGGTCTATAGAAGTGGTGGGGTTGGGGAATCTGGAGACGACTTAGCAGTTGTTGCTGAACACTTGCCTAAGGAACTATCGACCACATCGCTTAAGTCTGGGGTAGGAGACTGAAAATTCACCTGCCACAATCGAAACAGGGGGGGATGGCATATAAACGGGACCCGACAAGCCTGTGTGGCTAGGTCATCCAGTTGGACTGGCATCAAGTTGTGCGCCAACGGGGAAGCACGGAACTCATAAAGTACTTCGACAGCAGCATCTAAGCAGGAATCGTCCAAATAATCTCCACCATCGTAAAGCTGCTTCGGCTGCACTAAAGGTCCTCCTGATAGCAGGGGGATTTGACGTGGTTCTTATCCAGGAACAATGTGTGTGTGGAGGAATAGTTAGTGCACTAAGAATTCCGGGATTTAAACTACTCAAGGTTGCGGGGAATGGGAGACACAGAGCCTGTATTCTTGCAAAGAGTAATCTAAATATTTTCTTCTTCCGTCGCTAAGCACTGAAGATTTAGTAGTAGCCAGACTTGAAATAAACAAGTCTCATTACTGGCTGGCTTCCCTGTATAGGGCACACGATACAGAGATGCCGCCTTCAAACCTTGAGTTGCTGGTTGAAGACTTTTCTGTAGAGAAGAAGAGCCTCATTGTAGGAAGTGATGCTAATCCACATCACCAGATATGTGGAAGTTCGGATGTCAACAAAAGGGGTGGGCTGCTTATTGAATATATATGAAGTTGCAATCTGGCAATTTGTAATAAGGGGGATAAACCGACCTTTATTACAAGGAACAGGCGGGAGGTACTAGATATTACCTTTGTATCGGACGATATAAGTGGAAGAATATGCGACAAGGGTGTGTTGGATGACCACAGCTTCTCTGATCATCGCTATATTAGTTTCAGTCTTGGAGAAAAATAAAGACGAAAGGCGGATTTGGATAAATTTCGGCACACATTATGCACGACTTTCACTTCTAGCCCAGAAAAAGAAGTGAAAACTGCGGAGGATATAGACATAGTGGTGAAGCGGATCACGAAGGCTCTGAATGACTCACTTGTGTCAGCATGTCCTAGTGGCAAACAAAGGGGCAAACAGCGGTTGGCCCCAGAACTATTTGGTATAAGGAAGGACTGCAGAAAACTCTTCAACAAAGCAAAAACCACAAGAGGACCACACGATTGGGACTGAGCTAAGATAATATAAGGGCGAGCTCAGAAAGGCTTAAAACAAACCCTGCGTAGAATTCTGCAGCTCCGTGGGGGATACATCTGCGGCCTCTAGACTAAGGAAGATTCTTTCCTCGAGACCTATTACGGTGGGGTATATTCAGAAGTCAGAGAATGTATGAACAATGTCTTGTGAAGAAACACTAGAACTACTCGTTGATACACATTTCCCGAGAAATTTTCCAATGGACAACGTGGCGCCAAAAGAGGTTGTCACTGGTATGCATTCGTCGTGGGCTATTAGGGAAATTGTGTCTGAGCCGAAAATCCTTTGGGCGATAAGGTTCGACTCCTTTAAGTCGTCAGACGCTGATGGTGTACCACCGGTTGAATTACAAGCTGTGTCTGATGGACTGGTTCTCTGACTAACGGTGATACACTCTGCTTGATAAGAATGTCATATATACCTGTGGGATGGAGGGACACGAAGGTCATTTTCATTCCGAAAACAGAAAAACCATACCACACGAAGGCGAACAATTTTCGTCCTATTAGTCTGTCATCCTTTATGTTGAAGACTCTTGAGAGGTTGATAGAAACTTATCGTAGGGCAAAGATCCCTGGAGATCGCCTGTCGCGGCAGCAGCATGTATATAGTAAAGGCAAATCCACTGAAACAGCCCTTCGCCTAGTCGTCTACATAGAGGGTTCTCTCGCTGTCAAGGAATATACAATGGTGGCATTTCTTGACATTGAAGGTGCTTTCAATAATGTAAAACCGACGTGAATCATGAAGAAGTTGGAGTTTCTAGGCATCTACTCTAGCGTAAGAAAGTTTATTATAACTTACTTACAAAAAGATGCATTAAGGATTGGGAAATGTGGATCTAAAAAGATTGCTCAGCAGAGGAGCACCTCAAGGAGGTGTATTGTCTCCTCTAATTTGGAATATAGCCATTAACAATATATTATTGTCTCTGGAAGAAAAAGGTGTAAAAGTGGTCGCGTATGCTGATGAGGTGGCAATTGCGGTTAGGGGGAAGTTTCCCAGCGCTCTAAGAGATATACTTCAGGAAGCTCTACGTGCGACGGCAAAGTGGGTTACCGAAAGTGGTCTAGGTATAAATTCGTGCAAGACATAAGTAGTTCTTTTCAGCAAGAGATACAAGTTGGCTTCAGTGGAACCTGTCTCCTTGGGTCGAAAACGCGCAAAATACCTGGGTGTTTTGCTGGACAGGAAATTGAACTTCAAATCCAATCCAACATTTTGGAAAGGACAAGAAAGGCAACTCTTGCCCTATACACCTGCAAGAGAGCCATTGGCAAAAGTTGGGGGTTAAAACCGTGTTGTGGTCTGGTGGACGACGCTTCAAAAGGCCACCTACTGCTCAATACATAACTGTATCCAAAGATATCCATCTGATACACTGAATTTAATGCTGCATCTTATTGCTCTGAATATTGTGGCACGACCAATGCCGTGAGGTGAAGGGAGCTTTCTCATTGGCCATGTGGCGGCTACAGACACTGTGTAATCCTTGATACAATATCCTATGTTCCAGGCGGTGTGGATTACACCCTATCTGAGCCGCTTTTTGATTAAAAGTACTGTACAACTATTCCTGATAGAACCGATTGGAACTACTACATCCCTAGTAACAGAAGTTATATAGACTTCTATACGGATGGTTCCAAACTAAACGACCAGATCGACTGTCGCAGATCTCTCAACTAGATGGCTGAACAGTTAAAAATTCACCTGTTCTAGGTGCCAGGCCACAGGGGATTGCAAAGCGGGCGAGCTTGCGAGACTAGGAACTTCCCTATACATTCCAGGGATACTGAAATCTGTGGATATCCCTCTAGCTACATGTAAGCTAAGTTTTTAAGGGCCAGGCCCGAAGGACTGAATGATAGATGGTCACAAAGAGTGGGCTGTGAGCATTCCAAAACTATGTAGCCTAATCTAGACTTGAGGGGGTCTATTGCTTTGTTGTCTGATTTAGACGTTGTGAACATTCGCAAGTTGTTGGTCTTTTGAAGGCCATCTGGATGGTTCAACGGTAGAACTTAGAAGGCATCTTCCTTCTTCTGTTGCTGTCGTATCACAATTGACGAAAACGTCAGAGTGAGTCTGATGGCAGGCTGCCACTTAGTATAATATTGAACGACACCACGGTTACTTCCATTAAAGGCTGAATCTGATGTTGACGTGTTGAATTTTGAACGGAGAACTTAAATTAGAATTAAAAGAATTAGAAATAGAATTTATTGAATGCCTGCACAACAAGACATAAAATCTTATAATTAGCATACAGGGTGAATTATGGCATGAATTGTGCGAATTAATTAGTTTACATATGTGTATAATTAAGTTTAAATAATTTAATTTATAATAATATTTTTTTATTTTAAAAACAAAAACATTGAGTAAAATAATGTAAAAAAGAAATTTTAAAACAAAATTTAAATAGGAAAGAATGTACTAAAAACATGAAATCAAATTTACACATAGGTTAATAAAAAAGAGTGAGAAGTTTCTTTTTAATTGTAAATACTTTTCTGATGATTTGTATTTCATGTGGAACAGTATTCCTAAGACGTATAGAGTTAATATAAAACTGTCACTCAGATATCAGGCTACGTCGTTTAAAGGGAATTAGCTTTCTCCCTCTTCTGGATCTAGCAAATTTGAATCTTTCGAAGAGATAATGGGGGTTTGGTTTTGCAATAATCTTATGCAGGAATATTAGTAATCTTGTTCGAAGAAAAGTATTAAAACCAACCCCATAAAGAGCATTTCCAAGATGAGAAACATGCTATGTTCTCCTCAGCCCATAAACATAGCGCAAGTTGTTGTTAAACGACACGTTTAATTTTCGCAGGCTTGATGAGTCACAATTAACGAAGACTGTTATCAAACCGGGAACCAGGAAGGTTTTCGCTAAAAGGTCTCGAATTTGAATTGGAGTGAAGGAGGGTGTGGCCCATAGTGCACGCAGCTTCGCATATGTTTGACCGACAATGACATTCACATGATCAGACCAACATAATATCTTGTTAAACACAACACCTAAGTTCCTCGCGCTAGAAACAATATCAATATTCTGAGCATGACTGTATCCGGATCTTGTATAATTTATTTTTATGGATTATAAGGCATCTAGACTTCTGGGGATTTTAAAAAAGTCCATTCGCCGTAGCCGTCTTATACACTCGGGAAAGGTCGTCGTTGAGTTTCGTTATGCATTTACATACCTTATGAATGCAACCACTTATATACAGCGGTCAAAAAAAGTATTCATCATTCAATGTTTTTTTTTTTAATAAGTCTACAAAAGACAATTGGAATAAAAACATATTAAACTAATGATGCAGTAGTGCTTGTGTGATATATATGTACACAATTTCATTGTTTTTAAAGAAAAAAATAGTATTTATTGGAACAAAAAGGGCCATTTTACAGCTGAACACAAAAAATTAAACAAAAAAAAGTATTCATCATTGCAAAAAAACAAAAAAATAAATAACATAATTTAAAAAAATTAATACTTTGTTATTCGACCACCGCGTCTTATAACTTCTTTTAAACGGTTTGACATCGATTGGACTAATTTAGCGGTTATATTTTGGTCTATATTAGTCCATTCCTCCATTATCACCTGTTGCATTTGACTCTTGCTCGAAAAATTGCGCGTTCGCAATTTGCGTTCGAGATGTTCCCAAAGATGTTCAATTGGGTTCAAGTCGGGACTTTGAGGAGGAGTTTTAATGACTTTGGGGCAGTTATACAGCATCCACATCTTGATATTTAAAGCAGAATGTTTGGGGTCATTATCTTGATAATATTGAAAGTTATTACCAAGCCCAAGTTTTACAGCACTATCTTTTAAATTCCTCTTTAAAATGTCAATGTAATACTTATGATCCATTACTCCATTAATAATTTCAAGATTTCCCGCTCCTGAAGCCGCCATACACCCCCAAACCATTAAACCACCTCCACCATGTTTTACAGTAGCAACTGTGTTTCGTTCTTCAAGCTCTGTATTTGGTTTTCTGTACACTATGACCTTTCCATCGCACCCAAAAAGATTAAACTTGCTCTCGTCTGCAAAAATGACTGTTTTCCAAAATGATTCGGGCTGTTTTACATACATTTTTGCGAAGTTTAGCCTTTTCACTCGGTTTATTTTATTTATAAAGGGCTTCTTACGTGCAGGTCTTCCTCTGTAACTATGCCTTTTGAGTGTATTTCGAATTGTTTGTGTAGTAACTTCCTTCCCTAAATATTCCATAGTGTTTTTACGAAGAATGGTCGCATTTGTCTTCGGAGTTTTCTGAACTTGCCGCACTAGCCAACGCACATCTCCAACTGAAAGTGCTTTTGGTCGACCAGATCTTGGTTTATTGTCAACAGTTTTCGTTTCTGTCCACTTTCTGATGATGGATTGTATAGTAGATCGTGGTCTATTTAATATTTCACTGATAGTTTTTTGAGTTAAACCATTCCTGTGGTGTTTTATTATCAAAACTTTTACCTCATCAGAAACCTCGTTTTGCTTACGACCCATTTTGACAAAAACTATATTTTCAATGAAATTAAATATTTGCTGTCAAGGGCAAAGCCTCCTTTACTAAATAAAACAGAAAAGGGGGATTCCCAAATAATATTTGAATTTGACTTTGATGATAGCACATCAATGATGAATACTTTTTTTGTTCTGTTTTTGCTGTTATTATATAAAATTGCATTTTTTGCGCTAATTAAATTTATTTTTTGAATTTATTTTAAAACATATTACGAAAAATAAACTATTGCATAAAACTGCATTATTTGTTTACTTTAAATTTTCTTCAATTACCCAAAATAAGTGAATTTATTATCAATTTTGCTAATGATGAATACTTTTTTTGACCGCTGTATATATATATATATTAATACGTCGTCTGCATACATCATTACTTTGCTATGAATTAAATGAAGTGGAAAATAATTTTCTTAGAGCGAAACAGTAACGGTCCGATTATCGAACCTTGTGGAACTCCTCTACGCAGTAGCGAAGGCCTAGATCTGGTGTTGCCTACGCAAACGTATTGATAACGGTTACTGAGATAAGATACTATAAGGCTGGTAGATGTATAAGAGAACCTAAAAAACTCCCTAATTTCATGCGAAGATTTAGATGATGTGTTGAATTTAGCGCTTTTATTAAGTTAAAAATATGGCAACTTTTAATAAATATTTTGACAATATCTAAATTAATGTACTTCTGATACTTTAAAAGATAATTTTATATGGTTTCACTTCCATCTGTCAAGATTCCTCCTTCTTGTTTTGTCGGCCTGTGGAGTTCCATCGTTCCATAGTATATACGTATATAAATATCTAATAAATATTTGAATTGAACTTGTTTTATCTGTGAGGAACACAGTTTAACTTTAAATTTACAGCAGGTTATGGACATTAAAGAAAACAAGTTAGACGCACAAGGTTTCGAATCTCCAGAAGAAAATAAGGCGGAAAGTTCTCCAATCATGTCAGAGACAAGGGTCTACCAATAACATCGAATCAATGGACAGTAGAGAAAAGCGAACAATCAGCGCAAGTGTTGTTGGAGAAGTTTATATTCTTAAAAATTGAAGAAGAAGAAAGCGTAGTAAATTTTATTGCCAATGTTAGGTGTTTGACCCAACCCCTGTAAGAGATGCAAATGGAGCAAAAGAAGCCGTTGGTAATAGCGAAAATATTGAATGTACTACCATCGAAATATGACCACATAAGAACGGCATGGAATGCTGTACCCCGTTCGGAACAAATATTCATAGATTAACTGACCATCTCGTAAATGAAGAACAGTTATTTAATTTGCGAACAGCTCAAATCGAAGAAAACAAGACCAACAAATCTGCTTTTTCTGCAAGAAAATATCAAACAAAAAACAGCAGACATGAGAGTTCCAGATCAAAGAGGAGTGGTAAATGCAACTACTGCCACAAACCAGCCCACTGAACAAGAGAGTGTTTTAAGAGAGGGAGTTATAAAGAGGGAGGGATAAATCGTTTAAGGAATATGATGAAGGCATGTGTCTTGTTAAAGTAGGAGATGGTAATATACATAAAGTTGTTGGAATTGGAGATATTGACGTTCGTGTAGTAAGCAGCGACGCTATTCATACCAACAAAAATGTTTTACTGGTTCCAGAGTTGGACAGAAACTTCTTATCGGTATGTAGGTCCACAGAGAAAGGCATCTAAATTGTATTTGCAGAAGGTGATGGCAAAATATTCTTTATGAAAGGCAATGAAAATCTTGTAGACAGTATGCGCAGCAATGGCCTTTGCAGAATAAATTTTACTCCCGTTGTAGATTCCAATTTATGTGCGGCAAAGTCAATAATGATTTGGCATGAATGATTAGGATTAGAAAATAGAAAGCCAAGAAGAAATTTAAAAATTCTTTAGACAGCCTAGAGTCTCAGAAATGGTTGGAGGCATTTCGCAACGAAATTGATGATTTGCACAATGCTTTGGTAAATGGGAAGAGTGAAATGAATGTGCAATGGATTTTCAAACGAAAATATATACGTCAAATGGTGAAATTGAAAAATATAAATAAAGCGAGATTGGTCGTTCGTGGTTGTTTTCAAAAATATGGTATTAAACGTATTAAAGGTATGAAACGATGCGAATTATTTTAAGCCAAGCAGCGGCCGAAAATATTAGTATAGTGCAGTTTGACATAACTGACGGCATTCCTTCATGATATTATCGAGGACAATATTTATATGGAACAGTCATTTGGTTTTGAAAAAGATGATCGTGTTTGTCAACTAAAGAAAGATCTATATCGTAAAGCCATTGGATATTTAATGTATTTATTAGTATGTGTACGTCCAAACCTTTCGTACATAGTTAGTATTTTAAGCAGATTCGTCGAAAATCCCACTGATACCCATGTGATCTTTAAGAGTTGGTGCAACTAACAAGAGAATAGTAATGTGCTGCGATTCTAACTGGGCTGGTGACGTCGACACTAGAAAAAGTACAACAGGTTGGGTTGCATTTGTAAATTGTGGTCCAGTCGCTTGGAGCTCGAAAAGCCAACAGTCACAGCTACCTCAACTACGGGGTCAGAGTTTGTTGCTATATGGCAAAGCATGCTGACAGACGAAGGTTGCTAGTAACGACTTTCGCCTAAGCTTTAAGGACTTCGAGGAAGAATTGACTATAGAACATTTGCTGTGTATGTGTCATGCACTGGTAGTTAAGGAGTTCCACTTTAGGTTCTCATTTCCTTGAAAACTTGTCTGATTAGTGGGTGTGAACATTTGCAAGTTGTTGGGATTTTTTAAAGCGATCTGGATGGTTCAACGGTAGGAACTTGAGCTTTATCGGATTGCATTCATTGATATGAAAAAAGTATCGCTGTTCCTTCATGGACAAATTTGCATTTGCTAGTTTACTTAAATTGGCCCTACTGTTTTGAAATGTATTTACCATACTTAATTAAATTTCTTAGCATTATCACAACTACCTTATATCAAATTAATGGTGATTTCGCTTGTGCAAAAAAGTGTAGCATTTTTCGACATGTCACATGTCTGAAATCGAAATTTTGTTGTCCAAAAATTTGTAACCCCACTTCCGGGTGTAGTTTTCGTTTGTAACGGTGTTGCCTATAGAGAGTCTACGGTGTAGAATGTCGAAACTTAAAGCAACTTCTATTATTTGATAGGCACGTTCACTGAGTATGGCGGCGTTCACTGAGTATTTAGAATATTCGTAAACGCCAACATTTAGGTTAATTGTGCCTAACTTTACTTGACAACCAGCTGATTGACAAATTTTGTTTGGTAGTTTGGAAGAAATCGACTGGGTAATTTAATAAAACCCGCTGCTGATGAGGGGTGTGGTAGCTCAGAAACTAAAGCTAAATTACTCATATTAGTATATTTTACACAAATATTACTTTGGGTTTTTTATTTTGGAAAATTTCGCAATTGTGGTAAATAAATACAATTTATTAATATTTTAAGCTTTTAAGAACCTTTAAATTTAAAATAATATTAATTGATATGTTTTTTATTTCAGTCCCAAACTATAGATATGCTTCATAGCGTAATAAATTTTTCGCCATTTGTCGGACTGGACACAAATGCTTTCTGCGAAATTTTTATTATAAGAGATCTTGCTGTAGCTTTGTCATCTTGTATCTACCAATCTCTTTGTGATTCGGAAAGTTTCGTGGTGCATAATTCATTCCAAAACGGATTTCAGAGCCCTGGTATAGAAAATATAGCCAAACTTAATTCCTCCTTCGAGTGCTCACACCTCATTGGTAATACCAACATTTATAATAGAAAACGTATTTATTCGATGGATGAGCCTACCACTGTATGTACAACACCATCCAGATGGCCAGGAGTAGCCAATTTAAGGGCTTTGTTGGCAAGGGAAAAAGATGAAGACATCCCTAAGCTTAATGTTCTACTACTAGAAAGCTTTATAGCTACTTATGTGTCCTTAGCTACCTACGCTCTTGTTACTTGTGACAGCCGCATATTGTATAGACTTATTGTCCATAACTTCACCATTGAGACATGGTCTACTATATTCGGAGGTGGAATGAAAAAACTATTAAGGAAAGCTACATGCGAAAATCAAGCTGCGTCATATGTTTCATCTGAGGAGCAAAACGACGATAATAGCGTGTGGAATAGTGTGACATCGTCCATTACAAAACAACGTGTCAAACTTAATATGAAGATACTTGGCAACTTTGCTAGTAATAATTCGTCAACAAATATGAAGGAAGATAAGCCAACATACAGGGAACAGTTCGTTCCTCCGGAAATGTCCATGCTTTCCTACTTTTTGGCAAAACCAAAGTCGAATGGTACGTATAGAATATTTCTTTTGGATGTAATTTAAAAAATACAGGGTTTTGGTTGTCTAAATTGTTTGCATTGAAGACACAACGATTCTTGTACTATGGGTCATTTGGCATAGCAACAAAAAGTAAAATATTTTTTTATGATTTCAACAGGTATTCACCATTTTTGTTTAAAAGAAATAAGGAGGCCTAAACCTTATTTAAAGCAGAAAAGAAAATGTGATGTTTATGGCCTTGGTAAGCTATTTGTTAGGTAGTTCAGAAACCTTTCATTTGAAATAGAAACACGCGCTTACTTCAGTGTACAAAAGGAGAATGAAAAAATCGTTATTTCAAGTATAAGAGTTGACATACAAAACTAATAGTTGACATATGAATACACAAAAAAACAACAAAAATCGAATTCTATCACGAAATTAATTGATCAAACTAATTTTTTAAATTAAAACTGCTTTAATAACAAAAAATGAAACAAACCAAATTTTTAAAGAAGGTGATTGAAAAATTTTCCATTTAAAAACTGCATATTCAATAAAAAAAATTATTGAAAATTTCAATTAGTTTTTGAATACGGAAGTAACCCCAACAGTGAAACATTTAGAGAAACATAATGTAGAATGTTACAATTGGATCCATGCTGAGAAGCCGTTATGCCATTAACAAATACGATTAGAATTGTGTCGAGAAATTTAAAAAGCGAATCGAAAGACTGTTTGGATGGAGATTAATCTATATATATATATATATATATATATATATATATATATATATATATATATATATATATATATATATATATATATATATATATATATATATATATATATATATATATATATATATATATATATATATATATATATATATATATAAATGACTTGTATCAGCATGTACTAGTGCCAAGCCAAGAGGCAAACAGCGACCGCCATTGGATTGGGATAAATTTCGGCACACATTCTGCACGTCTATCGCATTTAGATCAGAAAAGGAAGTGGTAACTGTTCAAAATAAAAATATATTGGTCAAGCGGATCACGAAGGCCCTAAATGACTTGTATCAGCATGTACTAGTGCCAAGCCAAGAGACAAACAGCGACCGCCATTGTGAACCCCAGAGTTGGTTGGTATAAGGAAGGACTGCAGAAAACTCTTCAACAGAGCAAAAGTCACAAGAGCATCACACGATTGGGACATCTATAAGGCTGAGCTAAGAAAATATAAGGCCGAGCTGAGAAAGGCTCCGAACATATTCTGGGTAGAATTCGTCAGCTCCGTGGAGGATACATTTGAGGCCTCTAGGCTAAGGAAGATTCTTTCCTCGAGACCTATTACGGTGGGGTATATTCAGAAGTCAGAGAATGTATGTACAATGTCTAGTGAAGAAACACAAGTCCTAGACTAGACCGTTGATACACATTTAGGAAGATATACTCTGCTTTTATCAGAATGTCATATATACCTGTGGGATGGAGGGACACGAAGGTATTTTTATTCCGAAAACAGGAAACCCCTACCACACGAAGGCGAAAGATTTTCGTCCTATTAGTCTGTCATCTTTTATGCTGAAGACTCTTGAAAGGTTGATAGAAACATAATTTAGGGCAAAGATCCCAGGAGATCGCCTGTCGCGGCAGCAGCATGCATATAGTAAAGGCAAACCCAGTGAAACAGCCCTTCACGACCTAGTCGGCTACATAGAGGGTTCTCTCTGAGTCAATGAATATACAATGGTAGCATATCTTCACATTGAAGGTGCTTTATAAAAACTGACGTCAATCATAAAGGATGTGGAGTTTCTAGGCATCAACTCTACCGTAAGAAAATTTATAATATCTTACTTACAAAAAGATGCATTAAGGCAGGCTTTGGATCTGTGGATCTAAAAAGATAGATCAGCAGAGGAACACCTCAAGGTGGTGTACTGTCTCCTCTAATTTGGAATATAGCCATTAACAATATATTATTGTCTCTGGAAGAAAAAGGTGTAAAAGTGGTCGCGTATGCTGATGAGGTGGCAATAGCGGTTAGGAGAAAGTTTCCCAGCAAGTGATATCCTTCAGGAAGCTCTACGGGCAACGGCAAAGTGGGCTACCGAAAGTGGTCTAGGCGTAAACCCGTGCTAGATTGAGGTAATTCTATTCAGCAGGAGATACAAGTTACCTACAGTGGCACCTGTCTCCTTGGGGCGAGACAATATTCCATTTACTCGAAGTGCAAAATACAGGGGTGTTATGCTGGACAGGAAATTGAACTTCAAATCCAACATTTTGCGCAGGCGTGAGACCTGTAATGCTATATGAAATTGTGGTATGGTGGATGGCGCTTCAAAAGTCCACCTACTGTTCAATACTTAACCGGATCCAATGAATTACCTTTTTGTGCATCACAGCCGCACTGAGGACGACACCATCTGATGCACTGAATTTAATGCTACACCTAATGCCTCTGGACATTCAGGCTAGACAAATTGCTGCGACCACTGCCATGAGGCTAAGGGAATTTAGTTTGTCTTGATACAATGTCCGATGTTTCAGGCATTATGGCGCGACAGGCGATCTCCTGGGATCTTTGCCCTAAAATATGTTTCTATCAACCTCTCAAGAGTCTTCAGCATAAAAGATGACAGACTAATAGGACGAAAATCTTTCGCCTTCGTGTGGTAGGGGTTTCCTGTTTTCGGAATAAAAATACCTTCGTGTCCCTCCATCCCACAGGTATATATGACATTCTGATAAAAGCAGAGTATATCTTCCTAAATGTGTATCAACGGTCTAGTCTAGGTCTAGTGTTTCTTCACTAGACATTGTACATACATTCTCTGACTTCTGAATATACCCCACCGTAATAGGTCTCGAGGAAAGAATCTTCCTTAGCCTAGAGGCCTCAAATGTATCCTCCACGGAGCTGACGAATTCTACCCAGAATTTGTTCGGAGTCTTTCTCAGCTCGGCCTTATATTTTCTTAGCTCAGCCTTATAGATGTCCCAATCGTGTGATGCTCTTGTGACTTTTGCTCTGTTGAAGAGTTTTCTGCAGCCCTTACTTATACCAACCAACTATGGGGTTCACAATGGCGGTCACTGTTTGCCGCTTGACTTGGCACTAGTACATGCTGATACAAGTCATTTAGGGCCTTCGTGATCCGCTTGACCAATATATTTTTATTTTGTACAGTTACCACTTCCTTTTCTGATCTAAATGGGATAGACGTGCAGAATGTGTGCCGAAATTTATCCCAATCCGCCATTTTTCTGTTTAGCCCAGGGACCAATTCTGCAGTATATTCCCCAAAGCTGAAACTGTAATAACGATTATCAGAGAATCTGTGGTCATCTAACAGTTCCCAGTTGCATAGTTCTTGCGCTTATATCTTCTACCTATCTTCCGATACAAAGGTAATATCTAGCGCCTCGTGCCTGTTCCTGGTAATAAAGATCGGTTCATCCCATTTATTAAAAATCGCCAGATTACAACTATATAACAATATATAATAATATATTCGATAATCAGCTCACTCCTTTCGTTGGCATCCGAATTTCCCCATATCTGGTGAAGTGCATTAGCATCACTTCTTACAATGAGGCTCTTCTTCCTTGCAGAAACAGCGTCAACTAGCAACTTAAGGTTTGAAGGCGGCATCTCTGAATCGTGTGCCATATATAGGGAAGCCAGCCCGTAATGAGACTTGTTTATTTCAAGGCTGGCTACTACTATATTTTCAGTGCTAAGCGACGGAAAAAGAAGAACATTTAGACTACTCTTTGCAAGAATACAGGCTCGTTGTCGTGCTCCCCGTACCCTTGAGAAGTTTAAATCCCGGAATTCTTAGTCCACGAACCATTCCTCCACACACCCAAGGATAAGAATCACGTCAAATCCCCCTGCCATCAGGAGGACCTTTAGTGCCGCCGAAGCGGCCTTACATTGGTGTTGATTTATCTGTAGAAACCGGACCTTAGTCAGGATTCAGAACTTCCACCACTGTTGTGTTAGCCTCGTCTTCTGATTCCGCCAAGAGCTCATCCTCACAAGATTCGTTAGATCTTGTCATGTTGAGGTTCCGTACGCATCCAGGGGCAGGTGAGAAAGCTGTGGAACCACTCTTCCTCAGCACACTGGACACTTGCGGTGTGAACGATTCCTCTTTAGATGCTTCACTAGCTGCTACTGTCGAAGTATTTTTGTGCTCCGTGCTTACCTACTGGTGCACACCTTGAGCCCAGTCCAACCGGATGACCCACCCACACAGGGCTTGTCGAGTCCCGTTTCAATGTTATCCCCTCCTGTCTCGATTGTGGTAGAGGGATTTTTAGTTTCTTGCAATCCGCCAGGCTTTAGCGATGTTGTCGATAGTTCCTCAGGCAAGTGTTCAGCAACAACTGCTGAGACGTCTCCTTATTCCCCAACCCCTCCACTTCTATAGATCTTCAGTCTCAACTTGTTAAATCCGTAGGATATAACCCCTTCAGACTTGTTGAAAGAGTGGTTGGTAGGTATGCAGCCCTGTTTTTCCCCCTTGTCGACAACTGCCACCACCAAACTGTCCCTAGCGACATTAGCAAAGGTTCTTGGACCCATCTTACTATTGTTCGCCCTAGTTCCTTTAGGCATGGGATGCCGTCCAGGTGACCCCAGCCTTTTGACTGGCTGCATTGTATTGTCTGAATCCAGACGTGTAGTCTTTGGGGTAGCCTATGCAGCGAATCCTCGAGCCCGATTTGGGAAGTCTCTCTCTCTATTAGTGAGAGTCTTAAGATTATTCCCATCTAGCCTCTCAATTGACCCTACAGCGATGTGTCTTCTATTATTCCAACCTCTCAAAGAGCGTGTTCGTTTGCCGGGGAAGGCCGATGGCCTACGCAAATTATAGACACGCGAAGATAAAATAGGTTCGGCCTTGTCCTTAAGACTCGAACCGGATGTCTTCGTCAAAAGCTCTGTCGGCTAGTTGAGCTTGTTGGGTCTTTGGAGTCCATTCAAAGCCTACTCCGGTCCTCTAGATCTGCCACTCCACTGGAAACTGACGCAGATAATCGCCTAGAAGATAGCACTATCGTAGCTATTTTGGAGTGACTTAATCAAATTTTCTCCGAAAATGATTACCTGTTACGAGATACAGAATTTCTTGCGGAACGAAATAAAGCTACGTTCGCTCCACTCAAAGGTTCAAACAAGGTAAAGAAGATAAGTTCTCTCTAGACCGATCGAGAAACTAGCTTGCAAGGATCTTCTCCAAAATCTTGTACAATATCGTTACCAAGGAAATTGGTCTATAATCCGACATGAGAAAAGGATTTATATCCGTCTTAGGTTTCGATATCAGCTCGGTCGTCTTCCAATCATGCGGAAACTAACCTGAAAACAGACCATGACCATAACCCTACCGGGTTATTCTTCTCAGGTGCCCTTCGGCCCAACGGAATCGACTCTTTCGTCACCTTTCGGAACCATATTTTCATATTTGCGGCTTCCCGGTTGACCGTCATGGATTCCCGAAACACATCAGTAGGATGAAAGAGTTTGAATAGAGTCCAGTCCGTATTTCTGACCAAACAGCTGGGCACAAATTTCTTGGAATTATTCGTATGGGAAAATTCAATATGGAAAATGACCGCCAACTTCAGGCATGTTCCTACAATTCCATGCCAAGAAGGGCGGCAAATCAGAGCTACTTGGTAGGAAAGTAAAATAAAATTTTATTCTGATCGCAACCAGAAAAAATTCCTAAAATAATCAAAACTCATGATCCGTAGTAACAGACAAACATAAATAATTGCCCCACATTCCACAGATCACGCGTGGTTTGCGAAACAAAACAACATTCAAATGACAAAAATAACAATAAAAAAGTTTTTCAAATAAAAAACAATAACACCCAACAATGAAAAATAGCAATAAAAAAAACAGACAACAACATCCAACAGCAGAGATAAAAAGCAAGGACAGCGTTGTTGTTGCAATACACACAAGGACTGTTGTTGTACTTATTATCAAAGGACAGCAAGGAACAAGTGGTAGTGGTAGGTAGCCCAAATCATGAACGAGATATTTACCAGTGTGCAAATTGAGATATGTGTGTGACAGCAGCAATGGCGTATAACCCAATAAATGAGCGCACAGGTTTTTACTTTCAGCCTTGGAGAAAATACTGCAGAAAAGGTACCTTAGCTAGACGGAAGAAAGGTGGATTGGGATAAATTTCGGCACACATTCTGCACGACTATCCCTTCAAGACCAGAAAAGGAAGTGGAAATTGCGGGGGATATAGACATAATGGTCATGCGGATCACGAAGGCCCTGTTGTTGTTGTTGAATCAGTTTATTGTGTTCTAACTTTCGTCTGCTTAATTCTGTTGAGTGTCAAGACCCAGGAACTCGGCGACTAAGATGGGGTGCGTCCACAGGCATCTGGGTCTGAGTCGAGTAGGTCTGAGTCGAGTGGGTCTGGCCGGGCAGTTAAACAGGTGACGTGCATCGTGCGGTCCCTGGTTACAATCGTGACATACATCTTGCACGTCAGCATCAATCCTTGCTCTGTAGGAGTTGAGGCGGCAGCATCTGCCGGAACGTAATTGAGCCAGAATTACTCTGGTTTGTCGGGGGAAGTCAATTTCTTCAGGCGCAATGGGAGGCGGTAGTTCTCCAAGGACTACATTTACCGCATCTGCTTCCGTGTCTGCATGAATGTTGTCTAGACCAGCTTGATATGCCGCTTGATCTAGAGGTTCTCTCTTGCTCTAGATCATGTAAATCTACCTTAAGGTTTCTAGACGGTGGATATATATCCACTAGATGGTCGCTGCCCAGAATGTATTGTTAAGACGGCATGTAGTCCGCAGTTCGAAGAGTGGCATTCTGAGAGATCTGAATATTACTCTACTGTATATCACAGAGCTGACGAGACCACACTGGCGCTAAATAACTTACCAGACACCGGTCAATTGCTTTGTACGTTGTCAACAAAGTTTCTTTGTCAGCACACCAAGTGCTGCCGGCAAGTGACTTGAGAACCTTGTTTCTATTTTTGGCTTTATCGCTAGTTCCTATGGCATGTGCCGAGAATGTGTAAGACCTGTCAAATGTGGGTATTGCTTAGACAGCATATAGTTATGTCTTCCAACTGGTAGGATCTATGTCTCCTGGTGGAGGTGGTCCACATGAGAATGGAGGAGACAGCCCGTCCCAGTTCAAAGGGCGGGATTCTGACAGATCTGAATATTATTCCACTGCGTATAACAAAGTTGACGAGACCACCCTGGCGCTGCATAACTTACCACAGACCGGCCAATTGCTTTGTACGTGGTCAACAAGGTTTCTTTGTCTGCACCCCAAGTGCTGCCAGCAAGTGACTTGAGGACCTTGTTTCTACTTTTGACTTTATCGCAAATTGCTGTGGCATATGGGGAGAATGTGTAAGAGCTGTGAAATGTGACGCCAAGTATTTTGGGACACTTGATGGCCGGAATCATTTCTCCATCGACCATCACAGTCAGCTCAGTATTCACCTCACGCGTATTTGTAGTGAACAGTGTGGATGAAGATTTGGTGGCGGATATCTTCAGATTTCTTGCAGCGAAATATGAGGCAAGCTCGTTGAGGTAGACGTTCAACCTATCGCAGATGTCATCAATGGGTGGGGGGCCTGATGCCATGATCGTACAATCGTCCGCATATGATACGATCTCTATGCCGTCTGGAGGAGGTGGGATGGAGGATAGGTAGAGGTTAAACAGAGCCGGAGATATCACCCCACCTTGGGGAACTCCCTGTTTCACTCTACGGTGTTTTGACTTCTTATCCCTAAATTCCACAAATGACTGGCGGCCACACAGATAATTCGCGACCCATCGTTTCAGGCCTGGCTGGAGGGACGTGTTGGCGATGTCCTCAAATAATTTGGCATGGCTGACCGTGTCGAATGCCTTCGATAGGTCCAGTGCCACGAGGACCGTCCTATCACATGGCCTGGATTGATTGAAGCCACGGCAAATGTGTGTGGTGATGGCATGGTTCGTTCGTGCATCACAGCCGCACTGAGGACGACACCATCTGATGTACTGAATTTAATTTTATACCTAATGATACCGTGTGTGGCTGAGGGATCTTTCTCTTTGGTCATGTTGCGGCTACGGACACTGTGTTAACCTTAATACAATATCCGATGTTTCAGGCAGTGTAAATTACCCCCTACCTGAGCCGCTTTTTGATAAAAATTACTGTACCACTATTGCTTATATAACCGATTGGAACTACGATATCCCTGACAGAAGTTATATAGATTTTTATACCGATGTTTCCAAACTAAACGATCAGGTGGGCTTTGAGGCGTACTCTAAAGATCCAGAGCTGGTCATTTCGGGATAACGTCTTTCTGAACACAAAAACCGCCTTTGAAAGTTGCAGATCTTTCAACGAGATGGCTGAACAGCTTAAAATTCACCTGTTCTGAGTGCCGGACCACAGAGATATCCTAGATGTATAGCGGAACAGCTTGCGTGACTAGGAACTACCTTACGCATTCTAGGGAAACTGTAAACTGTGGGTATGCTTCAAGCGATATGTAAGCCAAGTTCTCAGGACCAGGCCCGAAAGACAACGAATGATAGATGGTCACAAAGAGGGGGCTGCGAGCATTCCAAAACTATGTGGCCTAATCTAGACTTGAAGAGGTCTACCGCTTTGCTGTCACTGGCTAGAAACAACGTCTCAGTCATTGTGTCCGTCATGACAGGTCACTGTCTAATCGGAAAACGTCAAAGAAGGATTGACTATTGAATACCTTTTGTGTGTGTGCCCACACTGGCAGTCAGATCTGGATGGATCAACGGTAGGAACTAGAAGGCATCTTCCTTCTTTTGTTCCTGTGGTACCACAAAAACGTGAGTCTGATTGAAGACTGCCACTTAAACCTAACTTAACCTTACCTAACCTGTAGTCATAGTCCTTGTGGCGATGAATGCTATTATATCCCGGTAAATGTAAAAAGTCGAAGTTTCTTCAACTATAAAGGTCTCCTACAAGGCAATAAAATGGGGGCCTATGTTTGGAAATAAGAAGTTCCAAGGTGTACTTGTGAGAAAGGAAGCATTAAATGAAGCAGAAGCAGGCAAAAATTCAAAACAGATTTATTAAAAAATTATAGCAAAAAAAATAGAAAAAAAATTAGAATGGGGTTTAGATGTATTAGTGGATGATTTGGTTGCTTACAGGTAGAATAGTGGTATAGTTTGATGTGTCTTTGTTGTTGGGAGGCGATTGTTTGTAGGTAATATTTCATTTCTTTAGTAAAACCAATACAATTCAAAAACATTATTTCACAAGGCAATAGAAATTTAAACGTAGTGGTAAAGTGGCTGTCTGCATGAGACGCGCGTAGAGTAAGAAGGCAGTAGTAGAAAACGTTAAATATTTACATATGTACATCTTTGTCGTTGACTTCGATGACAGATTAGAATTAATATTGGGTTTCCCCCAATATCTCCCTATTTAAGTCATCTGAGGTGACCTGGAAATCGGTTCCACAGGCTGTCTTCTGGATGTGATCCTCTGGGGTATGTAGTATGGTAAAGATGGGGGTGTTTCAAAATCATCATTGGAAACTCTGGAACTCTTTCAGTGTTTATCCAATGGAAGATTGCCGTCGGGTATTGTGTTGTTTTCCTGATGGTAGCTCTAGCTCCAGTTGGTCTGCATGAGCTCCCGCAAGGATATGTTGGTCCTCATGGATTAAAGAGTCGTAAGTAGCACTTCCAATTTTTTTCGACAATTTCTCCTGGTACCCAATAAAATGTATTTCCTTCAAAGTTTTTAGCGCAGACAAGGTCTCCATATAGTAAACTTCTGTTACGAGTGGAATGTTTACGATTGTATTGCGCTTCCATTTTTCCAATTGTTTCTTGGCTGGTGATTTGAGGTTTCGAAATAAGTTCAAACACTGTTTTCATTTTTCTTCTTAAGAATGCCTCAGCTGGTGATTGTCCGTTACGAAGAACGATAAACTTCCCGAAAAGTTTGTAGTACAGTGTTAAGAGCACGTTTCATTGCATCTACGAAACTCTCAGCTTGACCCTTGGAGGTTAGGTGGTATCGTACCGTCCTGGTGGGTTCAATACCTCTCTGGCAACACCAGTGTTTAAATTCTTTCTGCCAAGGATTACAAAAAAGTTTGTACATACCGGATTGACCCGATGCAATTCTCCATCGGCAAGGGCTTCCGCCTTAGTGTACAACACACTGCTACAATAACAACAACCAAAAAGTGCACAGAAATTGTGAGCAATTTAAATGTTGCAGCTGTCGTTATTGCAAGAGATTTTAGTATTGCATTTAGAGAATCCGTCTTCTATATTGAGATGCAGCTTCCATTAATTGGTCCACCATAATCGATGTGGATGCGCTCAAGCACTCGAGTTGCGTTAGGCCAAAGACAGAAACTTGTTTTAATCGGGCTTTTTGCTGCGCGTTGGCAATTACAGCATCTTTTGCTCTGCTCCTCGATATCCTTATCAATGCTGGGCCAATAAACATAACTACGAGCAAAGGCTTTGCTCCGTTCAGCTACGACATGACCTCGATAATATTGTTTCAGCACTCGTCTCGTATATTTATCTGATATGATAACATGCGGGTTATCGATTTGAAATGATTCCCTACGATTGCAGTACTGGAGTATATAAGGATCAATATCTTTCTTGCTGCCTGGCCATCTGTTATTCACGTAGCTCATGATTGATTGAGGTGGGGAAACAGCTTCGTTGATTTCATAGCGAATGTCGTTCTAATGTGTGATTGATGCTACTGTATACTCATAAGTTAGTTTTTCGTGAGTACTGATCAGTATTGACAAAACATCCGCATGGCCCAACTCGTCAGTGCAAGTGTACTTAATGTTGTACGTGAGAAGAATTAAGGCCCATATTTGCAGACGGTTGGCTGTGTACACGCATATGCCTTTCTTAAAACCAAAAATCGTAAGCGGAGGTTTGTGGTTTGTGTAAAGCGTCAACTTACAGCCAAAAATCATACGATGAAAGAATTGGGCAACAAACACTGGAGCCAACCCCTCCTTCTTGAGGGATTATAATTCCTCTCAGTAGGTGTCAGTGAGCTAGTGTCGATACGTGTGGTATATAGTCGCGCCAATAACGTGTGATCATGCGTCTGCGGCAATGTAAATTGGCAAGTTAGAGTTATAATGCATCAGCAGTCGATCCAATGTTAGGAGTCGGTGAAATTAGTCCAGTGACCTTTGACATTCCCTTGTCCACGAGAATTTGGTGTCCTTCTTAAATATTGGTTTCCAAAGTTTCCTTTGTATGTCCTAGTTTGGGCAATTCCTGCAGTAAAGGGGATTTTGTATATCAGAGACTGAACAGATAGTGTAAACGATTTTGTTTTGCAAAGGGTTACGTATGTTATTAAATGTGATAATTGCAGCTCCGGTGTTGATTGCCTTACCATTTTCTTAACCTTTCTATGGCCAATAATGACGTTTGCATATTTTTGGTTAATTTAGATGGATTCCAGCTAGTATTTTGTTTAATCGTAAACGATTTTACCGTTCGAGCAGTTAAGTTTATAATGTATAGTGACTTTAACTGGGACAATATCGACATATTTGGCACCTAAAAATTTTTCAGTTGTTTTGAGATTGTATTTGTATTTTATTATGATAAAACCTATAAAGCATGGCTTAGTAAATTGATAAATACAATGAGTTCAACAAGTTTTCATTTAAATAGAACAATAATTGGTACAAAATATTTAACAATTTAAGCAAAGTTACTGATACAATATTTAAGTAAAAAAAGGTTGAAACAAAATAAAAAAAAGAAAAAGAAACTTTAAAGAGAATTTAACAATTTAATCAAAGTTGCTAATAGAATAAATACATAAATAGTTATAAAAAAAAACAAATAAATAATTAAAATGATTATAAATCAAAGATTTGAACTGTCGTTCATTACTTATAATTTGAATACTATTGGGAAGATTATTCCCGAGACGTATGGCATTAACAAAGAACTGTTGTTCACATACACGATATTGATGACGTATTTGTATTACTTGTTTACCTCTTGTAGAGTTGGCAAAACGCAATACAGAAGCCAGATATGACGGTTCATTGGTATAAATTATTTTGTGGATCATTTGCAACAAGCGTATCTTAAGGAACGAGTTAAAAGAGACACCATATACTTGTCTGGCAAAGTCAGATACCCGGTCTCTTCTACGCAAACCAAAAATGTATCTAACGACATCGTTAAAGGCCACGTGCAATTTATTCCTATGAGTTACATCACAACCGTAAAAAAAACTCACAAGAGTATAATAGTTTCGGCAGAATAAATGTCCTAGCCAAAAGCATTTTTATTGACAAAGGGGTATACTGTCGACTCATATATAAGTTTCGTAAAACGCCGTAGGTCCTGCCCACTGTCATACTGACATGATTCTTCCATGAAAGTCTATCAACAAACTCCAAACCAAGGTTTCTTGCAGATGAAACAATCTCAATTGGGGCTCCAACAATTGCCACATCAAGATTGGGCGGCATTGTCACCCGATTCCTACCAATTACAAGGCACTTTGACTTTGTTGGATTTAAAAGTAGTCCGTTGGCTTTTGCCCATGTGTTTATCCTATCCAAGTCATTATTTAGTCGAAGTACGCCATCGATCAGCCTCTCCGGCGAGGAGCTCATATACAGCTGTACGTCGTCGGCATGCATATGAATACCACAGTTGCGCAACTGTCCAGGAAGGTCATTGCTATATAAGGAAAAAAGGAGTGGGCCCAATACAGACCCCTGTGGAACACCTCTTGAGACTGGAAGATAACTAAAACAGCGGCTATCAGGAAATTTAAATAAATGTTTCAGTTTAAGGCAAAGTATATTGGGATCAACGGAATCAAATGCTTTCGAATGATCTAAAAGAACAAGAAAAGTAACTTTATCGCTGTCAATATCACTCCTTACATCTTCAACTACTTTCAAAAGTGCAGTAGTGCAACTGTGCTTTGGCCGGAAACCAGATTGAAAATCTGTTAGCAGCGAATTATTCGCAATATATTCTGATATTTTCCGGTTGACTAGAGTCTCAAATATCTTAGAGACGTATGGAAGTATTGCTATTGGCCTAAATTCCTGGTTATACTTTGGTATTGGGACTATCCTTGCCGTTTCCAAGACTGTGGATAGCAACTCCTTAAAATAATATTGTTTTAAAGATGGCACATATACGGAAGAATAAAGGGTAGAATTATCCTAAAAAATCTTGGGTCAATACCATCAGAACCAATGGCATTAGACTTAATCGATTCTACTGCGCTAACGATATCGCTTTGTTCAAAACGCTCAAGATCAAAACGTAGGTCTGGTGAGGTGTTGTTACTACTATGGTTTACGTTACTAAATTCACTGTCGTAGAAATGTACGTTTGGCTCAGGAAAAGATATGTTCAAGAAACCCCTATTAATCTCATCTAAATCAACATGTTTATCAATTGATGCATTATTACTTCCTATTCCAATTGACTTAATATGTCTCCAAGTATCTTTCGTGTTCAATGCCTCTTGAAATTTACGACTAAAATAAGCTATTTTCTTCGTCTTTATACAAGAAGTGGTCTGATTCCTCGCACGCTTGTAATCATTAAAGAATTCAGGTCTTCTAAAACGCTTCCATCGAGAGTACGCACAATCTCTTTTACGTATCAATACTTTAATATCATTATTGTTGTTGTCCACTTTTAATTTCGGTGACTTCGCTCTAATCTCGGGATATGTAGTCTAGGCCTTCACTAATTTGAAAGATGTTGTACGATTCAAATGGTTTAGATTCTTTGTTTTTGTCACAAGAAATAGTGGAAGCAAACAGATATAGAATGTGGTGATAATTTTGTCATGTCATGAGCACGTGTTCTCTTCGAATTCATTTTGCATTATTTTTTCCTTTTTTATTTTAATTTTACTTTTGTCGTCCAATGTAGTTTTTTTTAGATTAATTTCCAAAAATTAAGAAGAATTAATGAAAAACAAGTTCTTAAGAGAATGCAAAAAACTGTAGTATTAGCTAGCTTTTGATTAGTTGTAATACCGTTACTGTGTAAACGATGCTTACATGGCAGTAGTCCAATCTAGACTGAAGCCAACTTTTGTTTAAATCAAAAAAATATACTAAGATTAAGTTAGCAACATTTTTACCGAAATTTTTTTCTTTCGTCTTTGCCTTGAAGCGAAGATAATTTAATTTTATAATTTTTCATTTTATGTCTCTATCGAGACAATTGAAGAAATTTAGCCAGCTATTACCTTCGGTTCGGTAAGCCAACCATTAGTTATATTTATTTTGTCCACCTCTGCTAATTCAGACGTTTTTTGGTACTAATAGATGTGGATTGCTGCATTCCAGATAATGTCTTTCATGTTAAAGACGAAATATGGAATAAATAATAAATTATAAAGTAAAAACCTCGAGCTCTATTAATACCAAATACAACTAATCATAGGCTACCTAAATGTCGAATATATCAAAAATTCAATTGTACAAATGTTTTCATATATATTTTCAATGGTTTTTTTACATTTTAGATTTCGATGACTATGATACTGACGATCCTTATGAATCGGAAAACGAAGGTGAGGAAGATGATGTAATTGGAGCCTCTTCTAATGCTACAAACAAGGAAAGAGACAACAAAGAACATTTGGACCCTACATCGTATTCGTGGTGTATTTTAAGAGTTGCAATAATGAAAGTATTCATTAAGAAAGTTCAAGACTTTGTCAACGTTTCAGGCATCGAAATACAAGGTAGTTATTACAATTTAAAACTTATTTCCGTCGTTGACATCGTGAAAGCGAATACTCGTCTTGAGGTCTAAAGGTCCTTTAATATTAGGTCTGTTCGCATACATTCCAGCAATAATTTGACAGGTGAATAAAAACAGCGTTTACTTTCTTTTGCTATTTATTTGGAAAAAAAAACCTCCAGAAGAAATTTGAAAGCTCTCAACTACCAAACTCAAAATTTTGTTCGATCTCACATACTCTTCCGCTGTCTTCTGCTGGTAAATAAAGTACGCGAAGGACTTCTAGTAATAATTTGTGCAAATTTGTACATTCCGGTTGTCGAAGTCTAAAATCGACCGCAGTTGAATCGAATTTCATATTTCGTGGTGTTCTGTAAAGTTATTGCCTTCGACCCTTTTTTTGTATTATGGCGAGGGGTAAATGACCCTCATACTGCCAAGGTATCCAGATAATTAAATTCTTCTTCCGTTTAATGCGTCAGTTATTCCATTGAGTGTCGCTAAATATGTCCTTTCATTCAAAAAGGGCACTTAATCCAAAGTTAGGTTATACGCCACCCTTTAAAAAATACATCAAATCATGTACGAAATTCGAGCCACCAACCAAGTAGATGATAAACGAATACACAGTTATGTGTAATTGTAAACTATGACACTGCAATATAACGATCGGCTCCACACCGATCAAAATTAAATTCCACAATGCTAATTGCCGCTAAGAAAAATCCCTCCAGTAGAATTTTCAAACTTCTCAATAACGCCATCGAGAAAAAGTTATGAGAAAAAGTTTTAAAAAGCATTAAATACTTAGTTTGGTCGGGATTTTCATATTCTTGAAATGGTAATAAATTTATGTCAAATTGGAAAGAATTCATCATCCGCAAGCAGTGCCATATATGACAAAGTTGGCTTTGACTAGCGGATTCTTCATAAAGGCATTTACCTAAACGACGCTGGAAACAACTTTAATTAGTGCAAAACCAAAATATACATTGTAGCCTCAATAAGTGAAAAAAACTCTTGATCGTCTTAAAATTCGAAGACCATAAAGCGGTGACCGTATGGGTATCGGTTATGATCACTCTACAAATATGAAGCTATTAATATTAAGTTTAAGCGTCAGTCTCCAATTAGAATCACTGAGACGTACACTGTGATACCACAGGAACAGGGAGAACCATCCAACAACTTGCGAATGTCCACCTCATACAAGTTCTCAAAGAAATTATAACCTAAAGTCTGTCAGCATGTCTTCCGATCGGACAGTGACCTGTCATGACGGGCATAATGTCTGTTCTAGCCGGCAACAGCAAAGCGGAAGAACTCTCCAAGTCTAGACTGGGCCACGTAATTTTGGATTGTTCACAGCCTCCATGTTTAAGCCTGTAATTATTTTTACAGGCTTTAATGCAAAAAAATAAAAAAACGCCAGTTTGAAGTTTTAATATACAAAACTCCTATTTGAGCTAGACTTTATTTGAAGGCTTCTTTTTACGAATGGTATAAAAATTCAATATGTGCAAAAATGTTCTAAAAACTAACTGAATGCATTTACCATGAAAAGGGTTAATGTACAAAAAGGTTTTATTAAACATAAATACTATAAAATTGACCAGCCTATGCAAAATTCAAATGGACTGGTAAGTGCTTAGATGTACAAGGATGTATGCATATTTATTAGTTTGTGTGTATAGTTGCACTGCTGGCAGGTAGCAAACTATGCAGTCTCTTTAAACAACAACAAGTGACTGCAGTGACTACAAATGCATTCATACATTACAGGACCGGGTTGCGGTTAAAATTCTTCCCCGTTGAAGTGCTTGGGGCTTGAACAGAACAATCAATAGGAAGCAAGACTAGGTTTGTTATTGCTGACATAAAGATGCCACAGGTAGTTCGTACGTCCACCAATCGAGGGACTTCATCTTTACCTATAATAATTTCAATAACTCATCCCAATTGCCATTTAAGTGAAGGTAAATTGTCGTCTTTAATAAACACCAAACTTCCTAAGGAAATGCCTTCACCTTTTGCTTGCCATATTGTTTCCTCTTGCAAGAGAGAAAGATAGAAGCTACTCCATTTTCTCCAGAAAATTTTTTGCAGTTCACAGACTTTTTATAGCTAATGAGACCACCGAAGTTGATCTATATCATATTTGGATCTGGGTTAGAGATTAATGGAGCGCCTACTCAAAAGTGTCCAGGTGGCAATACATCCAAGTCATCTGGATCTTCTGAAAGAGGACACAATGGGCAAGAATTTAAGACAGTTGATATTTGGCATACTAAAGTCCTTAACTCATCAAATGTTAATGTATTAAGTCCAACAGCTCTGCAAAAATTTAATTTGGCGGACTTTACAGCTGTTCTCCAAAGCCCTCCGAAGTGAAGTGATCTGGGTGGAATAAATTTCCATTCAATACCATCATCGAGACACTGCTCATGAACTGCTTTAAATGTAACTGCCTCGGTTCTCAAAGCTCATTAGTGGCACCAACGAAATTTGTGGCATTGTCCGACCATATTGTGCTTAGCTTGCCTCAAATGGAAACAAATCGTCGAAGAGCGCATAAAAGTGAAGGAGTTGATAAGTTTTGTGCGACCTCAAGATGTCTTGTCTTTGTCGAAAACAGGTGAATATGTAAACGTAGCATTTTACAGGCGGGTGACTCTTGACCTCTGGGTTGTAGAAGAACGGTCCACAAAAATTCACACCAGTTGTGTGAATAGTTCTACTCGGTCTAACTTTATCCGAGGGTAAATTGCCCATAACGTGTTGCATTAGCTTTGGCCTCATTCTAAAGCATCTAACACATTTGGCTTTATAGATCTAACCAGTTTTCGTCCACCGATGGGCCAAAATTGTTGTCGAATCGCAGCCAATAAACATTGCGCACCAGCATGCAGCAATTTTTTAAGAAAATGAATCAAACTCCAAATTTGAGTGTTGAAGGTGCCCACTAACTCGAATCAAACCAATATCGTCAATCAAAGGCATAAATGATGATAATTTGCTGGGCGAAGGAATGTTTTTGTTTGCTTTTAATGCTCTTTACTCCTCTGAGAAGCAAATCCTTCAAGTATTCTGTACTACCAGGCCGGGTTGTAGATTCCATCCAAAGGAAATCCGTTCCATTATTTCACAACTGTGATTTGAGCAGCACTTCAGGGGTTGGGTCTCTTAAGAAAATGTCAGCTGGATTAAGTTTCGTTAGAAAATAGTGGCATGGATTTATCTTTATTCGAGACGAACTATCATCGAATCATACCAACAAAATGCATCGCAATGAAGAAGGTTTTAACAGCATTCAGCCCTATTCTGAATAACAATTTCCTGGGAGTTTATTTCCTACTCTCTTTTCCCCTATTCTGAATAAAAATTTACTGGTAGTTTATTCCCTAATCCCTTTTCCCTTATTCTAAACAAACTTCGAAAAAGGGAAATATCTCCCAGGGAAAAAAAGTAGCTATTCTGAATCGGTATAAAAGGGAAAATGAGACGGTAAAACTTGGGAGAAATTACCCTAAACAAATGAAAGGTAGCTAGGATAAAAAATTATGAATTTTATTGTTTTTACAAAAAAATGGTACTACTTCTTATAATTTACGTATGGAAATTATTTTTCACTTTTTCATCAAAATCAAGTACAAATTCACCCAGTTTAAATGTCATGTAACCACCATAGACGATTTGTTAAGTTTTTCAATTTTATTGGCACTCCGTTCCGAGTCGGATACTTAAAAGTGGTCCCTTATCACTGAGCTTAAAATAGAATCGGGCGGAACTCAATGATGTGCAAGAAGTCTTCTGCCTGTTCCTTAATGGAATGTTCGTGGGCAATTATTCAAAGATACTTGGCGCCACATTTGGCATCATTTACTCCACAGGAGTAAGAATAAATCCATAAGTCGCTTTTCGGCAGCACTATGTCCAGCAGGCGTCTCAACCAACAAGAAAAGCGGCCACCGCCCGGAAATGTCCATTAGATCTTCAAGTTCTAGCTCCATAAAAGTAGGCCTTTAGATAAAACGGCGTTTCATGCAGACCACCACAGCATTTATGACGACAAAGGAGAAGCAAACCTCTATACTACGAATCAGCCACCTTAACTCCTTTTTGCAAGGGGAAACACGACACAATTAATCTGTCTACCAGACCACTCTGGAAGCATCTAATTTAGCCAACGATTGTTGGATGAAGACCGAAAGCTGTTATTACAACACAGAAATTTGGTGACAAGCTGTAGGCCATAATTCTGCACTATTAAAATACAAAAATTAAAACAAACATTACAAAAGCAAAAGTAAACATGTTTGTAAACTTGTTTAGCAACCTTTATAACTTCTGTTTGTATATTTTTCCATTTTATGTTATTTTTCCAAAAAATAATAGTCAAATGTTTTGCCAAAATAAAACAGGAGGCAAAACAGCTGTTTTCGAAAATTCGGAATTCCCTCTCCCAAAAATTTCCACTCCTCATTCAATCCGAATAGGAGGATTTTATTCGAGGAAAAAATTAATTCCCTGGGAGTTTATTCCCAGGGAGTTTTCAGAATTGGGCCGATTTTCTTCGAGCTCAGATAGAAAGGATGCTGCTGAGAGTTCAAGTGTTGGAATTGACAACGTTTTTAAAGGCGAAACTCCAGATTTGGAGCATTATAAACAAGATCTGATAAGTCATCCATTTTAGACCGCACATAAACAGATGCGCCGTAAGCAGCTGAACTGGCATCACTAAAGGCGTGAATGTGAATGGAGGCGGAGATTACTGAAACGTAGCGTGGAAATGGAAATCGATTAACTTACCCGAATTTGCTTATATATAATCGCGCCACGATGAGTTTAACATTGGAGGTAAAGTTTCGTCTCAATCCAAATATTGCTTCCAAAGACGCTGCATGAAATATTTGCCTTCGTGATAACTGGTCCAATCAATCCTAAAGGATCATAAAGCCGGGCAATAGATAATAATATGGTGCGCTTGGTTACCGCCTTCCACCTTGGTTACCACCTTCCGGAACGAAAAAATAAAATAATCGCTTTTGGGATCCCAAATCAGCCCAAGAGTTTTCGTCATGTCTGTACAATTATGCTTACATTTGAACACCACTTACGAATTAAAAAATTGCCTCTTTTGAGCAATGTTGACACTTGTTGCACTCTAGACAAATATCCTTCAACATAAAAATATCGACGAACAATCAAAGCGCCAATAGGAAAACATTTCATTTCATCGATTGAAAGCTACTGCATTGCGCGTATGGCCAAGAATGCTGCTGCTTTAATTCGTAAATTTTTACTTCCTCCTTTTCATTTTCTCGCCAGAGGGTACACTGATGATAATCGTCAGGATGGGATACACGTACACGCCTTTACATTTTGCATATATCCCCACTGAACGCCACCTTGAAAAATATGTATCTGACGAGTATATTACATAATATTGGTTTTATGCTGGGTCCAGCGTATAGAAAGAATATCGCTTAAAGACATTCCTTTCTTTTTTTTTTGTTATTTATTGACTGCAACTAGTTCTTTACGAATAACAAGCTATTTTTTCCAGACCTACATAGTTAAAAATAAATATTCTATTTAATATTTATGTACCAAATTTTAAATCGCAGAAGATCAAACAACTTTTTCCGGTTCAGTCTTCGACGTACGGCTTTTAGATTAACATGCTTTTTCCGGTTCAGTCTTCGACGTACGGCTTTTGGATTAACATGAGTTCTCAATCGCGGGTCATGCTTTGTTGCAACGTGTTTTATTTCTTCGGCTACAGTTTACACCTGAAGATCTATTGGGTTGCCCAAAAAGTAATTTTTTAAAAGAAAGTAAATGCATTTTTAATAAAACTTAGAATGAACTTTAATCAAATATACTTTTTTTACACTTTTTTCCTAAAGCAAGCTAAAAGTAACAGCTGATAACTGACAGAATAAAGAATGCAATTACAGAGTCACAAGCTGTGAAAAAATTTGTCAACGCCGACTATATAAAAATTCGCACTTGCTTTTTGGGCAACCCAATATATGGATGTCTTTATTACGGACGTACCAAGCAATTGGAATGTTTGGATCTGCTGAATGTTTTCATTGGTGGTACATCCTCATAGTTGTATGCCGTATAGCCAGATTGGTTTCAGCTGTTGGTTGTAGATTAAAAGTTTATTTTCGATTGATAGAAACTATCTTTTACAAATTAGATATTTAAGTTTAGACCATTTCATATTAGGCTCCTGGCATTTCTTCTTAACATGTTCCTTCCACCGCAATTTTGCATCTAAGGTCATTCCGAAAAATTTGGCATCATTCGAGGAAAGAATTTCAAAGTTGTCTATATACAACGACAATTTTTGGGTGTGTTTATTTGTAAAGTTTGTATTTACTGTGATTTAGTTTTATTCGCCATTCTTCTGTACACGTTTTTATGTTATTCAGAGCTTGCTGTAAGTAATGATTTGCATCACATGTTAGAGATAGTTCCACGTTTTGCACGGTGAATGAGGATGCCCCCACTAGGATTACGAGAGAGAGAGACAGGGCAAGGAGGAGAGCCATTCGCCGTATTCGTGGTCTCCGAGCCTATGAACAGCCATCACAATTTACCGTGGGCGAAGTTATGAATATCATCCGTGGCGCCAAATCTTCTAAGGCGTTGGGTCCCGACGGAATCTCTACATTGATGTTGAAGAATCTGGATTCACCTGGAGTTGAGTACCTTACCAATGTCCTCAACCTGTCATGGAACACTCATATAGTTCCCGATGTCTGGAAAATGGGCAGAGTGATCCCGTACAGACCGATTTCCCTTCTCTCACCAGTGGCAAAGACGCTTGAGGCATTACTCCTCTCTAGCCTCGTAGAAGAATTTCCATTCACCGAGCATCAACATGGATTTCGGAGACTGCACAGCACAACAACAGCTTTGCATGCCATCACCACACACATTTGAAGTGGCTTCAACCAGCCCAGGCCACGTGATAGGACGGTCCTCGAGGCACTGGACTTTTCGAAGGCATTCGACACGGTCAGCCATGCCAAATTATTTGAGGACATCGCCAACACGTCCCTCCAGCCAGGCCTGAAACGATGGGTCGCGAATTATCTGTGTGGTCGCCAGTCATTTGTGGAATTTAGGGATAATAAGTCGAAGCACCGTAGAGTGAAACAGGGAGTTCCCCAAGGTGGTGTGATATCTCCGGCACTATTTAACCTCTACCTATCCTCAATTCCACCACCTCCAGACGGCATAGAGATGACATGCGGACGATTGTACGATCATGGCATCAGGCCCCCCAACCATTGATGATATCTGCGACAGGTTGAACGTCCACCTCAACGAGCTTGCCTCATATTTCGCTGCAAGAAATCTGAAGATATCCGGCACCAAATCTTCAGCCACACTGTTCACTACAAATACGCGTGAGGTGAATACTGAGCTGACTGTGATGGTCGATGGAGAAATGATTCCGACCATCAAGTGTCCCAAAATACTTGGCGTCACATTTGACAGCTCTTACACATTCTCCTCACATGCCACAGCAATCTGGAATAAAGTCAAAAGTAGAAACAAGGTCCTCAAGTCACTTGCTGGCAGCACTTGGGGTGCAGACAAAGAAACCTTGTTGACAACGTACAAAGCAATTGGCCGGTCTGTGGTAAGTTATGCAGCGCCAGTGTGGTCTCGTCAACTTTGTGACACGCAGTGGAATAATATTCAGATCTGTCAGAATGCCGCCCTCCGAACTGCGACGGGCTGTCTCCTCATTTCTCATGTGGACCACCTCCATCAGGAGACAATGATCCTACTAGTGCGAAGATATAACTACATGCTGTCTAAGCAATACCTTTTGGGCTGTTATCGCAGAAACCATCCAAATCATCATCTTGTGGATAGATACCCACCGCCCAGAAGCCTTAAGGTAGATCTACACGATCTAGAGCGTGAGGTTCAGCGCTACAAGAGAGAACCTCTTGATCAAGAGGCATATCAAGTGGGTCTAAACAACATTCATGCAGACACGGTAGCAGATGCGGTAATTGGCTACCGGGTGAATGTAGTCCTTGGAGAACTACCGCCTCCCATTACACCCGAAGAAATCGACCTCTCCCGGCAAACAAGGGTGGTTCTGGCTCAATTACGTTCCGGCAGATGCAGCCGCCTCAACTCCCACATAGCTAGGATTGATGCCGACCTGCAAGATATATGTCCCGATTGTAACCAGGGACCGCACGATACACGTCACCTGTTTAACTGCCCGGCCAGAACCACTCGACTCAGACCCAGATCCCTGTGGACGCACCCCATCTTAGTCGCAGAGTTTCAGAGACTAAGCTGGAAGGATTGTTAATCGGTAAAACGATTTGTTAGATATGACGGGGGTCCTTTGGTGGAATGTTTTCAAACAGCGTAAGAAAAATGGAGGAGTGATCTGAAATCAAATCAAAACCACATTTAACTTTTATTCGAGAAATAGATATTTTCTTGAGTTGCGTTGAGCAACTCTCTTTATATCTTTTGGCCAATAAATTGGACTGCCCGATGAGACTATTTTACAACCTGTAGCATTTGCGGCGTTGAGAAACTCTCTTCCCTTAGCAGTGGTTACGCGATATCCCCAATCAGTATGTTTTGCGTTGAAGTCTCCTCCAATTATAAATCTCGTATACTGTTTTTGAATCAGAAGTTTATATTGATCCGATATGATTTGATGCCGCGGAGGACTATAAAGTAATGTTATTAAAATATTTTCAGCTTTTGTATATAGAGTTTTATAGTTGTTGCTTGAAATTCTTCAGTTTGAATTTTATCTACTTCGATATGCTTCAAACTTTTTCTGACGATAACAGCGCTTCCACCTCGGGCGGTTTTCATAGGGTGAGTTGTATGGTATGTGTCATAATTTTTAAAGTTTATAAAATATTGTTTTGTAAAATGTGTCTCTGCGATTAAGCAAACGTCGATTTCTTCATTGTTTAGGACTACTTCAAACTCTACTTGTTGCTTGAGGAGCCCATTAGCGTTCCATAGCATTATTTTTAGTGAGTTTGACATTTCTATTGGATTTTAGATTGTTGTTCGAGGTGGGTTAAGCGGAGTTCTATAGTTTTAAAAATTCCACCTGTGCACAAAGTCTTTGAAGTATTTCGGACAATGCATTATTTGATGGAGGCCGCCGTAGCGCAGAGGTTAGCATGTCCGTCTATGACGCTGAACGCCTGGGTTCGAATACTGGCGAGACCATCAGAAAAATGTTTCAACGGAGGTTTTCCCTCCTATTGCTGGCAACATTTCTGAGTACTATGTCATGTAAAACTTCTCTCCAAAGAGGTGTCGCACTGCGGTACGCCGTTCGGACTCGGCTGTAAAAAGGAGGCCCCTTATCATTGAGCTTAAAATTTGAATCGGACTGCATTCATTGATATGTGAGAAATATGCCCCTGTTCATGGCCCAAATTTGCAATTTACATTGTTTGATGTCTCAGAAAAGACTGGTTTGGTGATACTCGCGTATAGACGTGGAGAATTTGTTGGTTTTGGATGAATTCATGAAGAATTTTTCGTAGATTGGCGAATGCTTTTGTGGGTATACCTGTGTGTTGTAAGTTTTTGTTTCGTAAATTCTGCAGTTCCTTTGCAACTTCACATCCTCTGTATGATGCGGGATGTTGTTTGCCACAGTTACAGCATTTTGGATGTTCTATTTATTTGTTACATTCCACTGAACTATGCGCATTTAACGCAGCGTGGTGGTTTGTTACAATAATTTTTAGGATGTCCGAAACTTTGACATTTTTTACACTTGGGCAATAATTTTTTTGTCTTATCGGTTCAATATTTACAATTGTGTCACAAATGTGACGAATTTTGTGTATTTTGTATTTTTGGATGTTCAATGCTTCTTTAGTTTTGCATTTAAATTTATTGGTAACTTCGAGTATAATGACACTTCTGATGTGATTTTGGCCAAACCGTCAAAAACTACTCAACTTCGTCGATGTACTGTCCAGTTTATGGACACAATAATGAGGCAAGAATTTTTGGACTCGGATGCTGTTGTGTATAACGCTAACGAACAAAAATTACCCTGTTAATATTACCTACCAACATATTTTATAATAGTTCTACTATTGCGTACTTGATGAAATGTAGTAAATGTATTCGGATTCATTATTCATAAACAACATGGTGTCAGGTGGACGGACTAGAAGCACAAAATGAAGTTGGAAACATAAAAAAATAACGAAAATGGAATCATCTACAATAAATAAAATTAATTTTATAGCCATAAATATGACGGAAGAGTGGAAAAATTAGAAAAGCTCTGTTTAAAATATATTTAAGAGCAGCAATTTTAGACAAAAATGACAACAAAAGGAAAGTAGCATTATTGTTACATCACATGGGGCCTAATGCATTGCAAATATCAAACTCCTTTGACATTAACTTGGATGACATAAAATACGACAATTTGACTGCCAAGTTTGGCGCATTCTTTGTAGCAAAGGTTAATTTGGCGATGGAGCGGCATAAATTCTTTACAAGAAAGCAAAAGGAAGGAGACAACTTGGAAAGTTTTGTAACAGATTTAAAAAATATGAGTCTTTCTTGGTAATTTGGAAGTATGAGAGACAGTTTGTTGAACGGCATTGTTATTTGCGGAATGGCTGGCAACATATAAAAGAATGGTTATTGAGCGAAGGCGTTGTAACACTTGAAAAGGCTATTAATATCGCAAAAACCATAGAAGCAGCTCTTGAGAACGCACCACTACTGTCTCAGGACAAAAACATCAACCACAACATATACGACATGAGTGTAAACCTATTGAAAAGAAATGAAACTCAAAACATCTTCGTCGCAAATGTGGGTTCTTCGTCAGAACAGTTGTTTAGCCGAACACAGCATTTGGTATAACTGCAAAAGAAGAGGCCACTATGCAAGATTGTGTTTTTACAACAACAACAAAATCAACAACATAGTTCCGCAAAGTCAAAGTATATAAAAAATGTTTATCAACAAAATGATGATGTAGAGAGCAGTGAAGAAAGTGATTTTATAGTTGGAAGTTTAACATGTGTACGAAAATCGAAGGAAAGTACGAAGAAATTAACAAATTGATAACTAAAATGGAAACAAAATCTGGTGGTTGGTGGAATTTTGATAAATAACAAGTTGACACGGGGGCTGATACCACCGTCTTATCAAAGAGTGTTGCAAATGAACTGAGATGTAAAATTCAACCAACGAAGACAAAAAAATGGAAAAATTATACTTTGTCTTGACCCACGAAAATTGAACAAAGACGTACTTAGACCATACTTTCCATTTCCTAACATAAATGATTGCAAAGCGAAATTGATTGGGCTAAATTTTTCAGCGGCAGCGTTAGAGAAAGAATCTTCAGATTTGTGTACATTCAATACTCCATTTGGGCGATATAAATTTTTACGGTTACCGTTTATGTTTGGGATAAATGCAGCCTCAGAAATACTTCACGCGGATATGATAAAATTATTTGGGGACATTGAAAGGTTGTTAATTTATGTTGATGATTTTTTAGTTTATTCGAAAACTAAGAAAGGACATGAGGGAAATTTGAGAAAGGTGTTGTAAAGGGCAAGGCATGTAGGGTGTAAATATAACAAAGAGAAATCCCAATTTTTCATTAGGGAAATTAAGTTTATTGTATATGTTTTTAGTTGCGAGGGAGTAACAGCTGATACCAGCAATATTGATTCAATGATGAAAATGCCTGGACCGACAAATTTGACGGAAATTTAAAGGTTCCTAGGAATGGTTAACAATGTTGGGTCTTTCATTGAAAATTTGTCTTTGAAGTCTATTGAGTGGCATTGGAGCGAGACATGATATATCGAATATGACATCTAACTGAGAAATTTGTAAAAAAAATTTAGTAATGCAAACCCGAAGCAAGAAATGATTTGTCAAGAAATTTATGATGTGCCATGGTTTAAAGTAGGATTTGACATTTGTGAATACAAAAGAAAGCAGTACCTTCATGTTGTAGATTATTGTTCAAAATATATAGGCGATATTTGCGAGATATGGTATACCATAAATTTTAATTTCGGATAATGATCAACCTTTTAACTCAAGAGATTTTTTAAAATTCTTTTCCGACTGGGGTATTAGTAACATATCGTCAAGCCCTTACCTTCCCAGGTCTAATGGTTTTGCAGAAAGATCCATACAAACCATCAAAAGATTATTTCATAAATGTGGAAAAAGTGGAGCCGATCTTTTACAATAAAGAACGACCCCAAAAAGGAATATACCATGTCCTGCGGAATCACTAATGTCAAGAGACTTGATAACAGCAATACCACCAGTTGTTAGTAATTTTAAACCCAGACTTATGGACGAAGGTGATTATAGGAACACAGTGAATCGAACAATTTCGAAGTCAGCTGGTTGGCACAATAGGAATTCGAGAAAGCCAAGAGTTTTGTTTAAAAGAACCGCTGATGCATTATGGTGGAACGGGCAAATTGTTGAGTTTTTTGAGGAACCGCTTTCTTTACTTGTAAGGGATGGTGATGATGTAGTATATAGGAGAAGTTGGAAACACATTCTTTCTAGACCGGTACAGGCCAAAAATAATTTGAATGAAACTTTGGAAACAGGTAATGAGGAACATGACAATACTCATCGAGATGAAGGAAGCATCGTAGAGGAAACATCGAGTGATGAGAATGAGAGTTTAAATGGTGGTTCTCAACACATTTTTAGAAACTATACAACTCAAAGTGATAGAACTCGAAAAAGAAAATCTTAGTTAGGAATTCCGTGCTATTCCCAAATTCCTTAATTCTTTTCCATGCCACGCCCACGCAAGACGGATAAGTTGGCGGCAATCTTAATTTGTCCAACTGACATCAATGGGAGGATGGGGCGTAGACGGTTGCCCCATATGCAACATAGTATGGTGTTTCGGTGAACATTGCCGACAGCAATCTGCGAAACACGTTTTGAAGGAATGAGCCTTACGGAGGCAATTGAGGGACAATTTGAGCCTTTTTTATTTTTTTATACCGAGGATAGTGAGAGAGAGAGAGGTTAGAAAACTGCGGACAATTTTCAATAAAATCATCCACTGAGTCACAAAAAACACACGATGCAGATTTGGCTCCAGCAGCCACATGTTCATGACGGTTTTTTGGGGTTTTGTTTTTTGGTATTCTGGTGTGTTGAATCCATCTTCTTGGCGGAATGCTTCAAATTTTCGAGCATACGAAACCTTTGATCCAAAAACGGTGACATGGAACTCCAACTGGCCAAACATTTGCCATCAAATTATCTTCCCACATAACCTATGTGACTCTGTCCATTTTTATTGTTGTCAAATATATCTGCTATTTGGCCTTTGGTGGTTATAGTCATCATAGTACGTAAATGCTAATTCATTTTGTCGCTAAGATGTGGTAGACCTTCAGTAAAACCATTTTCGACAGACTTCAGAAAAATAATTCCTTTATGTGGTCCTGAAAATTAAAAGAATTATTATCATTATTTATTATTACCAATGAGAAACAGTGCCTAGAGCGATACCAGTAAGGCTGGAGAAAAAATTCGGCCAATCAGCAAAACCTCCACCGAATTAGTGCAAATGAATATCCGGAAGTCTCGTTTTTCGCATAGCCTATTAATTTTAACCAAACGAAGCACCATCAATAGAAGCTTCGATTCTAACCTTTAAATATAATTTAATCGCAGTCAATTTAGCGCTCATTGTATAAAATAGAATTTAATCACCTGCTAAAATTAGCCTTCGCATCCAAGTATAGGACTGTGAACCTCAAGCGTTCATTACATTCTTGTTCGACGATTAATATTACCTCCAATTCTGATTGAGCGTCTTCAAATAAAGATAGTTTAACAGTGCTTTTTTGTGGTGGTTTAACTATTAGTTTACACATTTTCTTGCTGCGGGACACTATTACCGGCATCAATTGAAAAAAGTTGCCATACATAATACAAATTTTTATTTTTGTTGTGTTGTCATACAACCACTCAACTGAACGTTGGTTGCTATCCGTAATCGACCCATTAAACACGTTGGGATCATATTTGAGTCTATAATCTTTTTCACAGGCTATTAATGCAAAAATAAAAAATCCGGATTGAAATCTTTTATATACAACAAGTAAGGAACTGCCTAAAGTCGGCCGAAACCGTCCTTTTGATGCTCTACACCACATTGGGTATGCAGGTTAGGTCATCGAAATTTGAAATGTAGATGTGTGAGAGTTATAGAAAAATTGTATTGCAAAATATTGAGAAGGCCTTAAAAGTGCAAATTAGGAAATACATATATATGTAAGCTATTTATATCTATATCTATAAATTTACCAGGGAACAGAAAAGTTATAAGAGAAACCTTAGTGACAAATTTTGTGAAGATCGATTAATTGGTCATTTGACCAAATGAATGCAATATTAGTCAAAATCGAAAAAAACGAAAATATATATCAGAAGTATTCTAAATTTTAACAGATTTTAACCGAAATCGGCATACACAGTAAAAATCATAAAAAAATACATTTTTCAAAATTTAGAGAAAATTTGTTGAGAAATACGCTGACAAAAGCTCTAAAAGTGAAAATCGGTTTATACATATATATGGGGAATTTATCTGAATATGAACCGATTTCTATGAAATTCAATAGCAATGTCGGGAGTCATAAGGGAATCCTTTGTGCCAAATTTGTCCAATTCGGACGAACATATACATAGGAGCTATATCCAAATGTGAACCGATTTCGACCAAAGTCCGCATGATTTGTGGTAGTCGTAGTGCAAAGTTTTGAGAAGATTGGTTGATACATGCGTTTGCAAAGGCTCCTTCGCTAAAATTTTAAAACAATCGGATGAAAATTGCGACCTGTACTTTATTCACAAATTAAAATGGACAGACAGACGAACATAGCTAAATCGAATCAGAAACTGATTCTGAGTCGGTCGGTATACTTATCAACGGGTCTATCTCTCTTCCTTCCTGGTGTTACAAACAAATGCACTAAGTTAGAATACCCTGTACCACAATAGTGGTGTAGAGTATAAAAACGTAAACATTTTTTATAAACAAAACTCCGATCAGTCTCATTATACAACAACAAGTGACTGCATTGCAAGTGCAAACAAATTTATGCAACACAAGGCCGGACTGCGGTTAACACTTCAATTCATGAGTGTTAACCTCAGGCTAGTCGTTAGAGACATACCCGCAGATTCCAGGTGGGTTTTGAATTATTCATCCATCTTTTTGATTTACCTGCGACAATCGAAGTCGGTTTTTGAATTCAGATAAGATATTTATGCCTGCCTGATAAGATATTTATGCTTGTCCTCGTTATGAAATTATAGCTTAGTCATTCCGCCACTTCTTTAGTTGCAAGGATCTCCGCTTGATACACGTGGTCGGGTTACTCCCCTATATGACCAGTCCAAATTTTTCAGATTACACCCCAAAGCACACCTGGCGGCCCGGTTTGGATCCATCAGCATAGAAGTATGTAACTTCCATTACCTGGGATATTGTAGATCCACTCGGTCCTATCAGGAGTAGTTGTTGTTGTTGTAGCAGAGTGTTGTGTTCTATCTTTCGTCTCATTCATTCAGTTGAGTATCCAGATACAGAAACTCTGCGACTAAGATGTGGTGCGTCTAGAAGGATCTGGGTCTGTGACGAGTGGGTCTGGCTCGGCAGTTAAACAGGTGACGTACGTCGTGTGGTCCCTGGTTACAATCGGGACATACGTCCTGCACGTCAGCATTAATCTTTGCTCTATAGGAATTGAGGCGGCTGTATCTGCCGTAACTACTCTAGTTTACCTGGGGAGGTCAATTTCTCCCATCTAGTGGATACCTATCCACTAGAAGGGCGCTAACTGCCCATCCGCAATTCGAAAAGCGGCATTCTGAGAGATCTGAATATTATTTTACTGTGTGTCACAGAGCTGACGAGACCACACTGGCGCTGAACAACTTACCAGAGACCGGTTTTATGCGTTGTCAACAAGGTTTCTTTGTCAGCACTCCAAGTGCTGCCGGTAAGTGACTTGAGGACCTTGTTTCTACTTTTGACTGTGGCATGTGCCGAGAATGTGTAAGAGCTGTCAAATGTGACCCCAAGTATTTTGAGACACTTGATGGTCGGAATTGTTTCACCATCGACTATCACATTCAGCTCAGTATTCACCTCACGCGTATCTGTATTGTGCAATGTGGCTGATGATTTTAAGGCAGATATCTTCAAATCTCTTGCAGAGAAATATGAGGAAAGTTCATTAGGTAGACGTTCAACCTATCGCAGATGTCATCAATGAGTGGGGAACTTATGTCATGATCGTACAATCGTCCGCACATGATAGATCTCAATGCCATCTGGGGGGTGGAATTGAGGATAGGTAGAAGTTAAAGAGTGCCGGTAACTCACTGTTTCACTCTACGGTGTTTTGATTTCTTATCCCTAAATTCCAGAAATGAATGGCGACCACACAAATGATTCGTGGACCAGCGGTTTAGGCCTGGCTGGAGGGACATGTTGGCGATGTCTTCAAATACTTTGCCATGACTGACCGTGTCAAATGTATTCGATAGGTCCAGTGGCCTGTGCCGATTGAAGCCACTGCAAATGTGTACTGTGATTGCATGCATTGATTGTCTATTCAATCTGCGAAATTTACGCTGATGATCTGCGAATGGATATTTTCCAACGAAGCTCGGGAAGTGTAGTTTTTTAAGCATCTTGGCTACTGGCGTGAGTAGGGAGATCGGTCTTTACGACTCCCCCTTGCTCGGGTCCTTGACGGTTGAACAACGTCGCGCACATTTTCGGATCAGTCACAGGTCTTGTTGTACCGGGGTTCAAGAGAGACTTAACAGTAGACCACAGCTTGCCTAAACCGGTACTTAAGTTACATTGCTCCAAGTGTTCCAGCCACAAATTCCGCTTATGTTCGTTGACTACCCTGTTAATTTCCAGATTCAGTTCGCTGATTCTGGGGTTAGTGTGCAACGAATCTCATCACGTTCGTCTTCGTGTACCGCCGGGAAATTGAAGTGGATGCTAGCTCACTGAAGCAGCGATTCTGGTCCCAAGGAAATTATTTACTTTCCTAAGTCGACCCATTCAACCTTCTCCAGATTAATAAACGTCCGGCGCTCAGTAATTATGGCGTGGGGTCGTCGGTCGATCACTGGTTCTAATTCTGGTCCCAAGGAAATTAATGCTTTCCAGGATACGTCACCCGGTGCCGACCAGCCTTTCACTGAGACTCTCCACTCGATATCGCTGATTGTCCGCGACAGCACTTACTATTACTCTGTATGAGCATTCCACCATCCGCAACCTGTGGACTTCCCGTACTAACGATGAGCATACCACACAGAGCGGAGCTCAAAGATCCAGCCCGTGTGGTGCTTATATTTATCTCGTGCTGGTATATGTTTTCTGTTGCCCAGACTGGCGATTTCCAGGGATCTTTGCCCAAATATGTGTTTATTCCATCCTATCTAGAGTCCACAGCATTAAGGATACCAAACTGATTGGACGAAAATCTTTCGCCTTCGTGTGGTAAGGTTTTCCTTCTTTCGGAATGAAAAAAAACCTCTGTATCCCTCCATCCCACAGCTATATACAGGGTGGCTGATGAAAGCCGCTACCAAAAAAAAATGTAATAACTTTTTTTCTATTTAATAATAATAATTTAATAATTAATTTAATTAATTAATTAATTAATTTAATTAATAATAATTTAATAATTAATTTAATAATTTAATTTAACATGAATAAAAGAAAAATGTATTCCATACACCGAAAAAAAAATGTAGCAATATTCATCATTGTAGCAATATTCATCAGCCACCCTGTACAACATGCTGATACAAAAAGAGTATATCTTCCTAAGCCAAGGAGCCAGACTATCGGACACGCTTATAATTCCACTGGTGATACATCATCATGGCCTGGAGACTTAAAGGAGTCGAAACTTCTTATCGCCTAAAGGATTTTCGGCTCAAACACAATTTCCTCAATAACGTCCGACGAATACATATTAGTGACAGTGACTCTTCTGGCGCCAAGGTTGTTCGTTGAGAGTTTCCCGGGTAATTCTAGTGTTTACACATCAGACATTGTCCATACATTCTTTAAGGATAAGATCTTCCTTAGCCTAGAGACCTCCACGGAGCTGCAACTTCCACACCCCGGATTTGTTCTAAGCCTTTCTCACCATGCCCTTATATTTTCTTAGCTCAGCGGTATATAGATGTCCCAGTCATGTGGTGCCCTTGTGGCTTTCGGTCTGTTAAAGAGCCTTCTGCAATCCATTCTTACACCAACCAATTATAGGGTCCACCATGGCGGTCGTTGTTTGCCCCTTGGTTTGGCTGAGAATATGCTGACACAAGTGAGTCATCCCGGGCCTTTGTGATCCGCTTGACCATTATGTCTATGTCCCCCACAGTTTCCATTTTCTTTTCTGGTCAAGAAGGAGCAGGCGTGCAGAATTTCTACTGGAATTTATCCCAATCCGTTTTCTATTGTTTAGTCCAGGGACCACTTGTGCAGTATTTTCGCCAAGGCTGAAACTAATAAACGAGGATCAGAGAACTGTAAGCTTGAAGGCAGCTCTTCCGAATCGTGTATAGGGAAGCCAGCCAGTAATGAGACCTATTAAATTCATGGTTGTCTTCTACTGAACCTTCAGGGCCGCATCTTTTGAGTCCGCCAGGAGTTCATCCTCACAAGATTCGCTAGAACTTGTCATGACGAGTCTTCTAACGCATCCAGAGTTAGTTGGGAAAGCAGCGGAACCACTATTCCTAAGGTCACTGGACACTTGCGGTGTGGACGATTCTTCCCCTACACGGTATGATTGCTGTGCGGCGATGGTCCTTTGGATCGGAATGAGCTTGCTTACCTATAAGAGTTTACTGAGAAAGACTTTCTACACATGGAAATATTGCCACAATAACAACAACGACTATTCCTCCACAGATGCTTCACTAGCTGCTGCTGTGAAGTACCACTTGAGTTCCGTCCTTGTCCTTTGGCGCACACCTTGAGCCCATACAACCAGATGAACCATCAGCACAGTGCTTGCCGCTTCCCGTCTCGACGCCTTCCCCTCCTGATTTGATCGTGTCAGGAGGATTTGTGTGCCAACTGTGCCAAGTATGGTTCAAATCGGTTCATAACCTGATATAGCTGCCATATAAACCGATCTGGGATCTTGACTTCTTGAGCCTTTAGAGGTCGCAATTATTATCCGATTTGCCTGAAATAAATATAAATCGATCTCTCTATTTTACTTCTTGAGCCCCCAACATATAATTTAATTGTGGTCCGAACCGCACCATATCTTGATATCGCTCTAATAACAGAGCAAATTTTTCTTATATCCTTTTTTGCCTAAGAAGAGATGCCGGGAAAAGAACTCAACAAATTCGATCCATGGTGGAGGGTATATAAGATTCGGCCCGGCCGAACTTAGCATGCGTTTACTTGTTTTTAATGAAATTAGGAAAATAAAGTTAAAGCTACGGTTATAATGAGGGACCGGTATTTCACAGGCGTAAATAAACTATTTTTAAGAGTAGATTTTAAATACCATATACGGTATTAATGGGTAGGTAATCGTGTTTTAGTTGACTTTACATAGTATTCTTTATTTAAAATTTGCTTTGTGTTTGCCATATATTTATTTAAGGAAGAAATCCAATGTTTTCCAATGTAATAAATTTGGTGCTCAGTATTAATGTGGCGTAATGAAATATAGATAGCAAAAGAAAAAAACATTACTGTATTATAAAAACTATATATGAAATAATTAAATCTTTAAAAGTGCTACCTCTCGTTATAGAGCAGAATATCGATATAGCATCTACGAGACGAACTACTGATTCAAAAGCGATGACAACAACGGAAGAAGGTTGACGATAACAACATTTTACTAATTTTTAACCTTTTTCATCCAGATCTACCTGTTTTGAGTCCACTGTCGCATGAGGTTTTAAGGGCACTCAATAAATGGCAAGAAGTGGCATTAGAAATTTTACTTTCGAAAGGGCCCCCATCAGAGGATTATATTCCAGGTAAATTTTAACTAATTATTTATTCGATTAATGATATATGCAATTAAGACACTACCACCGAATGATGGTGTTATATTAATTTTGTCATACCGTTTGCAACTCATCGAAATATCTCTTTCGACCCAACAAAGTATATATTTCACTGGTCAACAAAATGAAAAATGTTAGCGTTGAGCTTTTTTTTGCCTTTCTATCAGAGAACAGAATGCAACCATTTGCTTTTATAACATTCATTCATTTAGCATTCATATTTTCGTTTCTTTTGACTTGCCTTCATTTAACAATAGCAAGTAATATTGTTGCTTTCAAATGCATTCATCGTTTTGATGAGTACTTCTTTATGCTATTTTTATATTGCCTTTACACCGCAAGTACCAAAATGAAATCTGACTCACACAAAATAAGAGATGGTCCCATAATTTTTTGGCATTTTGGTGTGTTGCGAAACATGGAGTCAGAAATTTTAGAAAAAATACATAAACTTCTTTACCCCAACAAATGGGGACCCACTCCAACCCTCCAAACCAGTCCCCAAATTGTAGTTTTAGCTGATCATGACTATATGGGTTCAAATGAAAGTTATTTGGGAGTAGATTACGAATATAGAACTAAAATGTGTGTCCAAGTATCTGGGTGGTGCTCTTACCCCTTAAATCACCGCAAATAGGTTAACTGACCAATCATGACAATGTGGTCATAAAGTTATGTATTGTATATTTTTAGCAGAGTGCGAACCCAACATACCTACACAACCTGAATTTCTCACAGACTATTGAATAACTTTTACCCGAGTCCCATAATGTCGTGATCGTCCACTATGCCTATTTGATCGTCTACTATGCCTATCTTGTAAGTTCCATTTAAGTGACATTGTTGGCATTAATTAAGTATAGACAATATTTAAATTGATTAATATCAAAATTACATAGTTCAAAATTCAATTGAACTATATAATATGTACTATATGCATATTATAAATTAAAAAAAGTTTTATAAAGAAACAAAAAAAAAAAAACAAAAGTAATTTAAATTAATTTTAACTAATAAAATTATTTGAAATTGGAGGATATGAAAAATTGCCTCAATCCTAAGGCGGCCGGTTGTACATGGCGGATTGACCCGATGGAGTCCTGCATCCGCAATGGCTGCCGCCTCAGTGTATAACTAGCAACTACAACATCAACAACAATTGCCACATGGAATTCAGCCAATCAATTCTAGGAGCGATTATTTTCTTTCCTCAGTGTTATTTTGTCTAGCAAAACGAGACTTCAAATATTGAGATAGCTTTTGAAAGAAATGCCAAATATTTGAAGGGCGAACTGTGATATGCTCTCATGTCGTTTTATTTTAAAGATGTATCGTGTGATATCATTAAAATCTACATTTTATTTACGACTGTCTTCAAAATCACGGCTTGAAAAGATTTCGCAGCCATATATTAAGGTAGGTATCAGATATGATTTGCTAGAAGCTTACGAATGGGAATGGTGTAGAAAGGCGGACTGCCCACAAACTGCGAAGCATGCCATATATCTTGCCAATAATTTTTTCTATATGGTTGGTCCAAGGTAGCATAGAATTAAATATCAAACCCAAATTGCATTTAGTATCGACTGGAGGTATTAATATGTTATTAAGTTGCACGCTTATATTATCGAAGTCAGTTTTCCTAAGTCTAAAAATAGCTATAAACTTTGATTTCGAAGTTAATACGTAGTTCATTATCTTTTGCCCATTTGTAGATTCTAGTAAGATCTTCATTTATACCATATAGACCGTGTTATATATCCACTGTTGGATTTTCTGTTGTTTCTATCTTTTCCCCAGTTCGCATCGGAATAGCCAACAAGAATTCTTTTTTGTCGTTTTGTTGTTTATCAAAACGTTGTAAATCGTTTGGTTCCTAGACCGAGCCGACTAATACCTTATGTTCATGTTCTCTCTTTACAAAGCCTTTTTGGTTGATACATATATATTTCTTCCAACAAGCCACTATTCCACTGCGTAAAGCCTTGCCTTATGTTTGACACTGTTTTCCGCATGCTTCTGCTTATACGCCCATCGACAGCTTATTGCTTTTCCACCTTTTGGCAAATGCGTAAGTAGCCATACTTGTTTGCCTTCCATAGATTCTATTTCCTTTTGCATAGCTTGATACCAGAAACGAATTTGTTTTTTTTCCAATTCTTCTTCATAATTATCTGGTGTTCTCTCGATTGCAGCACGTAAAAATCATTCTGGCATTCTTCCTTTCGTTGAACGATTTGATTTTCTTACTGCTGTTATTTCTTGGATGTTATTATTAGAAGTTTTCGCCAGATGGCACAGTCATTGGCTTGGCTTTCATCCATTGAATCGAACATACCAGAATTAGAAGATGTTGATGATGTTAAATCGAGATCAAGCTATTTTTCTTTGTTTTGATCTGAGTTAGTTAGTTACTTTAGCCACATCACTGTTGTTTATTTCTGCATACCTTCAACCTTGGCAACAAAAGTGACGTCACGTGATATGTAAACCCTTTTGTTATTGCCAATTATACGATAGGCTTTAGAATGTTTATCATATCCAAGAAAAAACATTTTAGAAGACTTTTCGCTGAGTTTTTTCCTCTTTTCCTTTGGTATATGCAAAAAACCAGTCTCACGGAATATTCTCAAATGACTTACATCTGTAAGTAGTTTGCTGTACATACGGCTTCTTCACATAGCTCTTTTGGCATTTTCGATTCGGCCAGCATATACCTTGTCATCTCTATTAAACTCCGGTTTTTGCATTCTTCTATACCGTCTTGTTCAGGTGTATAACCCGCTGTACACTGCATAAGTATGCCTTCATTTTCCTAATATTCTGTCACGTCTTTGTCTTTGCCTCTGTCAGAACGTATTAAAACGGTTGTGTATTGACGATATGTTTTCCCTCATTGTGGCGAAAACGTCCCATTTTTTCTATGGAAGAAAACATCGCATTAGCAACGGTAATCGTCAATGAATGTTTATACATACTTGTTATCACTGGAAGTAATTACCTCCATTAGACCACGCAAATCCGAGTGGTGTATCCGGAATCGGTGCTTATTCCAGATTTTTTAGGAAAAGGAAAACGAGCCGATTTACTAAGAGGACATATTTCACTATTTTCATTTTTGTTGCATACAGATATGTCTAAACCTTTTGTTTAACCGTTCGTTTTCACCACATGTTTATAAACCGCAATTAATTTTTGCAGACATCACTATTTTGTCCATGCTTTTGACCACACATCTGTTTTCCTCGAAAGTTATTTTGCATCCCTTTTCTGTCACCTGTTAAACTGATAAAATGTTAAGGCTTACGGTCGGAATATACAAAACATTCGACAAATTAACAACATTACTATTTTTATCGTCCAAGCTTATTTTTATTTGCAAGCTTTCTTAACCGCAGGACATAGCCTTTTCTTCATTCGCCAATTGTATATCTTTATTTAAACTTGTATCAATTGAGATCTTTACAGATATGGCATCAAGCACCGGAATCTATTGTCAAGTTATCTGAACTATTTGTTGTAACTAAACAAAACTCGTTGTTAGTGATCACAATAGCCTTTTGTTTGTCTTCCTTCTTCTTCCATTCTTTGTACTTTGTACATTCCTTTTTGATATGACCTTTCTAATGGCAGAAAAAACATCGCGTTAAGATCCATTGTCTTTTGTGATTCTTCTTTGCTAACTAGTCAATCAATTTTGATTCAACATAGGCTACTGTCAATTCTTCCTCTTTTCTTGACCCGTGGAAGTGATTAAATTGTTAAATTATTTTGGTAGACTACTCAAAAGCATGGCAATATTCCACTTTTCATCAAACGTTTTCTCACCCAAATTCGTGAGATTCAAGAGAAGATCGGGCATCAAACCAAGATATGTTTGAATGTCATCTCTATCACGAAACCGCAAATTACATATGCTCCTGCTGACTTCATTGCTCAGTGATTTTCTTTCGTAGTAGTTTTGGGGGTTTGTCCACATCTCACTTGCTCTTGAGCCCTGGCGAATAAGGTGCAACTGGCCATCTTCAACGGATAATGAAATTGTTGCTCTGGCACTGTTGTCCTTTCTAGTCTAATCATCCGCATTTACTTGTGGCTTTGGTTTAGTTAGTGCCTCCCAAACACCTTCCTTTATAAGCAGCATCTCAATTTTAAATTTTTATTGGCGTTAGGTTTTGACACCATTCATTTAAAGTTGGTTGCCATTTTCTTTAAACTGTAGATGATTACTAATCCTGTACCTTACAAGCGATTTTCTGGGTCCATAGCCTATAGAGTACTAGATAAATGACAATTAATAATAACGATAGCAATTTAGAATGTCAGAGAAAGCAAAAACTAATTATCTCAACAAGCTGTACATCATCTGCGTACATTTGTATTTTGCAGTTAATTATAACTTTAGGAAGATCGTTAAGGTAGAAAGAAAACAGTAGTGGTCCAAGAAAGGATCCCTGAGGAAAGCCTTTAGTTACATCTAATAAACATGTACTTTCATTATCAACAACAACAGCATGTGTTCTTTGTGAGATATACGACATTAGTAGTTTGCAGCCACAATCGGAAAAATAAAACAGTTTTTTTCGGTTTTAATATCAGAGCAGCTGTTACACGGTACTTATTGTTAGCCTTTGGATCAGGTATAATTTTTGTAATTTTCCATTCAGCAGAAAAAATTGATTTGCTCAGTAAGGGGGTGAATATAACTTACACTTGAAGAAGTGTAAGTTGATTACATCTATACTATCTTGTGGCACTGGACTTTTTATGTGCTGGATACTTTAGAAAACTTCATACTCATCAACACAGCGGAAGGTAAACAGATTTTGAATGCCAGCAGTACACAGTTCCTCCTATATATCTGAGAAAGGCTGAACAGATGCTATATTTACAAACCTTTCACTAACCACGTTCATGTCGATGTTTCAAGTCTTAAATTGTTGAAAGCTTTTGTAAATCCTATATTTAAAATTTCCTTCTGCTTGCTTTTGATATTAACAGCATTAAAGTAACCCTTGAGTGAAAGAGAGGTGTTTTCATTTCGCTCCTCGAATAAAATATCTGTATCTCGGAAAAGGTAGTTATTACGAAAAAAAAAATTAAAAACCTTAGTCTCAAAATGGACTCCAAAGGTATCAGACCGCAGCATGTTGTCCGCCCCTCCTGTAGGCATAGGTGCCTTGGCGCCTATACTCTAGAGTAATGCTTCAAGCCCACAACCAGTCGTCAGACTAACAATTGAGGAAGAGATTGCTAAACCAGAAGGATGCGCAGTTCGTCCCCAGCCTTTAAGTAACGGTGGTGTTGCCGATTCAGAATAACGCAGCGTCAATGAAACAGCCATTGCAGCCGAATTGAGAGATGAGGGCAGCGGAATGACGGCAGTCGTGGGCGAGGGCTTTTCTAGGATCACAAGAGTGGGCGAGAGTGGAGGATGCTGGAGGGGATGGAACTGACAATCCAAGCACTACTACAGAAGCTGGAAAGATAAACAGATTTCCCGATCAAGCCATCCCTTCTGCAATGGAGACTCCAGACAGTGTCCTGCGGAGGGTACAGGAAGGGAGACAATGTCGGTACAGGAGGACTGTGACATCCAAAAGAACGTCACAGCCAGCACGGAATGGGAAGATGGTCGCGGAGAAAGGTATGGAGCCATCCACTTACGCTGGATTGGCAAGGAAGCACAACAGAGATGAGAAGAAAAAGCTTGCTGGAAGTATCCACACTCTCTGGAGTGCAAAGCTCTCCCTTATAAGAAAGATGGACATCTTCCAGCTCACAAAGACGACGGTCTTCATCAAAGGTGAGGGCGGCAGGTATACGTCAGGTAGTGTAGTGACAGAAAACTCGATGCAGCCTAATGAAAGGGGAGCCGACTCCTGAAAACCCCAGTTACTCAAGATTTCGAAGACTGGGATAGGCAAAGATCCTAATATTGTAATATCAGGCTGTTCAGGGACGGAAGATTAAATAAAGCCTAACGAACAGGGGCCCGACGACGAACCCATCACCGACTTCAAGATTAGGAAGACTAGGATAGGTAAAGATCCAACGAACAGGGCGCCGACGATGAGACCATCACCCACTCCCAAAAAGCCAATCTAATGGAGGTCCAATGATCTAGGTCATCCAGATAAACCTCTACGGGAGAGAGACGGCTACACACGCTCGGATGGAGAAAATCAGAAAGGGCAAGATTCATGTTGCCTTAATTCAGGACTCATGGACGAACCGGTACAAAGTTTCTCGACTATACCATATCAACTACCAATTATTCTATACTAACACTGGTACTCGACCGAGGACATGCGTTATTTGTCATAAAAATGTTAATTACATATTTTCTCCATAGTTGTCAACTTTGTATGAAACAGCGTTGAGATAGAGAGACGGCGGAGCATACATGATCGAACGCTTATCATAACGGAATTTATGGCAAAAGAAGCCTTGAGGAGTTTCAAAACATTCAAGTCACCCGGAGCTGATGTAACATATCTGTCCACTATTTTCACTATTATTTTATTTTATTTCACTATTATTTTATTTTATTTCACTATTATTTTATTATTAAGGGAAGATACAGTTACTTAGGCGGAGACACAATATCAGACATGAACCAACTTAGGGCAGTGGTACTGAAAACAATTAAGGATTTTGTAAGTAGCACGGAATTCCTAACTTAAAATTTTCTTTTTAGAGGTTACTTTATAGTTTTTAGAGCGCATAACAAGCCGATTACTGGCTTAGGTGTATGTCCATAGTGGCATGGGGCGGATCTGCACCCTCTTTTCAACCTAACTTTACTTAAGGGAAGGCAAGTAATGCGGCACCAAAAGCCTACAAACCTATAAGCCTTACGTCTTTTTTACTCAAAACCATGGAACGTATTGTGGATACCATGATACCATGCACGAGGTTGTGCATAAAATACAAGGATCCTTCGATGCCAAAACGTACACATTGGCGGTGTTTCACAATGTGCAGACCGACACATTGATCCAATCCTTAGGCCAGTACCGAGTGGACCAAGTCCTTAGAGACTCGATAAACCATATGTTAAGTAACAGATGGATACATTGGGGGTTCTATGACATAAATATAAGGGAGAAAGTGGCACAGGGATCACCATAGGGGGGCATTTTATCGTGTTCATCCTTTTTTCGTCATGGGAGACGCCCATACCAGAGTGCCTTCTCAGCACGCTTCTGGTCCGTGCCGCGATTGGAAAGAACCCCAGACCCTGGTTCTGTTCGGTTTCTCAGAACCGCCTCCATCTTCGGTTGGTGTCGGTAAGTTTAAAATGGTGCATGGAGTGGGTGCATTTCCGATCTTGCTCTGGCCTTACGTCACTACGTGAATATAGTCGCACTGAAAATGTTGCAAGATGCTGCGCATAGGACTGGACTAAACCATATCAACCAACAATTAATCGATTTTAACACTGGTACTCTGCCGATGACCGCGTTATTTGTCATAACAATTTAAATTATATATCTCCCCTAGAGTTGTCAACGCCGGATACAACAGCGATGTGACAGAGGTACGGCGATCTATACCTAGCATCACTTTATGTGCTTTTCGACACTCCAACACAGCCACCCGCTTCGGAGCTGCAACCGCTTTTGAGGAAAGCAAAACGGGAAATGACGTACTAATAGAGTGCGATGCGAATTCTCTCCACATTTCGTGTGGTAATACCAACACTAATAAGTGGAGTCACGCCCGCAGAATTTTTCAATACAAACGATCTAATAACACTTAATACTGGTAACGCCGCTTGCTTTATTAGTAGGATTAGGGAGGAGGTTTTAGATGTGACAATATGTTTTGCAAGAAGCACTCGTCTTCAGACCATTTCTAACTCAGGTTTAGAATACCGTAACCAGCGCCGAATCCGATAAGCTTCCGTAATAAGTTGAAAAACAATTGAACAAAATTCGGAAGGCCACTCAGAAGAGGACTTGGGCAAGACAATTTTAATTGTCTAAGCATAGACGACAATGACGACAATGTCAACAGGATTACGACTGCACTGGTGGGGTCCTTCGAAGATATTTGTCCTCCTCGGGAAAGGAAATCAGCCGAAGAAAAAACCCGGATGAACGCGGAGATTCGCTATACTGGGAAAGAGGTCCGCAGACTTTTTAACAGACTACGTCGTAGAAAAGCGGAAGTTTGTTCGGATGCGTATTTCACACGGCTCAAGGAAAACAGTAAGATAACCAGAGCGGCAAAACGTGCCATCTGGAAGCTTTTCTTTCTTTTAAAAACCCATGTCCAAACTGAAACTTTAGTAGACGACATGGGAGGAAAAGCAGAGATAACGGAGGACATTTTGAGGCTTTTGACGAAAACCAATTTCCACAGGATACGACGGGACCCACGGAGGCACTGGAATAATGACACAATCTAGGAATAATGACATTGATCGAAGGTTTATAATAACGGAATTTATGGTGAAGGAATCCTTGAGGAGCTTCAAACCATTAAGTCACCCGGACCTGATGGAACATTTCCGGCGTTACTACAGAAAAAGGCAGACTATTTGGCGCCCCACCTGGATAATATTTTCACAGCGTGCCTGGGACTTGCATATACTCCGAAAGCCTGGCAGGAGGCAAGGATGGCATTTGCCTTGCCAAGCCCGGCAAGGCAAGTTATGCGACATCAAAGGCATACAGACCCATAAGCCTTATGTCTTTTCTACTCAAAACCATGAAACGTATTATGGACACCATGATAAAGAGTAGGACATCCAGGGAACTGTTCAAATTTAACAGCGTACCTATGTCAATTGAAGATCGGTGGAGATTGTTGTGTATAAAATGAAGAATCCTTCGATGCCAAAAAATACACATTTCGATGTCAATGCATATCGCCGCATTGACATCGAGGGGCTTTTAAGAATGTGCGGACCGACACACTAATCCAATCCTTAGACAAGTATCGGGTGGACCTGGTCCTCAAATACTGGATTAATCATATGCTAATGGACAGGTGGATAAATTGTGTGTCCCATGATATAAATATAAGGAAGATAGTGGCACAAGAAACGCCACAGGAGGAAATGTTATCGCCACTTCTTTGTGTGACCACCATAAATGACGTATTACGTAATACTTCTCAGGAGCAAGGATCCGAAACAACTATGCAGAAGTGCCGAAAGGGTATATGACTGAGCTAGACCCAGAGGTCTCAATGTTAACCCAGAGAAGACTGAAATATGCCTGTTCACGAGGAAGACGAAGCTGGGCCAATTTAACGTACCATGTTTGCTCAATAAAACGATTTCGATATCTGACAAGGTGAAATACTTGGACAGGAAACTGAATTGGAAGTGTCACATTCAGTAGTGTACCGAGAAGGCTATCAGATGTTGGGCATTATGAAGGCGGGGCCTGAATCCGAGGATAGTCCACTGGCTCTACAGGAGCATGATTAGACCTGCTATGGAGAAAAAGTGCAACAAAGGACCATACAACAGGTTTAGAGAACATGTTGTCTTGGCATAGGCGGAGCGATGAGGACAACGCCCACTAGGGCACTGGAGACTATTCTAGATACCAGAACCATTGACATACACTATACCAGACATTAACCAACTTAAGGGAGTGGCATGGAAAACAACTATGGATTTTGTAAGTAACAAGGAATTCCTCACTTAGATTTTCTTTTTCAAGGTTACTTTTGTATTTAAAGCGCACAACAAGCCGATTACTGCCCTCGGTGAATGTCCATAGTGGCATGGGGCGGATTAATATCTGCACCCTCTTTCAACCTAACCTAGGGGACTTATAGCGTTAAAAAAGAAAATATAAACCCATTTGGGGGATCTGGGCTTTAAAATGTTTGATCTCTAGGGGTTTCTAATTTTTCAAGAAGAAATTGCTTATTTGGAAGTACATATAGCACCCGTTTAGCTTGACATTTCTTGTACAAATTCCACTTTAAAATTCCACAATAAAGACTAATGAATTACTTTTTGGACCAAAACATTAAATTTTTTCAGTTTTTTTGTACTTCCACAAATATGGCTTTTAACTGAATAATTAGATGTGGACATTTTGCGGCACAGTCGGCGGCACAAATCAAATCTCGGCCAAAATTTCAATAATAAAAATTAAAACTCGTATATCCCCAAAACCAGTGTAGATATTGTAAACCTCAAGCATTTCAAAATTTTAAAAATTGCCGTTCTCTCACGGCATATTTTTTTTTACAAGTTTTTTTTCGATTTTTCCTACTTTGCGACGAACATGCGGTGACGAGCACTGACCAGTTTTTGTGCCATAGTCTCGAAAAGTGATCGCGGCCTGATGTAAGCAGGATCTCTCTGCCGGCTTGCAAGCAGGAAGTTATTCCGCCACGCAAGATATCGATTGCGAATATCTTTTTACCGAGACTTGCTTTAAACCTGACATCTTTGATACTAAAATTTTTTGTAGTGATTTCTTATTTTATCGGAATGATGATGTATAGGACAGGGGGTGGTTTCCATTGCAAATCACAGTGCGCTTTTGTCTTCTTAATGTATGCTAGACTTTCCCACTGACATTGAATTTATATTTGTTCGTTTTGTAAATTTAAGCAGGCCTGTTTTTATCATGTTCCCACTAACTCTAGCTGCGATATTTATCAGTGTCATTTACGACTTATCAGATCTAAACGCGATGTGTCGTCAATAAATGATATTATATTGGTTATTTCAATATACCTGGTATTTCTTAGAATACTTATCCTAGGTTAGGTTAGGTTGAGTGGGTTGCCTACCAAAAATGAGTTCACTTGGAGGCCAGTCCGGCCCATTGTGGTATCCTAGAAGGAAAGGGAAATCATTTTTATGATTTTTTTCTAGACTATATTTCAGTGAAAATATTTTCTAAGACAAACATTTGCCCAGCCTACCTGGAAATTATTTTATAAAGCAAAAATTTCATTAAAATTTTTTCCTAAAATTCTCGTTACGCTTGACCCTCGATTCCCTTGTCCAATTTAGATGAAATTTCATATACTCATAATTTAAAGCATTTATATTGACGTAGTCATTTTTTTAATTTTTTTTATTATATAGAAAATTAGAAGAAAAAAAATATTTTCCCGAAACATGACCTAATATCACGGGAAAATTGTTTTTAACTAGTTTTAGTCGTCAAGTTTACGCCAATCCAAATTTCATTAGGATAACTCTTTCCTAGCTCGAGCTGGAATTTTTCTAAGACAGCTCTATTCTTGGATATTTTTCTACCCATTGGTATTTAATAGGTTAATGACATTTTCATTAAAGACCAAATCACCCAAATTAATTTTATAAAAAATTATTTCAAATGAAACCATTTCCTGTTTTCCTTGGAATTTCATAATTCACAACACAGTGTTTAAGGCAATTGATATGGAGCCATAGTGAGTTAGGATCAAAATCTATCAGTCAATAGCATGCAGCGTATATTCTAGTAGTAATTTATTAGTTCTGTTGGCTTTTTAAAATTTAATTTTTGATTTCCTTCTAAAATAATCATTTTACAACGAAAGATCTTACTACCCATCTTAAGTAAAGAAATAATATTAGTCGGCAGAGTTTTCTCTATGAGAGCAAGACTTATATAACACTTACGGCTGTCGCTAGGTCATTTGACATCAATTACTTATTTATTTCATTTACCGAGTACCGAGTAAAAGTTCACTGAAAAAAATAACCATTGAAAGAATTCAACAACTTTATTTGCATGTGAAAAGACTTGGTGCTCAACAATGTTGGTAATTGAATTAATGATTTTAGTTGTTGAAGTGGGTCTATTCATACTTGACAGAGAAAACTCTGAAATTTTAAGAATTTTCAACAAATTTGTTTTTTGAGTTAGTTGTTGGTAGTCAAGGGATATTTTTCAACAAACAGCATGTCAATTTTGTTGTTAAAAAACAAATATATTTCTTTAGTAGCAAATCTACGACCCGCCAACAAACATTTTGTAATGTTTTGCGCTCAGGAAACTATGTGCAAAATTTGTTGTTGAGAATACATATTATTTGTTGGCTTGCTAAGCGAATGATTGCTGACACCCAATATGTACGTTGGGTTGCTAAAATTTTTATTTGATTTGTTGCAGGAAAATTGACTAATTTTGTAGTTGATTTTGCAAAAAAGTTGTTGTTTTTCAAAATTATTTTTATCTGTGTGGGCAAAGAAAGAAAAGAGTTTGCAACTGCAATAACTTGGAAACCTCTTCGTATTTCTGATTTTTAGTTTCCACCTTTTCTTATTTTATCTACAATAAATTAGGAAAACTTAAGGACTTATTAAGACATGGGGCAAATTATAGCCATATACGGCAATAGTTGAATGCAATTTTTATTGGACATCTTTTCCATCAAAAACGGCATCATTTAATTAGAACGTAGATGATACATCTTAAAAATTTTTCAAAATCTATTTTTTTTTAATATTTAACATTTATAGCTTCTTAATTTTTTCAATTTGTTTGCGTAAAGTTTTATGAAAATAAAAGTCATTTAAAACCAATTGACCGATACAAGCAGTAACGTGATGGAATCATAAAACAAGATGTAGAGCAAATTAAAATGAGCGCAAAAGAAAAAAATGATCAAAATACTGCAGTTGATTCGTCAAAAACTATCACTATAAAACGAAGATATTCGCAAAGACAACCACATTTTGAAAGCTTTGAAAGATTATGGTCGGCCTATAAATATTGTGTGTTCACAGGCAGTATAAATTTCAACTCTGACTTTAATCAAATGTCTCCGCCCATGGGTCAGTTCCTGCACTCAGTAGTGACCGCAATTTCAAAAAAAAGTTGAAAGGTTGAGGTATCTTCATAAATTACGTACGCAGTAACAGAAGAATTTTGCCAATTTTCGATTTTGAAAAAATGGGGGTGGGCCTCCACATCTCTCCCAAAATAAAATCCTGGCTACATCCCTGCCTTATACAGTATTAATTGCCAAGTTTTTGTGGGGATATTTTGGATCATTTCCTGGTTTTCTATGGCTTTCTTAAATCGTGTTTCTCTTTATGCACACCTGCGAGGCAACGTAAATTCAGGCCCTCTGGTCCACCTTGGTTAGTAACTGAAAAATTACGTTTTTTTACGAAATATAAGAATAACACTTCAGTTGGATATACATAAAATATGTACATGCGAAATACCGATATAACGAGATGAACAAGAAATGTTACTCATATTTACATCGCATGAGGTTTAAATTGAATGCTGATCCTAGAAGCTTTTATAACTTTGTTAACTCGAAGAGAAAAAATGCAGGCTTTCCTAACTATATACGGTTTATTTGACTGTTATGTCCATGCATGTTCTGCAAATTTTACAAATATTTCTAATTTTTGCCTCGTATTGTTTTGGCAGGTTGGCAAATAGCGTTGCTCACGAAACATTTCATGCGTTTTATTTTTGCCCTTCCCGGTTTGTCTATCCTGTACTTAAATAAAACACAGCATAGTCCCCCTTTATACGAATGGCAATAGGTTTGATATAGAGAATTACAAAGGAATTGTTCAATTCCAAAGTTATTTGAACAAATGGTTACGCTTAGGCTTGCTTCAAAATTTCGGTCGATTATTGCGTATTGACTACACGGATTTTTGAGGAAAAAGTCGGAGGCTTTGAACTTTTTGAAGTTTTCAATCTATGTGTCTGAATCATTATCACGTGGAAATCAAACACATGTTATATGTACTGATTTAACCAACGCATATGGCACGGTTAGTCGTAGGATTTTACTTCATAAGCTTAACTTGATGCGGTTTCCCTGGGACTCCTAAATTGGATATCAACTTATCTTTCGGATAGGTTTCAAAAGATCTAGTTTAAAGGACGAGAGATGAATAACGGTTACTTCTGATGATTCGCAGGAAGTCGTCTTAGCCCGATTCTATTTGCTCTATATTTTTTGATGATCTATTATTCAATCTTGGAACATTTGTTTGATATATTTGTTCTGATTCTATTTGAATATCGGAAGACTCTAACAGGTTGATATAATAGTGTTATGTATATTAATTGTATGAGCCTTAATGGAAAGATATATAAGAGTATGTACTATTTAAGAAGATCGACATTTCCGACTTCCTTGTATACGATATTTTGTTCTTGAGATATCGATTCTTGCGTTGGGAAGGCAACGTCTACACTGGTCTAAAGAGTTCGATGATCCATACCTAACTAAAAGGCTATATACCTCTCTTCTTCGTCCTGTTTAGGAATATTATTCCGTTGTGGTCTCTAAGTAATGATTGCCATATTGATAGAGTGGAGTCTGTCCAGTAGAATTTCCATTAATTTACATTAAGGGGCTTAGGATGGAATGGTTTTATCGATCTATCCCCGTATCTGGATCGACCTTAGTTAATTGACTTACCAACACTTGCGAAAAGGCGTCGCATGTTGGATATCGTATTCATGGTGAAGTTAGTTAATGGTGAAATTGACTATAATTTTTCGATTAGACCATTTCATTTCACTTAAATTACCTTTTGTAAGACGCAACTATGAAACATATACTCCGTTTTTCCGCATAATGAAGTTTCAATAATGCATACCACTTATTCTGCATGTCTGATAAAATAACGGTAATAAAAGGAGCTGTGTTGGCGGACTAGATTATTATTATTTTGAACATCCTTCCGGTTCAAGATTTAGTTTATTGTTTATTTATTATTGTTTAAGTTGACGTGCTGCTTTATCCTGCTACACATCTCTTGTCTCTTTATACGCGTTTTTCTTGTTTCATCCTTGCTCCTGTTTTATCATTTAATTCGACTATTTTGTCTATGTCTATGACTATTCCTGCTTTTTGCTAAGATCTTTGTACCTACCATAACCATATTGAAGCCTTTCGTTCTGTTGGCTCCTTCTCCTATGTCCTGATCGCGTCGGGGACGAAATCCGTCATTGCGGATTTGATGACATTAAAAATTCTTCAATTTCGATTTATGATAAACTCAAAAATCTAAATAAAGTAGTTATTAACTCCATTATTTAAAATTTATTCGTTCTTTTGAGCAACTTTTTTACTACATTAATAAAAATAAATAATTGATATTTTCACATTTATAAAAAAACTTTTTATATCATTTGATTAAAATCCGGATAAAACATGAAATATATTGCTTTAAAATATAATTATGTTGTTTATCATTAAATAAACAGGCTTCAAAAAAAGAGAAAGGAAAATTAAATGACATGACCCGAAAAGAGTATTATAAACAAATTAATTTATTAAAATGAATGAATATAAATACCAATCTTAGTATTTTGCGTAGAATACTGCGAAAGTTTGATCCACATATGTTGTCCTCCCTCTTCAGCGCCGTTTTTCAAAATAATATATCTCTATATGGATAATAAACTATTAAAATAGATAATATTAATTATATTTATTGTTAAAAAGGGGCAGATCCCAGAAACAGTTTACCAACCACAAATTTAGACCTTGATGATATTTAAATAAAAATCATATCCAATTCTACCCATAGTACACTAAAAAAACGTGAACCCCAAATGAATTAAAATTAAAATATATAGTAGCAAATATACCATGATTTGGCGCTTAAAATTTTTTTTTGCCCCGTTTGAGATTCCGTTGTAGGATACTGTCCGGCTTTAGACCATTGTTTAATGTTTCCAATTCAATGAATAGTATAGTAAAAATCGAACGAAAGGCACGTCGCATGTGGTGTACTGTTCGCATCAAGAGTTTTAAAAAAGATTTTTGTGTTTGTTGCTATTGACATCGTTGGATCAGTTGGATTTGAATAAGGGAAGTAAGGTTTGATTTGTTATACCCTATACCACTACTGTGGTACAGGGTATTATAACTTAGATGCAACACCCAGAAGGAAGAGAGATAGACCCATTGATAAGTATACCGATCGAGTCTGAATCACATTCTGATTCGATTTAGCTATGTCCGTCTGTCTGTCACTGTTAATTTGTGTACAAAGTACAGGTAGCAGGCATGTTTTTCGGCCTAGAGGCCGAAATTGGAAAAAATTGGTTCAGATTTGGATATAGCTCCCATATATATGTTCGTCCGATTTGCAGTAATAATGCAATAAAATGGACATTTTTTAACCGATTCTCTTGAAATTTGGTAGGAAGGGTTTTATCTTGACTCTTGACATTACCGGTGAACTTCATAGAAATCGGTTCCGATATAGCTGTCATATATGTATATCGGCCGATTTCCATTTCTAGAGTCATTGCAAGCGCAGTTATTGACTAATCTAAAAAATTACGCACAACGCTTTTCTTGACGAGAACTACATTATCTGGGAAGTTTGCTGGAAATCGGTTCAGAATTAGATATAGCTCCCATATATATGTTCGTCTGATTTTGGGTAATTTGATAGATTAGATTAGATAGAGCTTCCACTTTGTACCTATAGGTAGGGTATTGTAAAGTCGGCACCGCCCGACTTTTGCCTCTCCTTACTGGTTTTGCGCTTGTGAATTAAGTCGTCTTAAAAGCCCTCTTCAAATTCAGATGTGTGCTTGGAATGATTGAAAAGCACCATGATCCATTTGACAAATAAAATAAAATAATTAATTTAGTAATTAATAAATTGATTACAAAAAAAATAAACTAATAAAAACTTTTAAAATTTTGTACTAGTTAATTTTATTTAATTAATATATAAATAAACAAATACATAACAAAGAAAAAAATTAATGAAAATGCATATAATAAAGTAATATAATAAATAAATGAAGTACATAAATAAAAAGCAAATAAATAAAAATAGAAACGCAAATAGTACATAAACAAATGATTTAAATTAATAAATAAATAAATTAATAGAACTTTTGTCTTCTTGATTTGGCTTGAGGTCATTCAAATATGTACAAATACCAGCTTGCCTTAAAAAGCCACAGCACATTAAATAGTTTATTCAGCAGGACAAATCAAATGTAGTTTATAAGATTAAATGTAATGGGGATGAAGCAAATTTATGTCCAATGACATGTTTGAACAACTAAAACGAAATTAAAGACAAGATTATCATCTCACAAATCTGACCAAAAAATTAAAGACAAACCAATAGAACAAAAAACTGCACTTGCAGCATATTGAACTTTAACAGGGCATACACCAAATTTTAAAGACGTAGACATACTAGCACAAGAATCTAATCAGAAAAGACGATTTACTTTAGAAATGTTACATATTATTGTGCACAGATTTACAGGAATTTGGTACAAAAATACAGACAAAAATGAGAGAGCTTTAGTCGAACTTGTGCGCTGTAAAGGAAAAGTCTATTGTTTTGTTTCAAAATGTAATTATTTTCAAATAGTTTTAAAAATTTTTTGTAAAATGGCTTGTTTGTTAAATTTATAGTTCAAACCCGGATGAAGATCACCGGCGGTGGTCGAAATATTGGTAAAAATTACAAATAAAACAATTAAATAAAACACCAACATCTATTTTTGTAAATTGTTCGATGATCTCGAGCCAAATCAAGAAGACAAAAGTTATATAATTCTAAAGGTCAACAATAAAATAACAGAAATAAAAAAATAAGTAAATCTTAACTGTAAAATAATTGTTTGGTATTTGTTGTAATTGAAGATTTTATAAAAACAAAGTGCTATTCGTTAGTTAATTTAAGAAATAATTCATCTTTTAAAATCATCATAAATTTCTCCTAGGCACCTTTAGTGGAACGTAATTAACCCAGAACTACTCTGGTTTGCCGGGGGAGGTCAATTTTTTCAGGTGCGATGGGAGGCGGTCGTTCTCCAAGGACTACATGCACCCGGTAGCTATTACCTCATCTGCTACCGTGTCTGCATGAATGTTGTCTGCTTGATATGCCGCTTGATCTAGATTTTCTCTCTTGCAGCGCTGAACCTCACGCTCTAGATCATGTAGATCTACCTTAAGGCTTCTGGGCGGTAGATATCTATCCACAAGATGGTCATTTGGATGGTCTCTGCGATAACAGCCCAAATGGTATTGCTTAGACAGCATGCAGTTATGTCTTCGCACTGGTAGGATCTTTGTCTCGTGATGGAGGTGGTCCACATGAGAACTGAGGAGACAGCCCGTCGCAGTTCGGAGGGCGGCATTCTGACAAATCTGAATATTATTCCACTGCGTGCCACAAAGCTGACGAGACCACACTGGCGCTGCACTCTACGGTGCTTCGACTTCTTATCCCTAAATTCCACAAATGACGGGCGACCACACAGATAATTCGCGACCCAGCGTTTCAAGCCTGGCTGGAGGGACGTGTTGGCGATGTCCTCAAATAATTTGGCATAGCTGACCGTGTTGAATGCCTTCGATAGGTCCAGTGCCACAATGACCGTCGTATCACATGGGCTGGGCTGATTGAAGCCACGGCAAATGTGTGCGGTGATGACATACAAAACAGTTGTTGTGCTATGCAGTCTTCGAAATCGATGTTGATGCCCGGCGAATGGAAATTCTCCACTTTGCCACTATAGAGAGAAGGGAGATCGGTCTGTACGACTCCCCCAAACTCGGGACCTTGCCAGACATCAGTAGCGGGATCACTCTGCCCATTTTCCAGACATCGGGAACTATACGAGTGTTCAAAAACAGGTTGAGGACAGTAGTAATGTACTCAACTCCAATCTAGATTTTTCGACATCAAGGTAGAGATTCCAACGCCTTAGATGATTTGGCGCCACGGATGACATTCGTAACTTCGCCCACGGTAAATTGTGATGGCTGTTCATAGGCTCGGAGACCACGAATACGGCGAATGGCTCTCCTCCTTCCCCTGTCATTCTCGGTGTGTACAATAAATTGCCTGTTAAACAACCGGCGCATCTCCTCGGATCAGTCACGGTTATTTCGCCAAAAGTGACTGAGGTCCTGTCATCCCGCCTACCGGGGTTCGCTTATATTTGTTGACTACCCTGTTTATTTCCAGATTTAACTCGCTGATTGTGAGGTTAGTGGGGTCCATACCACGAATCCCATCCCATCCCATCGTCTGCGAGTACCACTGCATGCGCCGGGAAATTGGGCCGCACTTGGGGTACTCGACCGGCTGGTATGAAGCGAGCGGCTGCTGTGTTAATGATGTCTCGGAATTTCCTCTCTGCAACAAGCACATCAGAGGGAGGTGGCAGTTCACTGAAGCGGTGATTGGTATAATCTCTGAAGCCAGCCCAGTCGGCCTTCTTCTGATTGATAAACGTCCGGCGCTCAGAGGTTATGAAATCGGGTGGCCGGTCGATGGTGAGAATTATGGGGAGGTGGTCTGACCCCAAAGAGATGACGGTTTGTCAGGATACGTCTCTCAGGAGATCAGAAAATGCAATGAAGATGTCTGGCGAGCTGCTGAACCTCCTCGTAATCTTAGTAGGGGCATCCTCATTCACCATACAAAACGTGAAGCTTTCAATCTGCTATGCAAAAGCTATGCCACTCTGGTCGTTACCTAGGGGAGAATGCCATGAAGTGTGATGCCCATTAAACTCCACTCCCCTTGAACCAGACGATTATGACCAGATAGTAACTCACTTATGTCGGGGTTGTAAGCCTTGCCATTAATCGGGACACAGCTACCAACCGGCAGTATGTACACGTTGTATAGCTCTATCTCGGCAGTACTGGACCTGACTGCTATCCCCATGCACTTTATGTAGGGGTCACTAGCGCCAGACACAGGCGAGATAGGTCAATATTGCACGGAATGGTGTATCACGACGGCCAATCCCCCACCTCCATTCCTTGAGCGATCCTTACGTAGCACACTGTATCCGTGACAACTGTGCAAGCTGCAGGTGTTGTCAACTTTGTCTCCTGGATCGCTGCGACCAATATATTTCTCCTACTCATGAAATCCACAATCTCATCAATCTTGCCACGGAGTCCGTTGCAATTTAGCTGCATAAACGATACACTTCCACCTTGCAACATAACCAGTATGACTATACTCCCGTTTTGAAGTTAGGCCAGAGCAAGATCGGAAATGTACCCACTCCATGCACCGGTTACACCTCACCGACACCGCCCGATGATGGAGGCGGTTCTGGCAAACCGACAAGAACCAGGGTCCGGGGTTCTTTTCAATCCGGGATGTGCCTCTCCCATGACGAAAAAAGACGAACTCGTACACTGAGGCGGCAGCTCTTGCCGATGAGGGATCCATCTGGTCGATCCGGTGCGTACAACCGGCTGCCATGGGATTGATTGCCTAGGTGATGTATGTGCGTGTATGTACACATCAGAGGTGATATATACCTAGGTGATATATGTGTGTGTATGCATATACCAGAGAGCTGCAACGAGTATGATTGTGTAGGCTTGATTATCTGTTTTGAAAAACGAGTAAAATCAATCATGTGCACAAGTCAAACCAGCCTATTCAACTCGCTCAAAACGAAACGAAAATGTTGTGATTCAAACACGAATTGATTGAAGCAATAGGTCCCAACTGAACAACTCACATGATTGTTTTGGTTAGACGCCTGTGAATGATTCTACTGAACTGGACGCTCAATTTTAAGGCTCGTGCTTGATATAATTTTTCTGTTTGTTGTATTTGATGTGATTTGTTCAAAGTGCAAATGAACAAGTCTGATTGGAAAAAAGCTACATAAATCTCCCTTTGCTTCAATAAATTAACACAGATTTAGAAAACCAAAAAAACACTTTAATTTCATTTGGTTTTTTGACTTAATTTTAGAATTAAAAATTTAATTTAATTAAATTAACTAGATTTTACTTTTTCGTAATTTAGGACACCAAATTCTTTGACAATGCATACAAGCTTCTTTAGAATGTTTACGGTGGTGTACCACTCGTAATCCATTGATTTCATGCCTAACACCAAATCAATTACCTTATGGTCTTTTTGATAATGTCACGCCTAAAAAATGTCGCTTAACATAATTGTCCGTCATCATGTCAATGGTGGCTGATGCAATACCTGTACCGTCAGATTTAATAATGTCGGCCAAAATATTCCACACAAAACTCCGACCTTTGCCTTGGCCAAACGGTGTGTAGTTTCCACTTTCAACATTTTCAGCCATTTCAAAAAAAGAAAACAGAAAAACTTACAATTGTTATTTTAAGTGCACGAAAGAACAATCAAATGTCCTGAACAAACTCAAATGGGAACAAAAAGTTCATTCAATCCAAGATAGCTTGTTCGATCATCCCTTGTTACTGAATGAAACGAGCGAGTACGAACATTCATGTTTGATTACCGATGAAGTTATTCGAACTGAATGTTCGGCACTTGTAAATACGAAAGCAATCATTCTCCGTTCATCCACACAAACAAAAGCATCAACAAAAATCGAGTCGCTGAACAAGAAAATTTTGCTTCTCGCTGCACGTTAATTCACACACAGCCATGCGTTTTACAGCATGCACTAGCTTGCCCAAAAATGTAAACAAAACTAATTTTAAGAAATTCTGAATGTAAATGGGTATGGGTTTACTGGCAGCTAAGCAAAATATTCTTAAAATGCGCTTACATAATTTAAGGAATTATATACCTCTTTTTATTTTATATTAACTAAAAATTTATGTATTAAATATTTTCTTACTTGCTTCTACAACATGATGAACTTCAAATTGGCAAGTCCGCAAAATCAATGGTAAAAAGCTTCAGTCAAAATTAGCTACAACAATTTTTTCCATACACATTTTTTTAGTATTAAGGATGTAATATTTTTGAAATGGTTATAAGGAAAAATTTTTAGGAAATTTCCATAACCATTTTCAGTATATGAACTAATTTCTTTCAAAAAAGGATATGTTCTGTTAGTTTAGCAAATTTTCATAACAGAAGAGATGAAAAGAAGAGAGAAATTTTACATAACGCGTTGTAAAATTTGTATGCCATTTTTGGGTAAATTTTTTACTATAAAGGGTGATTTTTTTGAGGTTAGGATTTTCAGATCACGTGGGATTTCAGACATGGTGTCAAAGAGAAAGATGCTCAGTATGCTTTGACATTTCATCATGAATAGACTTACTAACGACCAACGCTTGCAAATCATTGAATTTTATTACCAAAATCAGTGTTCGGTTCGAAATGTGTTCAAATTTTGACAAATTTTGTTCAGCGATGAGGCTCATTTCTGGTTGAATGGCTACGTAAATAAGCAAAATTGCCGCATTTGGAGTGAAGAGCAACCAGAAGCCGTTCAAGAACTGCCCATGCATCCCGAAAAATGCACTGTTTGGTGTGGTTTGTACGCTGGTGGAATCATTGGACCGTATTTTTTCAAAGATGATGTTGGACGCAACGTTACGGTGAATGAACACATTTCGAACCGAACACTGATTTTGGTAATAAAATTCAATGATTTGCAAGCGTTGCTCGTTAGTAAGTCTATTCATGATGAAATGTCAAAGCATACTGAGCATCTTTCTCTTTGACACCATGTCTGAAATCCCACGTGATCTGTCAAATACTAATGCATAAAAATCCTAACCTCAAAAAAATCACCTTTTATTATACGCTACACTTCTTTTCAGTGTAATATTCAAAAAAATTAACATTTTTAAGTGTTTATATATTACAGCAAAGCAAACATAGATGATCTATAATAAGTATTATTTTAGAAACATAAATTGTAGACATCCAAAGTCAGGTCTATGCGTTGTAGCGTGCATCATGCAAAATATGTCTTTTTAGTTTTTGAGTGCAAAAAAAATATTTTTTTACAAATCATATATTGTTCACCACCACGCTTTGAGTGGAGCACTCATGTTTATAAAATATTAAAATTTTATAATACACTGAAAAAAGTCACGGTTTGACCTGTCACCAAAATTTTAATTTCACAACTTTACAATTAATTTTTATACCCGCCACCATAGGATGGGGGGTATACTAATTTCGACATTCTGTTTGTAACTACTCGAAATATTCGTCTGAGACCCCATAAAGTATATATATTATTGATCGTCGTGACATTTTAAGTCGATCTAGCCATGTCCGTCCGTCTGTCTGTCGAAAGCACGGTAACTTTCGAAGGAGTGCTAGCCGCTTGAAATATTGCATAAATACTTCTTATTAGTGTAGGTCGGTTGGTATTGTAAATGGGCCATATCGGTCCATGTTTTGATATAGCTGCCATATAAACCGATCTTGGGTCTTGACTTCTTGAGCCTCTAGAGTGCGCAATTCTTATCCGATTGGAATGAAATTTTACACGACGTGTTTTGCTATGATATCCAACAACTGTGCCAAGTATGGTTCAAATCGGTCCATAACCTGATATAGCTGCCATATAAACCGATCCTGGGTCTTGACTTCTTGAGCCTCTAGAGTGCGCAATTCCTATCTGATTTGGTTGAAATTTTGCACGACGTGTTTTGTTATGATATCCAACAACCGTGCTAAGTATGGTTCAAATCGGTCCATAACCTGATATAAATCTCATATAAACCGATCTTGGGTCTTGACTTCTTGAGCCTCTAGAGTGCGCAATTCTTATCTAATTTGAATGAATTTTTGCACGAAGTATTTTGTTATGATATCCAACAAATGTGCCAAGTATGGTTCAAATCAAACATAACCTGATATAGCGGTCATTTAAAAAGATCTGGGGACTTGACTTCTTTAGCTTCTAGAGGGCGCAATTCCTATCCGATTTGGTTGAAATTTTGCATGACGTATTTTATTCTTACTTTCAACAACTGTGTCAAATAAGGTTCAAATCAGTTCATAACCTGATATAGCTGCCATATAAACCGATCTGGGATCTTGACTACTTTAGCCTCTAGAGGTCGCAATTATTATCCGATTTGCCTGAAATTTTGTACGACGGATCCTCTCATGACCATCAACATACGTGTTTATTATGGTCTGAATCGGCCTATAGCCCGATACTGCTCCCATATAAATCTATCTCTCTATTTTGCTTCTTGAGCTCCCAAAGGGCGGAATTCTTATTCAAATTGGCTGACATTTTACACAGGTCTCCAACATATAATTTAATTGTGGTCCAAACCGGACCATATCTTGATATCGCTCTAATAGCAGAGCAAATCTTTTCTTATATCCTTTTTTTGCCTAAGAAAAGATGCCGGGAAAAGAACTCGACAAATGCGATCCATGGTGGAGGATATATAAGATTCGGCCTATATTATTTTCTTTCCACCAATAGAAACTTTAAAAACAATATTAATATTATCGACAAAGCTAGTGGGGAGCTAGGAATGGCTAAATTTTTGTTTCGATTTCATTATAACCCAAATTTGTTATTTTAGTTGCGCAGCCCTCAGAAATCCAAATATTCATCCGATTTGACTTAAATTTGGTAAACGAGTTACATTTACGTCTTCGAACACCTGTATTTAATACGACCTGAAAAAGTCCACATAGTTACACGTACCAAAATACAATGGCTGCGTTGGCTAAGTCATGTTGTCAGAATGGATGAAGAAGCTCTAGCAAAGAAGTCTTTTTAAGGCAAAACGGGCGGCCAAAAGTCCGATGGAGAGATAAAGTGGTGGGAGACACCTCGAAACTTGAAGTCAGAGATTATTAAATGAGCGCAGAAGATCGAGACTCTTGGAACGCTATTCTACGTTCGGCTAGTGGAACAAATGTTCTGCCATAGCCAATTCAAGTAAAATAAATAAAGAAAATGTCCATAGATATAATGGCTGACATAATGTCTCAATTTTTACCTAATTTGGCTGAAATTTTGTATTCAAATCACTGTCAATACATAAGTACTATGTATTAATTGGTATTGTATTTCAATCATATTAGGTGTGGTGGTTGAAAAGTCTTCTAACCAAAGACGAAACGCGTCCTATAGTGGTTGGTGTGTGTTGCTATCTTTGGCTTTCCTTTTCCATTTGCTTCTCCTATCATTTAGCTCGTCTCGAAAGAGAAACAAACAAAAATTGCTAATTAACAGGCAAAAAACTTGAAAAAAAAATCAAAAAATTTTATTTCAATATTATTGAATTGTATGCAGTTGTAAATACATCTGTTCCACTTTGTAGGTTCTTTTTGGCAAATTTATTTTCGTCGAGCCACATGTTTTGTTGAATAACCTGAGGGATTCGCAAAAGAGAAGCATGAAATTTCGTTTTTGCATTCAGTGGTTTATGCGCCCATATACAGTGGTAACCTTATAATTGGGCACAAAGTGTTTCATTTCGAAAAATCTTCTTTTTATTGAAAATAGATGATAAACATATTAAAATAAAAAACAAGTTATGGTTCATTTCGGACCTTAATTGAACTGAATATTGGAGACCAAAGTAGAAGTTATCAGCCAAATCTAGTAAGAATTGCGCACTTTAGGGGCTGAAGAAGTAAAATAGGGAGATCGATTTATAGGGGAGCTGCATTAGGCTATAAACCGACTCATGCCATTTTCGACACGTATGTTAAAGGTCATAAGAGAAGCCGTTGTACAAAATTTCAGCTAAATCGGGTAGGAATTGCTTCCTTGCAGAGGCTCAAGAAGTCAAGACCCCAGATCGGTTTATATGGCAGCTATACGCAGATATGGGACGATTTGATTTGAATTTCAGCTAAATCGGATAATAATTGTGCCCTCTAGTTTCTCAAGAAGTTAAGACTCAGATAGATTTATATAGAAGCTAAATCAGGTTATGGATCGATTTCAACTATTCTTAGCACAGTTGTTGAAAGTCATAACAAAACGCCTCATGCAATATTTCATCCAAATCGAATAATAATTGCGTCCTCTAGAGGCTCAAGAAATCAAAACCCCAGATCGGTTTATATGGCAGCTATACCAAATTATGGACCGATTTGAGTTGTTGTTGAAAGTCATAACAAAACACGTCATGCAATATTTAAGCCAAATCGGATAGGAATTGCTCCCTTTGGAGGCTCAAGAATTCAAGACCCTAGATCGTTTTATATGGCAGCTATATCAGGTTATGGACCGATTTAAACTATTTTTCGCACAGTTGTTGGATATCATAACAAAACACCTCATGCAAAATTTCAGCCAAATCGGATAATAATTGCGTCAAGTCAACTTTTTCAAGTCAAGATCCCAGATCGGTTTATATGGCAGCTATATCAAAACATGGACCGATATAGCCCATTTACAATCCCAAACGACCTACACTAATAACAAGTATTTGTGCAAAATTTCAAGCGGCTAGCTTTACTCCTTCGAAAGTTACCGTGCTTTCGACAGACAGACGGACGGACGGATATGGCTAGTTCAACTTGAAATGTCATGACGATCAAGAATATATATACTTTATGGGGTCTTAGACGAATATTTCGATGAGATACAAACAGAATGACGAAATTAGTATACTCCCATCCTATGGTGGAGGGTATAATAAATAAAAAATTTGGGGGAAATATTCCGTTCAATTTTTGGCTGGACTTATATAAATAGGACACTTACGTTTTTCATGTATAAAGTTAAAAAGGGTATAATTTGTGTAACTTATATTGGGTTTTCGGGTTGTTTTTAAGATTTTTAAGGATCAGTTAACCTAAATATTTAGTTGGGTGTCCCTTTCGTGCTCTTCAATTTGGGATAAGGCTTGCACAAACATTTTTACCGAACCTAGGAGATATTAAGCCAAAATCCGTGTACATTGTGGAATAACTCATCAGAATTTCAACTTTTTTCCTCCCGAAAACTATTTTGGCATCTTCCGATACTCTTTAATGTGGTGGATGATGTGGATGATCTAAGAGAATCAGACCAATAAATCTACATATTTTTAGTAGAAAAACCAGGGCTTTACGCCCCTAGAGTCATGATGTTTTGGATCATTTTTTTGCATAAAAACGAATGAAGGTACCTTGTAGCAAATGCTCCGCAAATGCTTTCATAGCATTTTCCATTACTTCTTTTTGCAAATTACAATCCATTCTTTGAGTATTTCAACGTTTAGGTACCACGTTACACCATGACAAAGTGTGCCAATGGTTTGGTTGCCTCTATTAGTACTTATGGCTTGAGAGTCGTGTTTCTGATTTCCTGGATTTGAAAAATATAAACGACTTCTCCAAACAAAAACCTTTACCTTCAGTAGTACACTTTACTTTACTTTAATTGGCTATGACAAAATATTTGTTCCACTAGCCGAACGTAGAATAGCGTTCAAAGCGCCTTGATCTTCTGCGCTCATTCTAAAATCTCTGACACCAAGTTTCGAGGTGTCTCCCACAACTTGATCTTTGGTCTTCCCGGTTTTCGTGTACCACTGTGTTTGCCTTCAAAATACTTTTTTGGAGCTTCTTAATTCATTCTGACAACATGGCCAACGCAGCCGTTGTATTTTAAGTCGTGTAACTATGCTATCGTCGTCATACAGCTCGTGGTTCATACGTCGCCTAAATTCTCCATTAACGCAAACTGCTCCATATATTATACGAAGAATCTTTCTCTCAAATACTCCAAGCACTGCCCCATCTGCTTTCACAAGTACCCATGCTTCAGAACCATATAACACCACGGGTAGTATCAGTGTTTTATATAGTGTAAGATTCGTCTGACGAGAGGTGGCCTTGTTTCTAAACTGCTTACTTAGTCCAAAGTAGCATCTGTTTACCAGTATTATTCTTCGCTTAATCATAAAACTGGTGTCATTTATTTCGGTTACGGTGGTGCCGAGGTAGATAAAGTTACTGATTGTCTCAAAGTTGTGGTTCCCAACATTCTCCATTTTCTTTATCTGCTCGGTTGTGCAAGGCTTTTTGGGAGTTGAAACCATCCATTTCGTTTTATCTCCATTTACTGCCAGACCCATTTTCACTGACTCTTTCTATCGATGTCGGCAGCATAGGCGAGTATCATGTGTTCTCTTCTGATTAGTGTGTCATATCTATTCACATCTGCATCTCGTATAATCTTCTCCAGCAGGATATTAAAGTGATCACACGATAGGCTGTCCCCTTGTCTGAAACCACTTTTAGTATTAAATTGTTCGGGGAGATTCTTCCCTATTCTTACTGAGGAACGCGTATCAGCAAGTGTCATCTTGCAGAGTCTTATAAATTTTGTAGGGATACCAAACTCAGACATGGCTTGAAATACCTTTGAACGTAAAGGGGTATCGAAGGCGGCTTTGTAGTCAATTTGATTTGTCCTTCTCGGGTCTTTTGCTGGATATGGCGCAGTGTGAATATCTGGTCTAAGGTGGATTTACCAAGTCTAAAGCCGCATTGATAGGGCCCAATTATCTCATTGACATTATGTTTTAATCTTTCACACAGTACGCTCGAGGGGATCTTGTATGCGGTGGGAAGGAGACTTATTCCTCAGTAGTTGGCACATTCCGTCTTGTCTCCTTTCTTGTGTACGGGATATAGTATGCTGAGGTTCCAATCATCGGGTATGCGTTCTTCTAGCCTTATCAGCGTGTCGCCTCCGGTCTTAAATAGTTCATCGGGTAACCCGTCGGCTCCACTGCCTTGTTGTTCTTTAGTCGGGTCCCTGCTACTTGGACCTCATTCTGACTAGAAGGTAAACATTCTAAACTATCATCAGGGATTGGTTCTGCGGTATCCTTCGCCGCCAACGTCGGACACTAGCAGTTGGGTAAAATGTTCTTTCCATATCCTCATCATGTTATCTGTGTCAGTTACCAGATTTCCTTCTTTGTCTCTGCAGGAGGATGTGCCTGCACCAAAGCCATCGGTTTGCTGTTTAATTCTTTGGTAGAATATCCGGACTTCATTCTGACTCCTGTATATCTCAATTCGCTCAGACTCACGTCTTTCCATTTCCTTTTCTTTCTGCGGTATAGACGTTTCTCCTCTCTCCTTTTCTTCCGATACCTCTCCTTCATCTTGACACTCTTGGTCGTACCATGGGTTTCTTGGAGAAGGCTTCCGGCACCCAAGTACGGATTTCGCAGCATTTTCCATGGAGTGGGCGGAACAAGGAGTGCTTTCATCAAGCAGTTGGGTCAGTCGAGTGGAGTATGCCGCTGCCATTTGTTGTGTTTGCAGCTTTTCAATATCCAGCTTCCGTGCAATGTTAGTTCGTACTTTCCTCGCTATGTTCAAACGGGTGCAAACCTCTGCTACAACAAGGTATTGATCCGAATCTATATTCGCTCCACGGATCAATCGTACATCTAACACGCTGTATGATTACCTTCCATCTATCACAACGTGATGAATTTGGTTTCTCGTGTTTTGATCCGGTGACAGCTATGTGGGTTTGTGAATATTTTTATGTTGAAATCTGGTGCTACTAACTACCATGTTTTTTGCCGCGGCGAAATCTATCAACCTCAACCCTTAACTGGACGTTATCTCGCGGACGCTAAACTTTCCGACTATTTGACCAAAAATTTCTTCCTTCCCTCTCTTCGCACTAAAATCTGCCAGAACAATTTTAATATCATGGGCAGGGCAACGGTCATATTCTCTCTGCTCGTCTTTGTCTTCCATTGGGGCATGGGCACAAATAAGGCTGATGTTGAAGAATTTAGCTTTCACGTGGATTGTGGCTAGCCTCTCATCCACCGGAGTAAATCTGAAGACAAGGTGTTTCAGTCTTTGACTAACCACAAATCCACAGCCAAATTCATGCCTCTTGTTATAGCAGCTATAGTACAATTCGTCATCGTTTGATGTTCTAGTGACGCCATTCCCAGTCCATCGCACTTCCTGTATGGCGGTAATATCTGCCTTGTATTTCTCTAATACATCCGCCAGCGCGTATACTGCACCTTCTCTATAAAGAGTGTGGACATTCCAAGTGAAGATTCGCAAATCATGGTCCTTTTTTCGTTTGCGTGGGTCGTGGGGCGGTCCGTTTTTACTATTCCTTTGTTTCTCGTAGTAGTTCTCATAGTTTTCCGGGGGCGGGTTACTGGCGCAGCGCCCCAACCGCATGGGTTTTGTGGGATTGCACATGTATCCCTCGTTGTGGCGTACCGCTTGCTCCAAGATCCGACGCTCGCTGCCAGCCGCCCCTAACCTGCGAACAGATGGCCATTGGTTATTTGAAGGCGCTTTGTCATCTCGAGTATCATTGGCACTCAGTATTTAATTAAGAGCCAGTGCCACCTGACTCCTCACTGAGACTCTCCTCTCGAAAATCGCTGACTGCCCGCGGCCGCATTTGCAGCTACTCCGCATAATAACGGAGCTTTCCACCATCCGCAACCTGTGGACGCGCCCGGTAGCTTTCAGCTAAGCTTCCCGTGATAACGATGGACACCACACAAGTCGGAGCTCAAAGTTCCAGCCTGTGTGGTGCTCATAGTTATCCCGTAAAAGCCGTAAATTATCATGGAGTCTACTGGGCTTTTATGGCACAAAAACCGAGATAGTAAAAACCTGACTCAAGGACATATTTTCCAAATTGAAAAATTCTCAAAAACTTTCTGCAACTGTAAAGTGGAGAAAATTACTTTAAAAAATTTAAATGTTTGCTGGGTCCGGGAAATGTTCCATCACGGTGACATTTGGTCATAGAAGGTTTTCGCTATACACTTGCAGAATTTTTGTTCGGCATTCCCCTATTGTTTCTATTGTCAATTTTTCTATGGCGACTTGACATTGCGTTTTTCGTACTAGTTTTCAAGATCTTATTTAAATCCCATGTTGTAATTCGATCAAAAACATTAACTTGAATTGAACGCACACTTATTCTTGTGTGCGGGAAAGGGAATAAAATTCGCTGAAGAGGATGTAGAAAAAATATTGCATTTTTGGGACAACCCAATGTTAAAATCACAACATTTGGTGCAATTTTGGAGTCATTCATATTCCAATAACTAAATTTCTTCTAAATATTTGGAAGAAAACATTTTATCTTGAACTATTTAGTCGATTTTCCAAAATCCTTCAGAATGTGTTTGTCTCTACGGATATCTCCGTTTTATAGTTATAAAGGGTGATTTTTTTGAGGTTAGGATTTTCATGCATTAGTATTTGACAGATCACGTGGGATTTCAGACATGGTGTCAAAGAGAAAGATGCTCAGTATGCTTTGACATTTCATCATGAATAGACTTACTAACGAGCAACGCTTGCAAATCATTGAATTTTATTACCAAAATCAGTATTCGGTTCGAAATGTGTTCATTCACCGTAACGTTGCGTCCAACAGCATCTTTGAAAAAATACGGTCCAATGATTCCACCAGCGTACAAACCACACCAAACAGTGCATTTTTCGGGATGCATGGGCAGTTCTTGAACGGCTTCTGGTTGCTCTTCACTCCAAATGCGGCTATTTTGCTTATTTACGTAGCCATTCAACCAGAAATGAGCCTCATCGCTGAACAAAATTTGTCAAAATTTGAACACATTTCGAACCGAACACTGATTTTGGTAATAAAATTCAATGATTTGCAAGCGTTGCTCGTTAGTAAGTCTATTCATGATGAAATGTCAAAGCATACTGAGCATCTTTCTCTTTGACACCATGTCTGAAATCCCACGTGATCTGTCAAATACTAATGCATGAAAATCCTAACCTCAAAAAAATCACCCTTTATATAAGATATAGGCTATTCAATTACTTTGTTGAAAATTTCAGTGAATCAGCTTTAGGGTTGGTTTCTCCTAGAAAAAATAGAGTTTGTGATAACTGAACGGTACAAAATTTTTGTTAACAAGTTGGGTTTTCTCGTACACATTTATGGTAAATAAAAAAGAGGGGCAACATCAAGCAAGCAATTAATAAAATATGGCAATATTATGAAGTAATCAGCAATAATAGTGTTCGCGTACTCAAAAATGTGTAAAAATTTGCACAAATTTTTATTGAAAGTCGTTGTTTGCCAGAAAGAGAGAGAGCGTGGGACCGATATACATTTTGAGAGTCTTGTAAATCACAGATTGCAAATTTTTGCCGGAGGTTTTTCCTCCAGCAGAAATTTCTTACTCTCTCTCTCAAATTTTTACTGACAAATTGTTATTGGAGAAGATGAACTCCAAATATTACGCAGCAATCGCTAAACAAAAAACTGCTAATTATACCCTCCACCATTGGATGGGGGTATACTAATTTCGTCATTTTGTTTGTAACTACTCGAAATATTCGTCTCAGACCCCATAAAGTATATATATTCTTGATCGTCGTGACATTTTAAGTCAATCTAGCCATGTCCGTCCGTCTGTCTGTCGAAAGCACGCTAACTTTCGAAGGAGTAAAGCTAGCCGCTTGAAATTTTGCACAAATACTTCTTATTAGTGTAGGTCGGTTGGTATTGTAAATGGGCCATATAGGTCCATGTTTTGATATAGCTGCCATATAAACCGATCTTGGGTCTTGACTTCTTGAGCCTCTAGAGAGCGCAATTCTTATCCGATTGGAATGAAATTTTGCACGACGTGTTTTGTTATGATATCCAACAACTGTGCCGAGTATGGTTTAAATCGGATGATGACCTACTATAGCTGCCATATAAACCGATCTTGGGTCTCGACTTCTTGAGCCTCTAGAGTGCACAAGTCTTATCCGATTTGGCTGAAATTTTTCACGACGTATTTTACTATGACTTCGAACAACTGTGCTAAGTAAGGATCAAATCGGTCAATAACCTGATATGGCTGCCATATAAACCGATCTTGGGTCTTGACTTCTTGAGCCTCTAGAGGGCGCAATTCTTGTCCGATTGGAATGAAATTTTGCACGACGTGTTTCGTTATGATATCCAACAGCTGCGATGAGTATGGTTCAAATCGAGTATGGTTTAAATCGGATCATAACCTGATATAGCTGCCCTGTAAACCGATCTGGGATCTTGACTTCTTGAGCCTCTAGAGGCCGCATTTATTATCCGATTTGCCTGACATTTTTTACGACGAATCCTATCATGACCATCAACATACGTGTTTATTATGGTCTGAATCGGTCAATAGCCTGATACAGCTCCCATATAAATCGATCTCTCTAGTTTACTTCTTGAGCCCCAACGGTCGCAATTCTTATTCGAATGGGCTGACATTTTACACAGGTATCCAACATATAATTAAATTGTGGTCCGAACCGGATCATATCTTGATATCGCTCTTATAGCAGAGAAAATCTTTTCTTTTATCCTTTTTTTGTCTAAGAAGAGATGCCGGGAAAAAAACTCGACAAATGAGACCCATGGTGGAGGGTATAATAGATTCGGCCCGGCCAAACTTAGCACGCTTTTACTTGTTTTAATTAACATCTGTTTGAATTTAGAGGCTTAATAAGCCTCTAACCGGCACCCACATGCTTGATAGGTTTACCTCTTGCTCCAAACAATATTTGTAGCTTCCATAGCTAATTTACAACAAATGATGATTTGGATGTCATCTTTGCACGAAATAGGCATTTTTGTAAAAAAATTCGAGCAGTATATATTTCTTTGTGTTTAATGGAAACTTTTTCTGCAAAACGGAAAAACTCATTATATCTCAGTTGGTGTTTTCTTACATTTTTTTTCAATTTGAGTGTTAATTTTCGAGAAAATAATGTAATCATACTTCGTGCCCACGAATTATTAAAGTGGAATAGTTTAAAAATATAACCACAGATTATTTAATTTTTTGATTTTTCTCATCTACGAACATGGAAAATTCAGAATCTCCAATAATTTTCTAGGTGTCAGACCTTTTTGTTTAATGATGGTTCGGGTGCACCTTTTTTATCAATAGGATAGGCTACAAGCATATATTCGGAAAAACAAATTCCGTTAAAAAGAAGAATGAGAAAATGGCACATTGCATTTTAATAAGAATTTTATAGTTTTTGTTAAATATTCCAAGCAATTTGTATTTTGCGCTTTTTTTAATTTGTTCTAAAATTGGTTTTATGTTTGGGTTGCAATTGCTTCCAACTGTCTTTAAAAATCCTAAATTTTGTCAATTTTTGGAGAAAAATAAAGAAGCTGATTGACCCTAAAATCTGAAATTTATTAATACGAAGATATAGGTGATTAATTGCTTGTAATAAAAAACTCACCTATTTAGGAGGTTTTGGAACTAATATCCTACGAGAACCAAATATGCTTAATATTGAATGATATATTTCGATCCTGGAGCACTGTGGGACCTGTATCAACTAACTTAATACGGTAATATTAATTATTGAATACCTAGACAAAATCGAAAATAGGAAAATGAAATCAAGAAACACAATTTAGCTGATCATAAATTAATGTGATTAGGTCGGGGTTTCCAAGCATTTAACATTTTTTGGTTTTGAGTGTTTGCAATTATTCAAATTTTTTACTTATTTAATTCGTTTCCAAGATGATTTATTTTTAATTATTTTTGTACAAATATAGATAATTAAAATATACCAGACTTTCATAAAAAATATTTTATTTAAAAAAATTGTTACAGCAATTTTATCCAGAGTATTTCCTATATCATTGCCCGGCTTTCGCGTCTAACAGATACCGGCACTAAGGTGGGAACACAATACCAGACATGAACCAACTTAAGGGCGTGGCACGGAATTCCTAACTTAGATTTTCTTTTTCGAGATTACTTTTTTAGTTGCTTAGCCCTAGTGGCATGGGACGGGTTAATATCCGCACCCTCTTTTCAACCTAACCAAACCTAACCTATGCATTGATCTTTAGCGACAATTTTGTTAAATGTCTTTCAATAAAATTATTATTGAAGTTTTTTTTAAAAAAATTTCTTTAAAGTTATTGTTTCTAAGGAAACAATAGTATTTTATTTATAAAAATCTCCAAACTTTTATCATTGGAAAAAAAATTTCACTGCAATTTGGTATTTAGAAAAAAAACTTTAAAATTTGGTTCTTATAGAAAATTTCATTACAATTTATTATTTGGAAAATATTTCTTTGAAGTTTTGAATTATGAAAAAAATTTCATTGAAATTGTGTCTTTTGAAAAACTTGTTTGGCAATTACAGCCCTATTCTGAATAACAATTCCCTGGGAGTTTATTCCCTATCCCCTTTTCCCCTATTCTGAATAACAATTTACTGGGAGTTTATTGCTTACTCCCTTTTTCCTTATGCTAAACAAACTGAATCGAAATAAAAGGGAGAATGAGGTGATAAAACTTGGAAAAAATCCCCCAAACAAATGAAAGGGAGCTAGGATAAAAAATTATGAATTCAATTACTTTATAAAAAAATTGTACCAATTCTTACTATTTATGAACAATTTAAAATGTACGGAAATTATTTTTCACTTCATCAAAATCATAAAAGATTTGCATAAGTTTTTTCGGTTTTATTGACAAAGTACGAACATTCTAGAATTGGTATATGAATATACATAGGTTTCAAAATATGTGGTTCATATTCTCATATTCTTAGACCCATATGTATAAAGAGTTGTCGCTAAGTGGAACTCCGCTCTGAGTAGGGTACTAATAGGGGGTCTCTTATAATTAAGTTTAAAATAGAATCGGGCGGCACTCAATGATATGCAAGAAGTCTTCTTAATGGAATATTTGTGGGCAATTTTTCCGAAATACTTGGCGCCACATTTGGCTGTATTTACACCCCATGATTAGGAATACGTAAATAAGTCCTATTAGTCTGTCATCCTTTATACTGAAGACTCTTGAGAGTTTGATAAAAACATCTCTTAGGGCAAAGATCCCTGGAGATCGCGTGTCGCGTCAGCAGCATGCATATAGTAAAGGCAAATCCACTGAAACAGCCTTTCACGACCTAGTCGGCTACATAGGGGGTTCTCTCACTGTCAAGGGATATACAATGGTAGAATTTCTTGACATTGAAGGTGCTTTCAACACAAAAAACCGAAGTCAATTATGAAGGAGTTAAAGTTTCTAGGCATCAACTCTACTGTAAGAAAGTTTATTAATAACTTACTTACTATATTTTACCATTAAAGCAGGCTTGGGATCTATGGATCTAAAAAGATGAGTCAACGGAGGAACACCTCAAGGAGGTGTACTGTCTCCTCTACTTTGGAATATAGCCATTAACAATATATTGGGTTGCCCAAAAAGTAATTGCGGATTTTTTAAAAGAAAGTAAATGCATTTTTAATAAAACTTAGAATGAACTTTAATCAAATATACTTTTTTTACACTTTTTTTCTAAAGCAAGCTAAAAGTAACAGCTGATAACTGACAGAAGAAAGAATGCAATTACAGAGTCACAAGCTGTGAAAAAAATTGTCAACGCCGACTATATGAAAAATCCGCAATTACTTTTTGGGCAACCCAATATTATTGTCTCTGGAAGAAAAAGGTGTAAAAGTGGTCGCGTATGCTGATTACGGGGCAATTGTGGTTAGGGGAAACTTTCCCTGCACTCTACGAGATATACTTCAGGAAGCTTTACATGTAGCAGCAAAGTGGTCTGGGTATAAATCCGTGCAAGACAGAAGTAGTTATTTTCAGCAGGAGATACAAGTTGCCTACAGCGGAACCTGTCTCCTTGGGTGGAGAGAATGTTCCATTTACAAAAAGCGAAACATACGTGGGTGTTTTGCTTGACAGGAAATTGAACTTCAGATCCAACATTTTGGAAAGGGCATGAAACGCCACTCTTGCCCTATACACCTGCAAAAGAGCCATTGGCAAAAGTTGGGAGTTTAGACCGCGTGTCTTGCATTAGGTATATACTGCAGTTGTCAGACCTATAATAATATATGGTGTTGTGGTCTGGTGGACGACGCTTCAAAAGTCCACGTAATGCTCAATACTTAAGCGTATCCAAAGGATGGCTTGTCTGTGCATCACAGCCGCACGGAGGACGACACCATCTGATGCACAGAATTTAATGCTACATATTATGGCTCTGGACATTGTGGCTACCCTAATTGCAGCGACCACTGCCGTGAGGTTAAGGGAGCTTTCTCATTGGTCATGTGGCGGCTACGGATACTGTGTTATCCTGGATACAATATCCGATGTTCCATGCAGTGTGGATTACACCCTACCTGATCCGCTTTTTGATAAAAAGTACTGTACCACTATTCTTGATAGAACCGATTGGAACTACGATATCCACCAGGTGGGCTGGTCATATCGAAGAGGTTATCCGACCACTGCAGTATGCATCAAGCAGAGATCCTTGCAATTAAGGAAGTGGTGGAATGGCTAAGATATAATATCATACGATGATTGGCATAAATATCTTCTCAGACAGCTAGGCAGCCATTAAATCCCCGGAGAACCTATTTCTGAACACAAAAACAACCCCCGACTGTCGCAGATCTCTCAATGAGATGGCTGAACAATTCAAAATTCACGTGTTTTGGGTGCCGGACCACAGAGATACCCCAGGGAATTGTAATGCGTATGAGCTTGCGAAACTAGGAACTACCATACACATTCCAGGGATACTAGAATCTCTGGGTATTCCTCTAACGACATGTAAGCTAAGTTTTCTGGACCAGGCCCAAAGTACAACAAATGATAGATAGTCACAAAGAGCGGGCTGTGAGCATTCCAAATAATCTAGACTTGAAGAGTTCTACTGCTTTGCTGTCATTGGCTAGAACAGAGGTCCCTGTCATTGTGTCCGTCATGACAGGTCACTGTCTAATCGGAAAACATGCCGACAGACTGAAGGTTGCCAGCAACGACTTTTGCAGAAGCTGTGAGGACATCGAGGAAGAAAAGACTATAGAACACCTTCTGTGTGTGTGTCCCGCACCAGCATTTAGAAGGAGTGTCACTTTAGGTTCCCATTTCTTTGAGAACCTGTCTGTTTTAGCGGATGTGAACATTCGCATGTTATTGGGCTTTTTAAAGCGATCTGGATTGTTCAACGGTAGGAACAAGAAGGCATCTTCCCTCTTCTGTTCCTGTGGTATCACAATTGACAAAATTGTCTAAGTGAGTTTGATGGAAGGCTGCCACTTCAACCTAACCTACTCCACAGGAGTGGGAATAAATCCATAAGTCGCTTTTCAGCAGCACTATGTCCAGCAGCCGTCCCAACAACTAAGAAATGCGGCCGCCGCCCTGAAATGTCAATTAGATCTTCAAATTATAGCTCCATAAAAGTAGGATTTTAAATAAAGCTACGTATCATGCAGACAACCACCTTTTGGCAAGGGAAAACGCCAACATGTAGGATGTGTGCCCAATTCCCGACACGGGATAGCCGTGAGCACCACACATGCTGGAACATTGAGCTCCGATTTGTGTAGTGTTCATTGCTCTCGCGAGAAGCTTGCCACAGGTAGCGGATAGGGGAATGCTTCATACTGAGTAGCTGCAACGGCAGTCGCGGACAATCATCGGTATCGAGCGGAGAGTCTGAGTGAGAGGCACAGGCTCTTGCACAAATACTGAGTGCTTGTTATGACAAGGCAAGTTAATGGCGCCTTTAAATAACCATAACAAACATTACAAAAACAACACTAAACATGTTTGTAAATTTTTATAGCAACCTTTTTTCCATTTTCTTTAGAGAAATTGTGTTTAATTTTATTTTTTTTTTATTTTGGAAAAATGTTTTTTAAACACAACAGGTTCAGAGAACATATTGTCTTGGCATAGGCGGAACGATGAGGACCACGCCCACTAGGGCATTGGAGCCTTTGCTATTTATCCAATCCATAGACATACCGACTGAGTGTGAGGCAGCCACTGCTCCTATGAGACTTGAGGCGATGGCAGAATGGATAGAGGATAGAAGCAGGTCATATCATCGCACGATTGTCGAGGCGACAATAGGAAACCTGGAAGGAATGGTAGAGCTATCTGGTCGGATACCTGAAACGACACTTGAGGTCGAGTGCGTGACTCTGCTGCCATCAGTACAGTTTTGGGTTGACGGAACCCTAGTTTTGCCACCTGGATGATCATTTAACATGGATGGATCAAAGCTAGATGACAGGGTGGGGGTCTACATTGAGAACCCAGGGAATGAGATGTGTTTAACACTGCCTAACCATAATACGGTTCTGCAGGTGGATATCCTTTCGATCACGGAATGCGTGAGGTGGTGTGGTGTTAACATCGAGTTGAACATCTTTCGGACAGTAAGCCGGCCATAAGGGCAATTAAAACCAGGGACAGAATTACCGGATACCATTGTTAAAATTCATTTCTTTATAGAATTTTTGAAATTGAAGACGTGAATGTTTAAATCGTTTATATTTTATAAAAAATTTAACACTAAAATTTGTACAAACGTGGTTTAACTTCAATTAATTACGAGAACAATTTTCGTTCGATACGAAAATTTTTTCGATCACGTATGCGGTAATTCGGCCCCAAGACGGTAATGTCACGAACAGTCTTGGAGTGTAAAAAGGAGATTAGCGCCCTCTCTGAGGATGGCACGATCCGCATCGCTTGTGTGCCGGGCCATGGCGGCCAGAGGACTGCCGTCAATAAACTTGGTTAGCCCGAAACCTTTCGAGTCGACGCAGTCCGAGTTAAGGGCGTGGGTAACACTGTGAAACAGCGAAACGGTCGGTAGAGCAGGTATTCTGTTCTGCTTTTCTCCGCTCTAAATATTCAAATAGTAACCTCGAAAAAGAAAATCTAAGTTACGAACTCGGTGCTACTTACAAAATCCTTAATTTAATTTTTTTAATTCAGTTCATGTCTGGTATTGTGTTCCCACCTAAGTACCGGTGTCTTTTAGCCGCGAAAGCCGAGCAATGACACACCATCTTCCCCTTGCCCTACACATGCTATTACTTGCCGCACTGATTTTGCATAATTTAATTCGTAGTCCTATGTGTCCCTATGCGATACCGAATGTTAAACTGACCTCCTTCTTACTTCCTTTCACTCGTTCTCTCACAATCCGGGTCATCCTAAAGGATTTTCGCCGTCCCACCGACTGTTTCGCGTTCGTCGCCCACGCCCTCAACTCGGATTGCTTCGACTCGAAAGGTTTCGGGTTAACCAAGTTTATTGACGACAGTCCTCTGCCCTCCACCGCCAAATCGTCTGCCCTTCTTCTTGTCCGTTAAGATGTTCACACTTGACGTTCTCGCGTTTCCGTGATCGCCCGAATCTCCGCTTGCAGGACAGCCTTAAACAGATCTCAGTTCTTGGGTTTTCAATGTAGACTCCCAGTGTGTGTCCTCTAGCGTCGATCCATCCGTGTAACATGATCTTCCAGATGGCAATACTAGAGTTCCGTCAGTCGAAGGCTGTGCCGCTGGCAAAACACAATGTCTCGCACTCGACCTGACTTATCTGGTATCCGATCCGAAACCTCTTCCCTTCCTTCCAGGTTTCCTATCGTCGCCTCGATTATACCGCGATGGTATGAGCTGCTCCCATCCTCAATCCATTCTCCCATGGCCTTAAGTCTCATTGCCGCAGTGACTGCCTCACACTTACTCTGTTTGTCAATGGATCTGATATCTAGAATAGTCTCCAGTTCCCTAGTCGCCGTGGTCCTCATCGCTCCGCCTATGCCAAGACAACATGTTCTCTGAACCTGTTGTACGGTCCTTATGTTGCACTTTTTCTCCATAACAGTCCACCAAACCACTTAGGCGTAATTAAGTATTGGTCTAATCACTCTGCTCCCATTTCGAGCCTACGGTCCGACATCGTTGAGCCTTCTCGGTACAGTCCTGAATGTGACACTTCCAATTCAGTTTTCTGTCCAAGATCACACCTAAGTATTTGACCTTATCGGATATGAAAATTGTTTTATTGAGGAAACGTGGTGCGTTAAATTGGCCCACCTTCGTCTTTTTCGTGAACAGGCATATTTCAGTCTTCTCTGGTTTAACATTGAAACCCCTAGGTATAGCCCAGTCGTGTGCCATCTGCAAGACCCTTTCGGCCCTTCTGCATAGCTGGTTCGGATCCTTTCCCCTTAGAAGTATTATAACAACGTTTGCGTAGCAAATGGGATCAAATTCTTCCTCAGTCATCATCCGTAATACGTCATTTATGGTGGTAAGAGTGGCGATATCCTGGATCTCCAACTCTTTACCATGGTGTTCATGGTTTTAAGTAGATACGACGTAAGGCTTGAAGGTCTGTGGGCCTTTGGAGTCGCATAACTTCCCTTGCCGGGCTTGGATATAAATAACATTCTTGCCTCCTGCCAGACTTTTGAGACTCTCGTCGCCACGCTGCCTGATGTTTCAATATTAGAATATTTAGTTATTCTGGTCTTTTGAATCTTGAGAAAGTCATCGATGGTTCCATCGTCATGTTCCTTTGCGTTAGGCTGTGTTGGTTCACTCGCTCATATTGCCTGTTGTTTTAGTTTTAGGATCTTTGCTTACCCTAGTCTTCCCAATATTGAGAGAGACGGTAATTGTTGGGCGGTATTGAGTCACTTGCCACAGCACGGCCTGATTGCTCAATTTGAGGATATTTGCCTATCCAAGTCTTCCCAATCTTGAAAAAGACAGCCTTGCTCCCGAACTTGTCGTGGATACTAGATCAATAACCACCACAAGGAGATTTCCTTCCTCCTTCTCCTCCCTTTGGAAGACCTTCCCATTTCTCTACGACCAACTCTTGGTTTTGCTTGTTTATGACCATCGGGCGTTCCGTCGCTAATTCGCCACCCTCATCCTACATGAGAACCGTCGTCTTTGTGAGCTGGGGGATTTCGATCTTTCTTACAGATCGAGCTATGCTTCCCAGGAAGTGTGGATACTTCCAACGAGCTCTTCGATAGTACATTCCGCTAACGCAAAGTGCAGCGTTAAGATGTTTCCTCTATACTCGCAGCTCATTATACGTATTGGTAGACCCCCTTCAAAGTTCAACACATGCGTCATTTGGGATCGATGATCTAGTGGAATCCTACCGGTTGCACTGCCGATATCGATGACGGCATAAGTTCTCTTATCTCTGTTGTGCTTCATTGCCACTCTGTAGCAAGAGGGTGGCTCCTTTCAACGATCATCTTTCCCTTCCGTGATGGCTGTGGCGTCCTTTTCGAAGTCACAGTCCTTCATGAAGACTCAGAGTCCGTGCGCGCTTCCTTCGTTTCTGGTCCGACTTTGTCTCCGTCCGCAGAAAACTGTCTGAAGTCTCCATTTCGATAGGTCATGCTTGGTCTTCCCAGAGTACTTGAAAGCGGGGAGTTTTTTTTTTCTTCTTCAGGGTTTTAGCAGTGTTATGCTCTTCGGGAGATCTGATTCTCTTTCCAGCTTCCGTAGAAGTGCTTGGAATGTCAGTTCTATTCTTTCCAGCATCCAGCACTTTCGGCCGATTGCGCTACCGGTGCACATTTCTCTGTCTCCTTCGTCGTGCTCTGGTCGTTTTCTCGGTTCTCTTGCTAAAGCAAAGCCCCTGCCAACTACTGCCGTCATCCCGCTGTCCTCCTCATTCAGCTGCCATGACTGTTTCATTAACACTGTCGCTGTCTGAATCTGAATCGGGATCTACCATATTGAAATGAACGTCCAATATGACTGTTTGGGGAAGCTTTGGGGTCGGTGCGGCCAGATGGGTACTTGGACTCAAATTTTAATACCATATTCGTATTCTACGCTCCTATATCTTTCATTTGATACCTATATTGTCCCGATCGGTTCACTTTTGTATTTTCCGATACCGAAAAACTATGTAGCCTATATTTCCTTCCAGACCAACCTACACAATATGCGAATATTTCGATACGGAACAAACAAACCGAGTCCCATACATGCGTGATTGGCTAATGTGCCCATTTTGGGCGTTTTTGTGGGGGTGGGGTGACCCCCTATACTTCGACATGAGTTTTTATGCCAGATTCGTAACTACTTCCTCATACTTTTCATTTGATACCCATATTGTCCTTATCGGTCCACTTTTGATTTTGGCTAAATGGGGAGGGTCTGCCCCCTTCCGAAATCAACAAATTATAAAGCCTATATCTCCTTCCTGACCATATTAGCAATCTACTCCCGAATACCTTTCATTTGAGTCCCATTGTCATGATCGTCCAAAAAACCTATTTTAAGGGGTTATGAAGTTGGGGCGGCCCCCCAATTACTTGGACCAAATTTTAAATATGAAATTCTTACTCTACTTTTGAATACCTTTCATTAGAATCCCATGTTGTCCCGATCGGTCCACTTTTATTTTTGAGTGGAGTTTTTGGAGCAAGGGGGAGGATCCGCCCCCCTCCCGATATCAAAAAATTTTATAGCCTATGTTCTTCCAGACCAGCCTACACAATCTGAAAATTTCAAGGTAATCGGTTCAGCCGTTTTTGAGTCTATACGGATCAAACAAATAAACCGACAAACAAACACAAATTGAATTTTATTTATAAGATATAAATACAAATACACCCAAAAGGTTTTTCAAAAAACAACATCTTACAGCAGGGGATAGAAAGCAAGGGGCACAACGTTGTTGTTGCATGTATTTGTGCTGTATCTGGGGACAGCAAGGAACAAATCATATTGAGGTAGTAGGTTGCCCAAAAATTGAAAAATGTTGGCATACATGTGCTGTTGTTGTACTTAAGATCAAGGGACAGCAAGGAACAAGTTATGTTTTGGTAGATTGTCACAAAGATTTAAATTTAAGGAAGTTTTATGAATGAGTTATTTACCAGTACGCAAACGGAGATATGTGTGTGTCATCAGTAGCATTGGAGCATAGTGCAATAAAACCATAAATATGGGAAACGGTAGATATAAGGAAGTTTCATGACTGAGATGCTGCCAAGTAGGCCAATGGAAATGAGTGCCTCAGTGGATGTTTGCAATTGTAAATTTTTCCATGAACATTCCGTTAAGGAACTGGGGCAATTTACAATTCATATTCTTTGGCATATCCAAAGAATGTGATGTCATGTGTACAAGGAAGCTGGTGATCAGGCGATTCGTTTTCAGTAATATTCCACAAAATTAAATGTTTCCTTCCAACATAATATCTCATGGTCATTAGCTGCACTCCATTTGGAAAACAATGCCCACAGTAATCAAAACACATGACCGGCCATAAAATACAAATAGAAATAATGGCATAAAATATATTTTTTTTCATTTCAGCAAATATTTTTTTCAATATTTTAGCAGATTTTGTTTGCTAAAATGCCAACAACATCATTCTGCTGATTTAGCAGTAATGCCTGTTTATTTTAGTAAACATTTTTCCTGTTTTTAATGAAAAGTTTCGTTTAGTTTATGGTTTTTTAGGTTTTCAAGTTTTTTTAGAATGCAAAATATGAAATTATTTTATATATTTAGAATTACATTTGCGCTTTCTGCCAATTTAAGGTTCCCAAGTAAAAAATGGACACATCCAATTATATCTGGCATCAGATATACTGGGATACGAATTTGTACGCGATTAAACAGATTCAATTGTATATAATAATATATAATTGGATCTTAAATCTAAAATTAAAAAAAGAAAGTTGCTGTTGCTTTTTTTCCTTTTTGTTCGTTTTACATTTCAATGTTTTTTTTTATTAAACTCTCGATTGCTAGTCACATGCGTTACCAACTCAGCCAACCACTTGCCTAAGATGTTCGCGGCTAAAGGTAAAGAAATACAATTGGTCTACTTTTAGAACAACTTTTGTGTTTAAAATAGCAGATTTTGTTTGCTAAAATTGCAGAAACATCGTTCTGCTGATTTAGCAGTAATGTCTGTTTTGCTGTTTTGAATGAAAAGTTTCGTTGAGTGTATGTGATCTAAAGGAGTTTTAATTTCTAAATGTAATGCGATTCCAGTATGCAAGATATGAAAAATATTTTTTTTATTTTGACTTACATTTGCACTTTCTGCCCAAGAAAAAAAGTTTGATATGGTCAGATCCAATCAGATATAATTGGATCCGAAAAATAGTTATATATATTGGAATTTAATTGTATTAAATTAGAGCTTATTATTGTATCCAATAAGGATACAATTATTGTAGATGCAATAGTATCTTGAATTTGTCCTAGATATAAACAGCCCGAGTAAACAAAGTTGATATGGTCCAATTATATCTGGCATCAGATATAATGGGATACGAATAAAGGGTTTTATAAAATTGTAATATATTGGATACAATTTAATACAATAGTTAGAATTGTATCTCGAATTAGTCCGCGATATAAACAGATCCAATCATATGTAATAATATCTAATTGGATCTTAAATGTAAAATTAAAAAAAGAAAGTTGCTGTTGCTTTTTTGTTTTGAGTTATGTTTATTTTTCATTTAAATTTTGTCTTTTTAATAAACTCATTTTTATGAATTTGGGTTTCCTCTTACTCTTTGTTGTTGTTTTAGCAGTGTTTTATGCACTGAGGCGGCATGCCTTGCCGATGAAGAACTCCATCGGGTCAATCCGATACGTACAACCTTCTGCTATGGGATTGCTCTTACTCTTTGTGTTTGGGTTGCAATCACATTCAACAAATCGTTCATGTGTAGAGTATTGAGCCCTTAAAAGGAGCATTTTTCATCCGATTTCGATGAAATTTGATACAGACCAATTGGATTTGTTGAGTGTAACGTCAGACGCTGGGGTCCTTCAAGGACAACATCATAAGGAACTTTTAGCAAAAAACGTCTATGGGAAAAAAACTTAGGACGAAAAACAATGAACAACCTTAAATTGGCGGAATTTGCAAATGTGATTAAAAATATTTTTAATATTTTACATTCTGTAACCATATTACATTTAGAAAATAAAACTCCCGTATATCATATATTACGAATTGTTATCACCAATCACATATTGATCAAATTAAAATAAAAAAATATCTCACGTTTTGAAAATGTGAAACTTTGTTAGTAAAATGCCTAATACTTTGGATTACTAATGTAAATATATTTTTTTGCTATATAAAGGGTAATTTTTTTAGGTTAGGATTTTCATGCATTAGTATTTGACAGATCACGTGGGATTTCAGACATTTCGAACCGAACACTGATTTTGGTAATAAAATTCAATGATTTGCAAGCGTTGCTCGTTAGTAAGTCTATTCATGATGAAATGTCAAAGCATACTGAGCATCTTTCTCTTTGAAATCTGAAATCCCACGTGATCTGTCAAATACTAATGCATGAAAATCCTAACCTCAAAAAAATCACCCTTTAGTTTAAAATTAAATAAATGCATTTCTACGTCAAAACACTGAAAGAACATAATTCAGTTATTTGTAGCGCAATATATACATACAGGGTGGCTGATGAAAGCCGCTACCAAAAAAAAATGTAATAACTTTTTTTCTATTTAATAATAATAATTTAATAATTAATTTAATTAATTAATTAATTAATTTAATTAATAATAATTTAATAATTAATTTAATAATTTAATTTAACATGAATAAAAGAAAAATGTATTCCATACACCGAAAAAAAAATGTAGCAATATTCATCATTGTAGCAATATTCATCAGCCACCCTGTATATATTGCCAAAAATATTATTATATCTGGGTCAGATGTAATTGTATGCAAGGTCAGATATTGTTTTGGGTATTATTGTATATAGCCGATATAATAATATCTGGTCCTATATCCAACTATATATATTACCAGATATAGTTATATATAGCATATAATTGGATATGGCAGATCCATTGGGATCTAATTAGATCCAACTTTATCTTATCCCAAATATATTTGGATCTAACCATATCAATTGTTTTTACTCGGCAGATCCAATTATATACAATAATATATAATTGCATCAGATTGTATGTAAATTCATATATAATTGGATCTTAAATTAAAAAAAAATGCTTTTGTCTTTTATTGTACGTTGTTTGTTGTTGTTGTTTTTTTTTTTGTTTGTTTCACGTTTAAATGTTGTTTTTTATTAAACTTTTATTTTTTACCATTTTTCCATATTAGTAATACCTTTACTTTTTGGCGCCAGTGGGGCTTGAATATGGGTCCTCTCGTTTGCTAGTCAGATGCGATACTAATTCAACAAATACTATTGGTCTATTTTTAGAACAAATAGCATCGTCTTTTGCTCCCGTAGATACTACTTATTTTTAGCCTACTCTTGAAAAGTAATTATAAATTTGTTTACTCATATGCCATCCATCGATTGTGGATGGCAACCTTTATTCAATTGCGTTGTCAGTTCACAAATTTATTGCAAATTAATTTGAATATGATTCCAGTAGGCGAGCTCTAAGTGTTGAAAAATTTTGGGTTTGAAGCAGCTAAAGAAAACCATTAAGAAGAGCAGCAAACGGCGACATAAAAAGGTCCTTTTCACGTTAATAAATAAAAAGATAGTTCAACATTGCTTTTAATTAGAAATAAAATATTTATTCATGGTATTTCACAACTTCTAGCATTTTTGTAGTGGTTTAGTAATTAGTTTACACATTTTCTTGCTGTGAGACTGCCGAAACACTATTACTGGCATCAATTGACAAAAGATGCCATATATATTAAAAAATTTTATTTTGATTGTGTTGTCAGACAACTACTCAACTTAACGTTGGTTGCTAAACTTAATCGACCATTACTCTTTATGTATGGGTTGCACTCACACCCAATATATCGTTTATGTGTAGAGTATTAAGCCCATAAAAGGAGCATCTTTTATCCCATTTAGATGAAATTTAAAACAGTGAGTTTTGGTAGACCTTTTTGCGAAAAGTAGTCCAGATCGGAACATATCATAACATATCTCCCGAAATAGAGTGAGAGTGAGCCCATGATAGGAGCCTTTTTCATACGATATTGATCAAAATTTAAACAGTGAGTGAACGTCATCCGATGCTCCATAAGAGGAGCATTATTAACCGATTTCGATGGAATTTGGAACACTAAGTTTGGTAAACCCAACATCTTTTTTATGAATGTGGTTCAGATCGGACCATATTTGGATGTTGCTGCCATATTGAACGATCCCCCAAAATAGTGTATTGAGTCCATACAAGGAGTATTTTTCATCCGATTTGATCGAATTTGAAACAGCGAGTGAAACGTCAGGCGCTGGGGTCCTTTATGAGTAACATCTGGTGTTCTTTTTGAATTTAATAATGAATTTTTAGGAAAAAGCGCTTTAGCAAAATAAAAACTTCGGACGAGAAACAATGAACAACATTTAATAAGCGGAATGTGCAGATGCAATTAAAAATATTTTTGATATTTTACGTTCTGTAAACATATTACATTTAGATAATAAAACTCTTATGTATCACATACATAATTGTTAACACCAACAATCACATGTTGATAAAATTTTCAAAAATGAAAAAATATCTCACGTTTTGTAATACTTTAGGATTACTAATGCCAATATATTATTTGCTATATAATTTCAAATAAAATATAGGCATTTCTACGTTAAAACACTGAAAGAACATAATTCAGTTATTTGTAGAGCAATATATACATATATATATAACCCAAGATATAGTTATATCTAATTCCAGACTGTAACAGTCGCCATCATCTTATTGGATACCTAAATTTAATCGCTTTGTTTATTTTAATCATTAATCGATTTATTTGTGTTAACATGTTTAAACACTATTTAAATGTTCACCTGTGTATTCGAGTTTAATTTTTTAAGGCTTGAGTCCATTTAAAATGTATTGGAATTGTACTGGAAATTTTATATTTATTCATTTTCTCTCAACGTTCCAACCTTTAAAATTGTAACAGTCCATTGCTTTATAAAACTAGGAAACACATTGTAACCATCATCATTCTATGACTTGCGTCTACCCAATAAAGAGCACATAATAGAAAAGCGCATATTTTTTTCCCTTTGGGAGTTTGGGCAATTGACTATCAAGTCAAAGTCAAGTTAAACAATAATAAACATTAATAAACCATATTAATTCTAGCCGTTGGCGGATCTGACGCTGGATCGTCTGTCCAAGCCTCGACTAATAAAATTCTATAAATTATAATATTTAGTGGACAACTAGGACATTTGTCTGGTTTTGACCCTGAATATTATATTTATATAAAATTATATTAATAAGGAGTCTCATCCTCTACATTGGCGCCCAACAATAAAAAACCTACAAAAGTCAAAGTTTGACTTTTTTCGTCCAAATATAAAACAACTGCTGCGAAGTTTTTTCAAATTGTTGATTTAAAATAAATAACCAACGCTGTTATTGAAGCTGTACTTCTACGTTGTGTTTTGTGCGGCTGCTTTGTGTTGTTGTTGTTGAATTAAAATAAGACATCATCGTACACGAAATTGTTGTTGTTAAAGTCTACAAAAAAGTCATCGCAGACAAATTGTGTTGTTGTTGTTGAAGTCCACGACATCATCGCGGACGAGTTTTATGTTGTTGTTGTTGAATTCCAACGAGACACCACCGCAAGTGAAGTTGTTGTCTTGTTTTCCTCTGGACCATGTTTGTTGTTTCATATCGGTCTGTTTCTACTTTGAGTGATATTATATCATTCCACTAAAGAGAGAAGAGAGAGTTAACTACAGAGGGGACTATAAGCAGGTATTCATTGGAATTTTGTGTTGAGTGGCTAAGTACAGAGTAACTCTGATGCTGATTCCCGAATCTCACTCAATTAAACAGTGGGACAGATAAATATTCGTACAATTATACACGTATTATTTTGTGAGAAAAGCCAATATGCGAAGAAGCCCACGTAACACACCTAAAAGTTCCCAAACTTCCAGCACGGGACAGCAACCGTCGCAAACGCAGAATATACTGGTTGACCAGGTTTCTTTACCGAATAACACCCAGTCTAGCATTCAAAGACCTGCGTCTGCATTGCCCGATTTAAACGACATTTTGGCGAATACACTGCCAAATGCTGCAACGGTCCCTAACTCAATAAATGCTTCGCAAAATATTACTCCAAGCGCTTCAAATGCGGGAAATGTGCAGCCCAATAGTTCAGTTAATATAACTTTAACACAGGGGCAATTTATGGACTTACTTGGCGGTTTGAACATAAGGCAGGAACCCAGAAGTACCTTTGCTAATTGCAGTGCTCGCTTTAGTGGCGGTAGTAATACTACTAAGGTTGAGGATTTCATTGCTACCATTTTGGTCTATAAGGACGCTGAACATGTTTCAGATTTTCTTGCTTTGACAAGTTTGCCTCTTCTCCTTGAGGGCTATGCATCCACCTGGTGGCAGGGAGTTAAGGATGAAGCCATGACGTTTGAGATGGCGATTGACTTGTTGAGAAAGGCATTTTCACCACCCAAGCCTGATTGGCGTATATTTGCTGAGCTCAATCAGGAAAAACAGAAATCCTTCGAGTCGACTGATGGTTTTATTTGCAGAAAACGTCGTCTTTTTGCCCAACTATCTGAGCGTTTATCGGAAAAGACGATGCTGAATATAATTTTTTCGCAACTTCTTATTTCGATTCGAGAAAGGATATCAAGGGAAAGCGTAAGCTCTTTCCAAGATTTACTGCAAAAAGCTAGGGAGGTGGAAATGTTAATAATGGAAAATAATGAACCTAAGCCAAGACCTACAGAATCGTTTGACAGACCCCCTCTTCGATGTTCATATTGCCGAAAAAAAATCATACAGCAGAGACGTGCTATAAGAAACTTGAAGCTGACCGTAAAGGGGTATCAAAGACAAAAGAAACAACTTTAAATTGTTATGGTTGTGGTGTAGCCGGATATTACAGGTCGAATTGTCCAAATTGCAATCAAAAAAATACTCTTAATAGTCCGGAAAAACTTGATTTTAACACAGTCCATACAAATGTAGTTGGAAGAAATGTACCTACCGTAAACATCAATATTAATGGCTTAAATGGTGAAGCATATTTTGATACAGCTGCTCGTACAAGTGTTGCTGGATACACTTTGTTCAAAAAGCTTAGAGAAAAAGAGGTAGAATTTCAAAAGGTTTCAGCAGAGATAATATTGGCTGATGGTATTCCACGAGAAGAGATCGTCCACTCCACAATTGTACACATCCTCATTGGAAAAAGATTAAAACGGATTAGGTTTATTTGTTTGCCTAAAGCAAAAGACAATCGTACACTAATTGGAATAGATTTTCTCGAACAAGCAGGAATCGTACTAGATTTATCCCAAAGAACTTGGTATTTTAAAGACGATCCAAATACCATATTCGAGTTCAAAATGAATGAGCCAAACTTAATAAAAGCTGTTCCGCTAAGTCAGGCAAACATTATAGAACACAATGCTGTCAATGATTTTTTCGATTGGTTTGAAAACTCAAACACATTGCCTACAAGTGGAGCATTCACACCAAAAAACGGCGATAATGCATCAATATATGATTACTCGCCAGGTGGAATAAACAAAATATTCGAGGGGAGTATTCCAACAGATTTAAAAGAATCCTGTGAATCAGATTTATTCCCACCTTTGAAACGGGTGAAGGTTATAGAAGGCGGGGAGGCAAAAAGAAAAGCATCATTTGAATTAAATGCATTTGATTTTAGACTAAGGGACCATGAAGGCGAAAACCTTTCCCAGGATGAAAGGCGGAAGCTAGAAGAGTTACTATCGGCTATGCAAAGCGTTTTTGATGAGAATAGAGATCCCATTCCTCATGTGGAACATTTTATAAATACCGGCGATCATCCACCTATCTCCTGTCCACCGTACCGAATTTCACCTAAAACTAAAGAGAAGCTAAAGGTAGAAATAGACGAAATGTTGGCAAAGGAAATTATTAAAGAGGAAGAATCCCCATGGGCGTTTCCGGTGATTCTCATTCCAAAGAAAAACGGTGCTATTCGTTTATGTGTAGATTATCGCAAGTTAAATGCCATCACCACAACGGATAAATATCCACTACCCAGAATGGACGATTTATTACACGCTGCCAAAACTTCGTCATATATGTCAACAATCGATTTGAAGATAGGCAGATAAAAATGGCTGATAGAGATAAGGCAAAAACAGCTTTCACAACACCCTTTGGCATTTATGTTTTCAACAGAATGCCATTTGGATTAAAAAATGCCCCAGCAACCTTACAAAGGCTGGTGGACAAATTTCGTAATGGCCTTCCCCAAATAACCATTTTAGAATATTTAGACGATATAATTGTATGCTCAAAAGACTTTGTTTCGCATATGGCAGATTTACAAAAAATTTTCGAAAGGATAAAAATATTTAAACTACAACTAAACCGAGAAAAATGTAATTTTTGCAAACCACAAGTAAAATACCTGGGCCATATCTTATCTCTAAAGGGGTTAGAGCCAGACCCAGAAAAAACGGCTGCTATTTTACTCAGACCACACCCAAAAAATTTGAAATAGCTGATATCATTTTTACAAACTTGTTCATGGTATCGCAGATTTATACCAAGTTTTGCCGAAATATCAAAGTCGCTATCCAACCTTACCAAGAAAGGCGTTATCTGGAAATGGACAGACGAGGAAAATAACGCTTTCAATAAACTAAAGACCCTGTTGGCATCTCCGCCTGTATTACAACAGGTTGATGAATCTAAACCATTCCAACTAAAAACAGATGCCAGCAGTTATGCGCTCGGAGCTGTTCTTCTCCAGGGGGAGAAAGAAAGTGAACATCCAATCGAATATGCCAGCCGATTATTACTTCCGGCAGAGAGAAACTATTCAACAACTGAAAGAGAGCCATTGGTTGTTGTATGGGCCGTTAAAAAATTTCGGGGCTACATAGAGGGGTCAGACATTTTAATTTTGACCGACCACCAACCGTTAAAGTGGCTGTTTAGCTTAAAGTCGCCTACTGGCCGTTTAGTGCGATGGGCACTGGAACTACAAACGTTTAACATCCAATTTGGATATACCCCCGGCCGCCAGAACGTGGTAGCGGATACACTCTCGAGACCTCCCTGTTGTGATAAGGAAAATGTAAACATAAAATGTGAGTGTTTCTCAATTGATATAGATTTTCCGCGACAAGGAGCTGCCCAGATAAGAAACGCACAACTTGAAGATGACGAAATAAGACTCATAATAAACACTTTTGAATCAAATGGCGAGAACATTTCTCTTTATACGAATCGTGGATACATGATGTTAGACGGCATACTATACCGATATTGTTCCGACCAAGATTCTGAAAATGGGCAACTTGTCGTACCAATGTTAATGCGCAAGGATATTTTATATCGATTTCATGATGCCACAACTGCTGGACATTATGGCATTGAAAGAACAATCAACCGTATTGCTCCCCACTACTACTGGCAAGGTATGAGATCAGAAATAGCTAATTATGTGAAAAAATGCAATGAATGTCAACGATATAAATCAACGAATTTGAAACCATCCGGTTTACTTCGTACTATATCCAGTAATCAGCGTTTTGAAGTGATTGCGATAGACCTTGTCGGACCTCTGCCACGCACTGCTCAAGGACATCAATGGATTTTAGTAATTGAGGATATATGTAGCCGTTGGGTTGAGTTATTCGCCTTAAAGGACGCAACAGCCGAAAATTGCTCAATAATTGTCCTAAATGAAATTGTATTGCGATATGGTGTCCCAAGGCGTATACATACCGACAATGGTTGTCAATTTATTTCAGCGATTATGCAGAAGATTACTTACTGTTTGGGTATTGTTCAAACATTTACACCGGTCTACCATCCAGAGGCTAATCCAGTAGAAAGAAAAAACCGAGATTTAAAAACCCAATTATCAATTTACGTCGGCAAAGAACACAATGCATGGAATTTAAGATTACCCACTATTCGGTTTGCAATGAATACATCAAAATGTGAAAGTACAGGTTACACAGCTGCGTATTTAACGTTTGGACGTGAACTCAGAAGTCCGCTGGAGGCCCACCACGATCTACGATCTATAATTATATCGGAAAATTTTATTTCTCAGATAACTCCACACCTTCTTAGAATTGCAGACACTTTAAAAAACGCAAGAGAATCTGTGGAAAAGCTGCAAGATCGAAATAAAAAATATTGTGACTCGAAACGTAGACCTCACCCACTATTTAATATTGGCGACAAAGTCCTTGTTTCGACGCACGTATTAAGCAACGCGAAGCAAAATATTACCGCCAAATTCATACCACGTAGAGATGGCCCTTATCAAATTATTGAGAAAAAGGGAACTTGTTATTCTATAGCCACAATGGATGTTCCCGAAGAGCCACTTGGAACTTATCACGCATCAGATTTGACCCCATATCAAGGGTCCTCAGATGATCCCATATATCCCATCAGGAAGCGTGGCCGCCCGAAAGCTAATATTGAATCAAGAACAAACACACACAACAACAGAGAGAGTTCCTATACTGCTGAAGCACAAATCAACGACAACACACACAACAACAGAGAGAGTTCCTATTCTGCTGAAGCACAAATCAACGACAACACACACAACAACAGACAGAGTTCCTATTCCGATGAAGCACGAATCAGCACATACAACGAGAATCATTCGGTCACATCTCGTACACACGCAACACTCACACACTGTCCTGACGAATGTAATACGATGGAAAGAAGACTTCGACCAAGGACATATAAAAAGGTTTAAACTATGTTCAGCCACATCATCGTGACGATTTCAGTGGCTGAGGGGGAGGCTGTAACAGTCGCCATCATCTTATTGGATACCTAAATTTAATCGCTTTGTTTATTTTAATCATTAATCGATTTATTTGTGTTAACATGTTTAAACACTATTTAAATGATCACCTGTGTATTCGAGTTTAATTTTTTAAGGCTTGAGTCCATTTAAAATGTATTGGAATTGTACTGGAAATTTTATATTTATTCATTTTCTCTCAACGTTCCAACCTTTAAAATTGTAACAGTCCATTGCTTTATAAAACTAGGAAACACATTGTAACCATCATTATTCTATGACTTGCGTCTACCCAATAAAGAGCACATAATAGAAAAGCGCATATTTTTTTCCCTTTGGGAGTTTGGGCAATTGACTATCAAGTCAAAGTCAAGTTAAACAATAATAAACATTAATAAACCATATTAATTCTAGCCGTTGGCGGATCTGACGCTGGATCGTCTGTCCAAGCCTCGACTAATAAAATTCTATAAATTATAATATTTAGTGGACAACTAGGACATTTGTCTGGTTTTGACCCTGAATATTATATTTATATAAAATTATATTAATAAGGAGTCTCATCCTCTACAAGACATAGTTATATATAGCATCAGATATAATTATATACAATTGGATATGGCAGATCTATTTGGATCTAATTAGATACAACTTTATCTTGTCTCAGATATATTTGAATCTGACCTTATCAATTTGTTTTACTCGGGTATATTATTTGCTTTATAATTTAAAATAAAATATAAGCAAACTCAAATTTTGCCCATGAACATTCCACTAAGGAAGAGGGGCAAACTTCTCACAAAATATTGGGTTGCCTAAAAAGTAATTGCGGATTTTTCATATCGGCGTTGACAAATTTTTTCAACGACTTGTGACTCTGTTATTGCATTCCTTCTTCTGTCAGTTATCAGCTGTTACTTTTAGCTTGCTTTAGAAAAGAAGTGCCCGAAATTTTGTTTACATTTGTTTGTTTGTCGTCAATTTTAATATGGAGCCCACAAAGGAGCATTTTCGTCATATTTTACTTTATTATTTCCGTAAAGGAAAAAACGCGGAGCAGGTTGCTAAAAAGTTACGAGATGTGTATGCTGATAAAGCCTTAAAAGGAAAACAGTGTCAAAATTGGTTTCGCAAATTCCGTTCTGGAGATTTTTCACTTAAAGATGAGCCACGTTCAGGTCGGCCAAATGAAGTTGATGATGACCAAATCAAAGCATTAATCGAATTGGATCGTCATGTAACTGAGCGTGAGATAGAAGAGAAGTTAAATATACCAAAATCAACCGTTCATTATCACATAAAAAGTCTCGGACTGGTAAAAAAGCTTGATATTTGGGTACCAAATGTATTGAAAGAAATTCATTTAACAAACCGATTCAACGCTTGTGATATGCGCCTTAAACGCAATGAATTCGGTCCGTTTTTAAAACGAATCATAACTGGAGATGAAAAATGGATTGTTTACAACAACATTAGTCGAAAACGATCCTGGTCCAAGCATGGTGAACCAGCTCAAACCACTTCAAAGGCTGATATCCACCAAAAGAAGGTTATACTATCTGTTTGGTGGGATTGGAAGGGTGTGGTATATTTTGAGCTGCTTCCAAGGAACCAAACGATTAATTCGGATGTTTACTGTCAATAATTGGAGAAATTGAATACAGCCATCAAGAAGAAGCGACCAGAATTGGTCAATCGTAAAGGTGTCATATTCCACCAGGACAACGCTAGACCGCACACATCTTTGGTCACTCGGGAACTTTTGATGCATCCACCATATAGCCCTGACCTTGCACCATCAGACTGCCATTTATTTCGATCTTTGCAGAACTCCTTTAATGGTAAAACTTTCGGCAATGATGAGGCTATAAAATCGCATTTGGTTCAGTTTTTTGCAGATAAAGGCCAGAAGTTCTATGAGCGTGGAATACTAAATTTGCCAGGAAGATGGAAAAAGGTTATCGAACAAAATGGCAATTATATATTTGATTAAAGGTCATTCTAAGTTTTATTAAAAATGCATTTACTTTCTTTTAAATAATCCGCAATTACTTTTTGGTCAACCCAATACTTGAAAAAATGCAAATGCATTGAAAATTTGCTCAAATTTTACTCAAATTTTTGCGAACACATATATGTAAAGTTACACATATGTAAAGTTCTTGAAACACAAATTTGAGGTTTATGTTTAAGGGTTTTCCATAATTTTGTCGATTTCAGCTGTGGAATTGCCGAATTGTAGGACTTTTGATTCTCAAATTACCCTTCCTATATGATGCTGAGATAAAAACAAAGACTAAATTGCAGAAATTTAACGGAAATTGTTTCCCAAATTATAAAAGAGGCCACCGTAGCGGTGGTTTTCCTCTCCTCATGCTGGCAACATTTGTGAGGTACTATGCCATGTAAAACTTCTCTCCAAAGAAGTGTCGCACTGCGGCGCGCCGTTCGGACTCGGCTATAAAAAGGAAGCCCTTATCATTGAGCTTAAACTTGAATCGGACTGCACTCATTGATGTGTGAGAAGTTTGCCCCTGTTCCTTAGTGAATGGTCATGGACAAAATTTGCAATTTGAATTATAAAAGAAAGGGTAATAAATTTATATATAACATATATTGGGGAACTAACCTCAGCAGACAAACATTATCTAGAATATTTATTTTATTAGATCGATGGTGCGTGAAGAAGCCATTATGCCATTAACATGTACATTTTGATCATAGTAGTCGAAATGCTTTTAGTGCGAGTGTTTATCTTTTATAGAAAGTACTTATCAAAATTTAGAGCGGTTAGAGTTTTTCAAAAAATAATTGAAATAACTTATTGTTTGATTGGCATTTTATATAGACAATTTTTTCGAATTCAATTAAAAAACTGACTGAATCATTTAATTTTTTAGTCCAATTAGTCCCAATTTCGATTGTTTTTTTTAATGTTCGTTATATTTTTTTCTGTGTAAGACCTAAAATACTCAACTGGACGTCATGTCGTCACGGGTTATCGTTAACCGATTACCAAACCGATATCAAAAGGAAAGAAATGGGGGTATGGGTTTCTCTTCATGCAAAAACAATGTTTCTCCGTTAGAGCATGGGACGGTCGTTGGTCCATACATTCTCTGTATTGTGACAACGATTATTAAACATTAAACGAATTATTTGTATCGCAAAAAAATGTACTTTTCTTCTTTACTATGTGTTCGATTTTAGGATGTTTTGCTAACAGTGGAGTTCCTGGTCTTTCCATACACCGATATAGATCACTTTTAAGTAAGGACAATACACCGTTCTCAGCCAGCACAGCAGCTGGACCCGTTCGTAGATTATGGAATTTTCTTGTGAGGCAAGATGAAGCTCAGGATGTGTTTATTAAAGTAATTTTCGGGAAAAAAATGGACGGCACATTTAAAACTCACAGTAACGCATATGATGTGGTTGATAATGGTAATGGAAATGGCTTTATTTAAGATTTGAGTTATATTAATGTGTATACCTTGCAACTTTTTCAGCTGGAAGTTCGTCTACCAAGGAAGCTAATGAACCCATTCGAATTATACACAAAGATCATGAATCAATTTTAGCTTTTTGCTTAAATAATAGCTCTTCAAGCATGATCGCCGTTGCTAATCCAAGAGAAGTCCAAGAGTTTAATATATCACTTTTGCTTGAATCACCCAATTGGTATGAAGATGAATGCGATTACGACCTAATGAATATCTCTAAGGACAACGAAACTGGCTCAAGTTCCGGCTTTTTAATGATTCAAAGCTCAGAACAGTAAGTACACTGAAAAAACCAGAACATATCTCAATCCAATTGCAAATTTTAAATATGCAACTTAAATTTCTTTGAAGTTGTACCCTGAAAATGATTTGTATTATTGAGTTGGCGAAAAGCCAAAAAAATTTTTGTAAACCGTTATTTGTTCAAAAGGCAGTTATATTCTTTCTAACTCACTTGGTAAGTGAGTTGCCGTGTCATGCATTAGTCACGTGATTCGTGAGCGAGATCGTGCATGACCGAATGAAAATGTTTCGCGCGTGAGTGAAGTCATACTCACGACATTAACTATGACTCGCAAGAAAATCGCAACTGACAAGAAAATCATGAAAAAAACTCACGGTTGAAAAAAATTGTTTCCAATGTAGGATAATAATAATTATTGCTTGCGTCTCAAATCAATCACAGTATAAAATGTAGCACCCTTGCATAGCGACTTATGAATGTATCTGCTTGTTTCTTTTTATGCATCTGTAGACTTCTGTCTAAATAAAATTAGACGAAATTTTTTCGATTTTCGATTTTCGTTTTTCGACGTATATCGATGGAGAATACTTGATGTCGTTTCCTCTTCAAATATCGGAGCTGTTTCTTAAACCGTTATGAAGTGAGAGCGAACAAGATTTTATGAAAAGTAATGGTAATTTCGATTACTTTTAAAAGTGAAGCATATTCTCGGCATGTCGCAGCGAAAAAGAAATATTTTGTTCGTTTGACTATAAAGCCCTTCCCGCGAAAATGATGTAGACGAAATTTTTTTGATTTTCGTTTTTCGACGTATATCGATGGAGAATACTTGATGTCGTTTCCTCTTCAAATATCGAAGCTGTTTCTTAAACCATTATGAAATGTGAGCGAACAAGATTTTATGGAAAGTAATTGTAATCTTGGGATCAGTCACGGTTACTGCGCCATAAGTGACTGAGGTCCTGTCATCCCGTCTTCCGGGGTTCGAGAGTGACTTAACAGTAGACCACAGTTTGCCTGGACCGGTGTCTAAGTTACAGTGCTCTAAGTGTTCCAGCCACAAATTTCGCCTATGTTCGTTGATGATTCAGCTCGCTAATTCTGGGGTTAGTGGATTCCATCACGCTCGTCTGCGAGTACCACCGCCTCCGCCGGGAAATTTTATCGCACTTGGGGTATTCGGCTGGTATAAAGCGAGAGGCTGCGTAAATGATATCTCGGAATTTTCTCACGGCAACTAGCATATTAGAGGGGGGTGTCAGTTCATTGAACCGTCGATTGGTGTGCTCTCTGAAGCCAGCCCAATCGGCCTTCTCCTTCTGTCTGGCGTTCAGAGGTTATGAAGACGGGTAGTCGGTCGATGGTGAGAATGATGGGGAGGTGGTCTGACCCCAAAGAGATAACGGCTTGCGGGGATACGTCACTCAGGAGATTAGGGGATGCAATGGAAATGTTTGGCGAGCTGGTACACCTCCTCGTAATCCTAGTGGGGGCATCCTCATTCGCCGTGCAAAACGTGGAGCCTTCAATCTGCTCTGCCATGAAATGTGATGCGCCTTAAAGTCCCCTAGAACCAGACGATTATGACCAGGTAGTAACCTACTTATGTTGGGTTTGTTAGCATGGCCATTAATTGGGACAGTATGACTATACTCCCGTAGTGATGTAAGGCCAGAGCAAGATCGGAAATGTACACCTTCCATGCACCGGTTACTCCTCACTGACACGGACCGATGATGGAGGCGGTTCTGGCAAACCGAACAAACCCACGGTCCGGGGTTCTTTTCAATCCCGGCATGGATCAGAAGTGTACGAAAAAGGCACTCCGGAATGTGCCTTTCGCATGAAGAATAAAGGCAATCACATACACTAAGGCGGCAGCCATTGCCGATGAAGGATTCCATCGGGTCAAACCGGTGCATACAACCGGCTGCCATCGGATTGTTAATATTTCTTGTTTTACATTGTTGTTATTCAGTAGTGGAATGATTTTATACATTTTATGCATTTATAATTAGTTTTTTATATCTAGAACATCATTCTTAATATTTATGAAGGGAATTCAAATTAAATATAGTAAAGACCTTATCGCACTGAGTATATTTGGACCGCAATATTTTTTTTTTTGCGGATCTGGATGGGATACGTCTCTCCCCTTATGGCGTACTCCGTTATCAACGGTACCGTCAAAAAACCCACGCTGTATCATCCCTGGGGATTAATTTCATCTCGGAACCGCTTTCGCATTACTTCAAGGTAGACCCCGTATCTGGTGATTATCCATATCATCATCATTGTGTCTGAATCCACATCTCCGCATTCATACTGTAAGCCGCTGCATTCAGGTTTACCTGCTTCCTGCGCAGTCCTTGTTCGGCGTATCCCATCAACGCCGCCCACCTCATCTCGTCTTCCAGCATCCTCTGAACTATTGTCTCAGGCTAAACGTTACCAATAGCCTTTTCCAATTCCGTGCGTCTTTCAAACCAGCGCTTGCAGTGGAAGAAAGTGCGTCGTCTGCAACTTCTAACTCCTCATAAATGCACCTCCTTGAGGAGCATTTCAATGCAAGTATTTCCGGAAGTAACCATGGCTTGTCAACAGCTGTGTAACGTAATAAATGCCGTCGCCGTGCATTCTATATCTCCATATTCATACATCGGGTATTAGTCGTCGCGTGCACCTGGCCCAATTCTGAATCTCCATTTTTCCGTCCGTTTGAATCTCACCCTGTCCTCTCTGGTTGTTGCACTTCGCAGTGTAGAGCCTGTGTTTATGTCTATAGGTTGCCTTCAAATGTAATTCAAGTAGGCTCTTTAATTTTATGTTCTTTTTTCTTTCACTTTGATTTCTTGGATACTAAACGACAACTGATCTTCAGTGGTTTTTCTCTGCTTTGCTTAGCCAAAGCAGAAGACAAAACTTAAAAAAGCAAAGCTAACAATAACAACAATCTCTCACTTACATATATCCTCATATCTAACGGCAGTTAATGTTGTTGTTAATTCAATGAGAAATGGATTAAAGAATTGATCGATACTTGTGTATCGATATCAATTTTTGATAATAGGCTTATTCACTCTAAATAGTTTTTGAGAAAAAATATGTACATATGTTATGTTATTCATAAAGATCGGTTTAATGGCTAGTACAAGGACTGCGGGCTCGACCACTGTCCGGTAGGATGATATGACCCTAAGAGCCGCCGTCCTCTGTACTGAGAGCAGGCATTTCGCTGGGCATAATGTCCGAAGTATCTGGCCCCATATTCACTCTCAAAGAAGAGGATGCTATTGCATGTATCCATTAAGAGTCTGCGCCTGCTCGGAAGAGGCCCACCTGTTTGCCATCAGTAGGCTTTGTTGCGCCGTTATTCTCGGGGCCTTTTTTTGTCGGATTTGCTCTGCATAGGTCAGCTTTGTATTTAGTCGGATCCCTAGATATTTGATCGATCTGTTAGTATATCGTCTATGTGCTTATCAACTTCCACAGGGATATTTTTTCTCGTTAGGAGTAACAACTCCGTCTTCTGTATGGCAAGTTGCAAGCTGTGGGAGCCACCCAGTCTTTTGTCGTAGTTTGCGCTCTGCAGTTTCCGTGTTTTTTTGCCGTGGTGACTGCTGCGATGTCGTTAGCATATCCTTCTAGAAACCTTCTGTCTATCATTTCTGTTCGAAGTATTCCATCATAACTGGCATTCCAAAGATCCGGTCCAAGTATGGATCCTTACACCACTCTTGATGCGACCTCTTATTCACCCTGTCACGTAAGTAACTTCTCATTATTTTCATCAGATACGCCGGGATATTAAAGTACTAACTGAGCGCTTGGAGGTGTCCAGTGTGGCCAAGAGGACAATAGGCCTGGAGTAGTGGTTCCTTTGCCTTGCCGCCTCTATTTTCTCCACCATATCTCTGAGAGCTCCGATCGTGGACATTTCTGCCCGGAAGCCATGTTGTCTCATTGAGAGTCCACCTCCTTCAATAATAGCGTCCTGGAGTCGTGGTTTTTTACCTCCAAAAGATTGCCGGCCGTATCTAGCATACAGCGGTCAAAAAAAGTATTCATCATTAGCAAAATTGATAATAAATTCACTTATTTTGGGTAATTGAAGAAAATTTAAAGTAAACAAATAATGCAGTTTTATGCAATAGTTTATTTTTCGTAATATGTTTTAAAATAAATTCAAAAAATAAATTTAATTAGCGCAAAAAATGCAATTTTATATAATAACACCAAAAACAGAACAAAAAAAGTATTCATCATTGATGTGCTATCATCAAAGTCAAATTCAAATATTATTTGGGAATCCCCCTTTTCTGTTTTATTTAGTAAAGGAGGCTTTGCCATTGACAGCAAATATTTAATTTCATTGAAAATATAGTTTTTGTCAAAATGGGTCGTAAGCAAAACGAGGTTTCTGATGAGGTAAAAGTTTTGATAATAAAACACCACAGGAATGGTTTAACTCAAAAAACTATCAGTGAAATATTAAATAGACCACGATCTACTATACAATCCATCATCAGAAAGTGGACAGAAACGAAAACTGTTGACAATAAACCAAGATCTGGTCGACCAAAAGCACTTTCAGTTGGAGATGTGCGTTGGCTAGTGCGGCAAGTTCAGAAAACTCCGAAGACAAATGCGACCATTCTTCGTAAAAACACTATGGAATATTTAGGGAAGGAAGTTACTACACAAACAATTCGAAATACACTCAAAAGGCATAGTTACAGAGGAAGAACTGCACGTAAGAAGCCCTTTATAAATAAAATAAACCGAGTGAAAAGGCTAAACTTCGCAAAAATGTATGTAAAACAGCCCGAATCATTTTGGAAAACAGTCATTTTTGCAGACGAGAGCAAGTTTAATCTTTTTGGGTGCGATGGAAAGGTCATAGTGTACAGAAAACCAAATACAGAGCTTGAAGAACGAAACACAGTTGCTACTGTAAAACATGGTGGAGGTGGTTTAATGATTTGGGGGTGTATGGCGGCTTCAGGAGCGGGAAATCTTGAAATTATTAATGGAGTAATGGATCATAAGTATTACATTGACATTTTAAAGAGGAATTTAAAAGATAGTGCTGTAAAACTTGGGCTTGGTAATAACTTTCAATATTATCAAGATAATGACCCCAAACATTCTGCTTTAAATACCAAGATGTGGATGCTGTATAACTGCCCCAAAGTCATTAAAACTCCTCCTCAAAGTCCCGACTTGAACCCAATTGAACATCTTTGGGAACATCTCGAACGCAAATTGAGAACGCGCAATTTTTCGAGCAAGAGTCAAATGCAACAGGTGATAATGGAGGAATGGACTAATATAGACCAAAATATAACCGCTAAATTAGTCCAATCGATGTCAAACCGTTTAAAAGAAGTTATAAGACGCGGTGGTCGAATAACAAAGTATTAATTTTTTTAAATTATGTTATTTATTTTTTTGTTTTTTTGCAATGATGAATACTTTTTTTGTTTAATTTTTTGTGTTCAGCTGTAAAATGGCCCTTTTTGTTCCAATAAATACTATTTTTTTCTTTAAAAACAATGAAATTGTGTACATATATATCACACAAGCACTACTGCATCATTAGTTTAATATGTTTTTATTCCAATTGTCTTTTGTAGACTTATTAAAAAAAAAAACATTGAATGATGAATACTTTTTTTGACCGCTGTACATATTAGTCTGTATGAGGATAGGGATGTAAGATCACCTTTGCCCTTGTTTGTGAGCACCAGCTTTTGCCTCCTCCATACCTCCGGGCAAACACCTTACACTTTACTTGCCTTACACCGGTTAAACATTTTCAGAAGAATTTTCGGTCTGTTTTCAGCTATCTGCCTGATGACTTCGGCCGGTCTCACGTCAGGACCAGAGCCTTTTCTACTCTGAAGGATGCGGACTACATTCCCTAGATCCCCTATCGTAAACGGATTTGTGTTGTCAGTGGGCTCTTCATAAACTTCATTTCATTTTCTCTACGGTCGTATCAGTTAAAGAGTGTTCTCCCGTCCATCAGCGCTGTTGGGCTTCGTATGCCGAGTTTTTTCATCACAATTTTGTATCCGAAGCCCCAAGGGTTTCGGTTTATATCTTCTCTTAATTCCTCCAACTTTTATTTCTTGCTCCATCCTATTACGTCAGCGAGTAATTTTTTGCCTTTTGAGTCTTGAGCATGGCCCATCACTGGTGCCACTGTCGGCAGAACGACTAGTTCAATCTGCCCTTACGAGCTTGTTTACGTTCCACTTTCGTTTACCTTTTTTCATTCCCTTATTACCTGTGTCCCTTCCAATATTAAATGAGAACATACACTCCACTCTGTTATCTTACCGATGGTTTCCTCGGACGCAAGGGTGATTTCCGATATAGCGTCATTGCACCCGGGTCGCTTTAAGGTTGACACGTTTCTAGTGTTTACAACGAGTAAACCAGTTTTTGCAGCCATGTCTAGAATTCGTCTTCCTCTTGAGTTGGTCGTTGGCATGCCCCCGACCGCTGTTCGCATTGTGTCTTCGATCTCATCAAGTTTCGTCTCGAAGACGTCGAGTCTATACTGTGAGTAGGGGTGAGATAGCAGCTAAACATCGTGAAGTGATCTAGCTGCACCCAGGTGTATACGTTTCCATTTCCGTTGTTTATTGGTGAGATGTCATTGCGGTATGTAATCAAAATAGCAGCTGTCTTTCGGATCCTCAAGTCAGGACCCTTACTCTCATACTCCATGATACTCACTTCTAACCACGATGTCAGTACGCTGTTCTGCGGCTATTCGCTAGTCTTCAGCAACTCGTTGGCACAACTCGCTGGTAGGGGACGAAGGCTGCATAATCACTTCCTCAGCTATTGTTCCCGTTGCCTTGATCACTGCATCAGTGATCTCTTCGGTGGTGGAGAGGAAGTCCAGGTCGCAGATCTCTATCGTCACCTTTGGTCTTAGGCCCTACACGACCGCAGTTTCCTTAAGGGTACCCTTGAGTGATTCGCGGAAAACCTCCTTATTTCCACCTCAGCCCATCACGAGGAAAATCGCACTCGCTTTTGTTTTCTGAACGGAGCGCATGGCGACTTCAGCTTCCTCCAGTTTCGCGTTACGCCTAAGGTCCCTAAGCACGTGTGCATAACTGTTCCCTTCTTTCGGCTTTATTTTCACTACCTCTGGTCGCTGCCTAGGTTTCTGTGGTTTCCGAGCTCGCGGTTTTCGTCGCAGAGTCCTTTCGGCGTCTTTGCCTCTTATGTTAGGTTAGGTTGAAAAGAGAGTGCAGATATTAATGCGTCCCATGTCAATATGGACATATGCTTAAGCCAGTAATCGGCTTGTTGTGCGCTCTAAAAACTAAAAAGTAACCTCGACAAAGAAAATTTTAAGTTAGGAACTTCGTGCTACTTACAAAATCCTTAATTGTTTTCCATACCACTCCCCTAAACTGGTTCATGTCTGGTATTGTGTCCCCACCTAAGTACCGGTGTCTTTTAGCCACGAAAACCAGGCAATGGCATAGGAAATGCTCCAACGTCTCATCATCTTCCCCACATGCCCTACACGTGCTATCATTTGCTGAACCGATTTTGCCAAAGTGAGTTCGTAGTCCATTTTGTCCCGTTTTGATACCGAAAACTATGTTAACCTCCTTCTTACTTTCATTCATTTAATGCCTCGTCTTCTCACGATCTGGATCTCCCTATAGGATCTTCGTCAGCCTACCGACCGCTTCGCTGTTCCACAGTGATAAATGCACGTTCGTAGCCCCCGTCTTTAATTCGAACTGCCTCGACGCGAAGGGCTTCGTGTTATTCATGTTTATTAACGGCAGTCCTCTGGACGACACTGACAATTCCTCCTTACTCCGTTATAGCCGTGCACCCAAACGATGCGTATTGTACCATCCTCAGAGATAGCGTTAATCTCCTTCTTACACTGCATGATTGTTCGTGACCTTACCCTCCTGGTTGTTATTGGCCTTCTGGCCATTTTTCTGTTCGTAAAAATGTTCACACTCAACGTCTTCGCATTAGTACCACACGCGTACCATGATCGCCCGGATCTCCGCCTGCAGGACCGTATTATGGTCAGGCAGTCTTAAACAGATCTCAGTCCTTGGGTTCTCAATATAGTCTCCCAGGCCTACTCTGTCCCCTACCTTTGATCCATCCGTGCAATATGATCTTCCAGATGGTAAAATGAGGACATCAAGTGTCGTCTCAGGTATCCGATCGGAAGCCCCTTCTCTTCCTTCCAGGTTTCATATCGTTGCAATTATACCGCGATGGTATGAGCTGCTCCATCGTCAATCCATTCTCTCATCGCCTTTAGTCTCATAGCCGCAGTCCCATCGCCTTATGTCTCATAGTCGGATATCAAAAATAGTCTCCAGTGCCCTAGTGGGGTGGTCCTTATCGCTCCGCCTATACCAAAACAACATGTTCTCTCAACATTTAACACGTTTTCTCCATAGCAATCCACCAAACTACTGAGATTTATGTAAGTATTACTTTAATCACGCTCCTGTAAAGCCAGTGGTTTATCCTCGGATTCAGACCCATTTCAAGCGTACGGCCCATCTACATAGTGTCCAACATCTGTAAGCCTTCTCAGTACGCTCATGAATGTGACATTTCCAATTCAGTTCCCTGTCCAAGATCACACCTAAGTATTTGACCTTGTCAGATATTGAAATCGTTTTATTGACGAAACGTGGTGCGTCAAATTGGCCCACGTTCGTCTTCTCCGTGAACTGTCTTTTCTGGGGTAACATTGAGACCCCTGGTTCTAGCCCAGTCATCAGACGAATTCAAATCTCTCCTCAGTCACCATCCGTAATAGGTTACTTATGGTGGTCACCCAAAGGAGTGGCGATTAAATGCCCCCAATGGAGTGCCTTGTCCCACTTTCTCCCTTATATTAATGTCATGAAACCCGCATTTTATCCACCCGTACCTCAGCATATGGTTAATCCAGTCTCTAAGGACCTGGTTTGAAGCTCCTCATGGCTCCCTTGACCATAAATTCCGTTATGATAAGCCTTCGATCAACTACATTATTCCAAGTTTCTGGTGTCTCCGTGAGTCCCGTCGTATCCTGTGGAAAATGCTTTTCATCAAAAGCCTCAACGTTTCTCCGTTGTCTCTGCTCTCACTCCCATGAACATGGATTTTGGAGAGAAAAATTTTTTCATGTTGGTGAAGTCATTAACACTATCGACCTGTTCGCAAAAAAGGTTCTTCTTTTCCAATGTTGCGAGGAGATTCGCAACTCTTTGTCGTGCTTTTTCTTTTCTGGCATTTTTGCTGGTGGTCTTATCTCGACAGCTTTGCCCTTCTTTTTCTTGCCAGGCTTTCATCGACTGGAATCGCTGCGCTCTTCTTGTTTTGCGCCGTAGAAGGCGTCGGCATGTAATTTGATGTCCTGGGTGTCTCTGCTGTTCTTGGCCTGCTTAGCTACTTTTGCTTCTCCTCGGTTTTCCCATTTTTACAGTAGCTTTCTATAATGTCCAAGAGTTCTTCTAACTCTGACACACCATTTTGGTGATATTTTTCTGCCTTCCTAGGATCAGTTGCATTTCGCGAAAGACTAGTGCTGTTCTCGCATGCTTCTGCGTTATTCCCTTCTGGGGTGCAGTCTAACGCCATACTTCTTACTTCCTTTTCTTTCTCGACACTGGGCCGGGAGTCTCATGAAGAATTCACCAGTGATTGGTGTTCTTTCGATCTCCTTCCAAAGATCGGTTCCATCTCCTCTTCTGCTGTGTTGGTTGGTGTCTCCGGTTTGATTGGGTCCCATCTTAGAGTCGTTACCTATGTCTGAAAATGTAGTTTTCCTTCATGGGCCCCTATCCTCGGGCCCCGGTAGCCGAGTTGGTAGCGTGCCTAGATTACCAGTGCAGGGGTCGTGGGTTCGATCACTCTTACCTAACCTAACCTGACCCTGAGGATCCCTTTGCAAGCAGTGAGGTGCTCGCGAGGTTTGACGCAAGACCTTATGAGTACATGCGTTCAGAGCCAGGCTGGGCATAATTATGGATATTATGTCAACAGAACCTACATTACCAACTTAATGGTTACGAGGCACAGCTGTGGCTTTAGTCTGAAAGCCATTTCGTGAGGGATATCACTCCCTCCTACTGCGGGTACAGAATATCGCAGCCGTCAGCGCGTAGCACGACTCCAAATCCGTTATCAAAGTCATATTCCTGTGTTTGCGCCAGGGTCAAGGTATCCTTGATTGGGGTATCGACGGGGGCATCACTCCCCAGACTGCATCTATCTGTAGAGCACTGCTGTGGAAAGATACTTAGGCAACTTGCGGCATCCGTTCGTCATGTCGCGAATACTTCGTCGGGTATAAATGCCTTTTTGTAGCATGTCCTCCGTTTTCTTCGCTCGTGGTCGGAGGCTGCTTATTTTTCACAGCTGACCTATAGGTCGCTAGCTATCCGCCACACTCATAGAAAAATGTTTGCTGAAAATAAACACTTCTGCGAATTCTGCGAATTCTGCGAATTATGAAAGGGATTCAGAAGAAAACACAGAACTAGATAGAATAGAGTAAATATGTCTCTCAGTGGATGTCTATAATCACCATTGAATGTATTCTTTCCATAACCTTTTTGCTTTAAATTAAGATACAAATGCCATGCCAGTCATGTGCATATTAAAAAAGTAATAATAACAAATGCGAGATAGCTCAGCCACATTTCGAAATACATACCAATGGATGGATCACATAGCTTATTTACAGTAATATTCCATAAATTTCCATAAAAGTAAAAAATGCTTAAAGTAATCAAAACAATTAACAGGCAACCATAAAAAGTAACATACAATTTTTTTTTTTCACCAGACTTGTGTACTCAAAACAGCAGTTTTTGTTAATTGAAATGGCAGTAAGAAATGTTTGCTAGTACAGCAGCCCCATGTTTGCTGAAACAGCAGTAATGTCTGCTTTCCCATTGTCAGCAGAAAAAACTGCTGTTTTGGCAAACATTTTTGCTGTTTGAATAAAAAATTTGGTTGAGTGCACCGATAGTAGCCTTAGCTCGGCCCTTTCCCGATAGTAGCCTGAGCTCGGCCCTTATATTGCACATGTCAATATATTGCAATGGAGCGGATGCATGTTACATAAGGTACAAATGCCATCGGTATTGTTTTTGAAAAATCTTGCTTCAAGGTTGAGCCACATCTAGCACGAATAACTAACCCAGTGGCTCGATATAAAATAATTGTTTTGGTAAGATACTGCAACTCAATAGTGAGTAAAGATCGTGAAATTGAGCACGGGAGGCATCAATAGAGAAGTTTTCAAACTCTTTAGACTTCAACGATAATAATAATTATACCCCACCAGCACACACATGTTGGAATTGTAGGATTCAGAACTGTGTACTCGACTGACTAAGAAATATTCGACCACGGCGATATGAACCAAATTTCGGTACTCTATCGATATATCTTAAGTGTGACCTTAAAGTACATCATATAAAAATACATCGTATCATAACTAGAGATGGCCGATGGGTAAATACCCAAAAGGTATTTATCAGGTAAATTGGGTAAATACACGGGCATTTACCAATTTATACCGAAAAGCTGGGTGTTTATAATTTTTCAGATATCTTGGATATAAAAACGTTTTTCAAACAATTTTCGATGATTTCTTGTTCTTTGCACATAAACCTGACTTTCTGATCTCATAAAATTGGAATTTAATTTTATATATCCGCTATATAGAACGATCTCCAGACTTAAAAGTCTTGGGTAAATACACGGGCATTTACCAATTTATACCGAAAAGCTGGGTGTTTATAATCTTGCAGATATCTTGGGTATAAAAACATTTTCCAAACAATTTTTGATGATTTCTTATTCTTTGCACATAAACCTGACCTTCTGATCTCATAAAATTGGAATTTAGTTTTATATATCCGCTATATAGAACGATCTCCAGACTTATAGACTTGAGGCAATAAATTGGTTGGTTTTTTCATCCGATTTCGATGAAATTTGGCTGGTTCTGGTAGACACCTACCCAATATAGACCGACCGACCGATCTCCAGACGTAGGGTATTGAGCCCTCACCTTCGCTTTAAATATCGTCCAGATTGGACCATATTTGGATATATTTGTGTCATATAGACCGATCTCCCGATATAGAGTTTTGAGCAGGGATTTGGAGCGTAGCGGAGTGGAGCAGAGCAGGCCTGATTTTGCCTGAGCAGGAGCGGAGCTGTTTCCAATCTTAAAATCCGCTCAGTTCTGACAAAATAAGAACCTTTTAAATACACTTTTCTTTTGGTTAACGAACTTGTTATTTTGGCGAGTTGGAACAAAAATTTAAAATTATTAAATTAACACGAGATAACTTAAGAGCTAGCTTTCGTAAAATCGTTATCGAAAACGCATTAAAAAACCAATCGCATTTGCCAAGTTCTTTGCACTGTTTCTCTTTATGAGCAAAATCTAAAAAGGGTCAAGCAACAAACTCCATGGATTTTTATACCCGCCACCATAAGATTAGTATATTAATTTAATCATTCCGTTTGTAACACATGGAAATATCAATTTCTGACCCCACAAAATATATATGTGTATTCTGGATAATCGTAAAATTCTAAGACTATTTAACGATGTCTGTGTGTCTGTCTGATGTAATCATGCTACGGCATTAAAAAATTTTACCGACCTGTGATCATAAGCCATAAATTCCTTATTTATAACCTGATTTCCCGGAAATTTAAAACTGTGACTTGTATAAGGCTGCTCGGCACCTGAACCGAATATGATAAAAAACGGCCTCCTATACGTGGACATATATAGTAGGTTTATAATAAAATAGGATAATAAATTACTTGTTGTTTATTATAAATTTGATACGACTTATTTCCGGTGTACTTGGCCTTTAGGACTTCTTGGGGCTCAAAGAGTACAATCGGGAGATCGGTTTATACGGAAACTATACACGGTTATGGAACCATTAAGACTATACTTGACAAGCATGTTGGAGGTCATAAAAGAAACCGGTTTGCGAAATTTCAGTTAAATCAAATGACTATTGCGCCCTCTAGATGCTCAAGAAATCAATGCGATGTATCTGTTTATATACAAAAATAAAGATAAATTCCGATATAGACGGCGATCAAAAATATCGAAGTAGGAGATTGCTTGATGTTTTAATGACGAAGGTTATCGTTGAAAAAAAGATGCAGATATTAATCTGCCCCATTATTAATATAGACATACACCTAAGCCAGTAATCGGCTTGTTGTGCACTTTAAAAACTAAAAAGAACCCTCGAAGAAGAAAATCTAAGTTAGGAATTCCATGTTACTTACTAAATCCTTAATTGTTTTCCATACCACTCCTCTAAGTTGGTTCATGTCTGGTATCGCGTCCCCACCTAAGTACCGGTGTCTGTTAGGCACGAAAGCCGGGCAATGACATAGGAAATGCTCCAACGTCTCATCATCTTCCCCACATGCCCTACATATGCTATCACTTACCGCACCGATTTTGCATAAGTGGGCTCGTAGTCCTATGTGTCCAGTTATGACACCAAAAGCTATACTGACCTCCTTCTTACTTCCTTTCAGTACTAGCCTCGTCCTCTCACCATCCGGATCTTCGCCGTCCTACCAACTGTTTCGCTGTTCTACAGAGTTACATACGCGTTTGTCGCCTACGCCCTTAACTCGTACTGAGTCGACCCTAAAGGCTTTGGGTTAACCAAGTTTATTGACGGCAGTCCACAGGCCTTCACTGCCAAATCGTCCGCTTTTCATTCCCCCTCACTCCGCTTTGGCCTGGCACCCAAACGATGCGGATTGTGCCATCCTCATAGAAGGCGTTAATATCGTCTTACCGTAACGTCCTTATTGTTATTGCCCTTATGGCAATTTTACTGTAAGATGTTTTTTACGTAGAGATGTTCACACTCGACGCGTTAGTATCACACCACTTCACGCATTCCTTGATTGCTCGGATCTCCGCCTGCAGGAACGTATTATGGTCAGCCAATCTTAAACAGATCTCAGTCCTTGGGTTCTCAATCTAGATCCCCAGGCCCACTGTGTCCCCTAGCTTTGACCCATCCGTGTAACATGATATTCCAGACGGCAACACTAGGGTTTCGTCACTCCAAGACTGTGCCGCTGGCAGCGTTGCTCGTACTCACCCTCAAGTGTCGTCCAAGGTATCCGATCGGAAACCTCTTCCTTTCCTTCCAGGTTTCCTATCGACGCACTCAACCTCAAGTGTTGTCCAAGGTATCCGATCGGAAACCTCTTTCTTTCCTTCCAGGTTTCCTATCGACGCCGAGGTTACACCGCGATGGCATGAGCAGCTCCCATCCTCAATCCATTTTCCCATCGCCTTAAGTCTCATAGCCGCAGTGGCTGCCTCAATCTGTATGTCAATGGGTCGGATATCTAGAATAGTCTCTAGTGTCCTAGTGGGCGTGGACCTCATCGCTCCGCCTATGCCAAGACAACATGTTCTCTGAACTTGTTGTTCACGAAACTAAGGAGTCGTAATTAAGTATTAGTCTAATCACGCTTCTGTAGAGCCAGTGAACTATCCTCGGATTCAGGCCCCATTTCGAGTCTGTATAGTGCCCTGAGCCTTCTCAGTACAATAGTTGACAACTCTATCGTAAAGTTTGACATTTTTGAGGTTGTACGTACACAAAACGTTTTGACAACGAGCGCTATTTGTGTTGTTTGCAATAAGTTAAAAGATTCATCTCGCCCAAAAAATAGAGTTAAATCGTGAACATTTTCGTGCGATTATTTTTTGCAACTTTCGACGTGGATTAACTCAACAACAGTGCATTGATGAACTTAATTAAATTTTTGGCGATGAAGGTCCATCAAGCTTCAGTGTTCATTGATGGTATGGTGAATTTAACCGAAGCCGTAGTTCACTCCTAGACGAATTTCGTGAAGGTCGTCCAAAATCGCTTGTTGTTCAAAAAACCATTGATGCTGTCCAACTGATATTGTAAGATCGTCATATGATCTATCGTGATCTAGGCATTAATGGGACCAGCATACATTCAATATTGCATAAACATTTGACCATCAAAAAATTTGTTTGTTTTGGATCCTACACAATTTTTCAACCGCTCAAAAAAAGGCTTGTGTAGATTGGTCGAAAGAAATGCTCCAGAAATACGGTCGCGGGGCTTTGAAACACATCTATGATGATTAATCGCGCATGAGCCCGAAAGTAAACAGCAGTAAACTGTATGTATGTTTCAAGATGAGCCAAATCCAACAAAAGTTTCTCGCGCACAAAGTATTCCAAGCAAATAATCGCCTGTTTTTTCAGAAAAACTGGACATGTCGCAATCGTACCACTAGAACAATGCAGAACAGTCAATTCTGAGTGGTACACAAACATTTGTTTGCCAGTCAGGAAAACCAACCGCCGAAGATGTATCACTCTTCACCACGACAATGCGAACTCTCATACATCGGCTCAAACATCTGAATTTTAGAGAATTCAAAACATCGATATAGTCCTGACTTGGCACCGAATGACTTCTTTTTATTACCGTACGTAGGAAATAAAATGAGAGGTCTACGTTTTTCGACACCTGAAGAAGCGGTTGATGCGTTCAGAATGCACATTTAGAATGCACGTTTAGAAGATACCTGAATCAGAGTGGCAAAAGTGCTTCGACAATTGGTCCAAACACATGCAAAAGTGTATAGATCCTAATAGGGAATATTTTGAAAAGGAATAAAGCGATTTTTGATGGTTATTATTTGTGTTTGTGTTCTCTAACCCTGAAATATAAAAGGCAACCCTCGTACCAAAATGTACCATTACCCAAAAAAACTTTTAGTCCTTTTTGTACCTGAATTCCAAATTTTAGAGCTGTAGTTCAATCCGTAAAGAATGTATCATTTTGTACGTTTTAGTACCTAAATGTACAAATTTCAAAAAAATATTCTAGTCACCCGGTACATACTGCCAACATGTACCTGTATCCCAAATTTCGGAGCTGCAGATCAGATTGTAAACAAAGTACCATTTTGTACGGTTTAGTACCAAAATGCACGAATATTAAAAATCTTCCAGTCGCCCGGTAAAATCTCACAAGATGTACCTGAATTCCAAATTTCAGAAATTTAAAATTTCATTTTGTACGGTTTAGTACCAAAATGCTCAAATGTCAAAAAAAAATCCTTTAGTCGCCCGATACACACTGCCAAGATGTACCTGTACCTTAATTTAGAGCTGTAGCTCAGTCTGTAAAGAAAGTACCATTTTGTACGTTTTAGTACCAAAATGTACGAATATCAAAAAAAGCTTCTAGTCATCCGGTGCATGCTACCAAGGTGTACCTGTATCCTAAATTACAGAGCTTTAGCTCAGTCTGTAAAGAAAGTCATATCTTCTATTCACCCAATATATACTGTCAAGGTGTAACTATATTCCAAATATCATAGGTCAATCCCAATCCGAAAAGAACGTAAATTTTTTTACGTTTTAGTACAATAATTAACGAATTTCAAAAAATATTCTTGTTTCACAATATATATTGTCAAAATGTACCTGTAGCCTTAATTTCAGACCTATGGGCTAGTCTGTAATGAAAGTAAGTACCATTTTGTACGTTTTAGTACCTAATTATACATATTTCAAAAAAAAATACTTCTGGTCCCCCGATAAATACGGCCGAGATGTAATTGTATTCTAATTTTGAATTTATAAAGGCTCAATACATATAGAAGGTACCATTTTGTACGTTTTAGTACAAATATGTCAGTATTAAAAAAATCTTCTAGTCGCCCAATAAATAAAGTCGAAGAAGTACTATAGCCCAAAGTTCAGACGTCTAGGGCAGTCTGTAAAGAAAACACCATTTTGCCTTACCTTAAACCATAAATAAAGTATCATTTTGTACGTTTTAGTACCTAAATATACAAATTTCAATTCTTCTAGACGCCCAATATATATACTGTCAAGATGTAACTGTATTCCAAATTTCATAGATCAAGCTCAATTTGAAAAGAACGCATAATTTTGTACGTTTAAGAACCATAATTGACTACTTTTAAAGCAAATTCTAGTTGCACAATATATATTGTCAAAGTGTACCTGCAGCCTTAATTTCAGACCCCTGGGCTAGTCTGTAAAAAATTACCATTTTGTTCGTTTTAGTACCTAATTGTACAAATTTCAAAAAAAAAAATTCTAGTTATCCTGTACATACTGCCAAGATGTACCTGTATCCTAAATTTCAGAACTGTAGCTCAGTCTGTAAAGAAAGTACCATTTTGTACGTTTTAGTACCAAAATGTACAATTTAAAAAAAATAAATTCTAGTCACCAGGTATATAGGGCCTAGATATAACTGTGTTCCAAATTTCAGAGCTGTAGTTCAATATGTATGTTAGGTTAGGTAAGGTTGAAAAGAGGGTGCGGATGTTAGTCCGCCCCATGCCACTATGGACATACACTTAAGCCAGTAATCGGCTTGTTGTGCACTCTAAATACTAAAAAGAAACCTCAAAAAAATTTAAGTTATGAATTCCGTGCTAACAAAATCCTTGATTTTTTCCATGCCACGCCGCTTAGTTGGTTCATGTCTGGTATTGTATCCCCACCTAGGTACCGGTATCTGTTAGACGCGAAAGCCGGATAATGACAAAGAAAATGCTCCAACGTCTCATCATCTTCCCAGCATGCTCTACACATGGTATCCCTTGCTGCACCCCTTAGGATATTTGCCGTCCTACCGACCCGAGAGGCTTTGGATTAACCAAGTTTATTGACGGCAGTCCTCTGCCCTTCACTGCCAAATCGTCTGCCTTTTGATCCCCCTTACACCATTATGGTCCGGACCCAAACGATGCGGATTTTGCCATTCTCAGTGTAGGCGTTAATCTCCTGCCTCATACTTAATATGTAAGTCAATGAGTCGGATATCTAGAAAAGTCTTCAGTGCCCTAGTGGGCATGGTCCTCATCGCTACGCCTTTGCCAAGACAACATGTTCTCTGAACATGTTTTATGGTCCTTATGTTGCACTTTTTCTCCATAGCAGTTCTCCAAACTACTGAGGTCAAATCACGCTTCTGTAGAGCCAGTGGACTATTCTCCGATTCAGGAGTGGACTATTATCCGATTCAGCTT